>NC_053028.1:610617145-610928964 GCF_003073215.2 Triticum urartu
GCTAAATTTACGGAAAACATCGGTATCCATAAAAGATTTAACACAATCAAACTTAGGTGTCATACCTGACTCCTTACCTTTGTCGAGGTCCCAATCTTCAGAGTTGCGTTTAATTCTTTCCAATAAATCCCATTTGAATTCAATAGTTTTCATCATAAAAGAGCCAACACAAGAAGTATCAAGCATGGTGCGATTGCTATCAGAAAGCCGAGCATAAAATTTTTGAATAATCATTTCTCTTGAGAGCTCATGATTGGGGCATGAATATAACATTGATTTAAGCCTCCCCCAAGCTTGAGCGATGCTTTCTCCTTTGCGAGGCCAAAAATTACATATATAATTGCGATCACGATGAACAAGATGCATAGGATAAAACTTCTGATGAAATTCCAATTTCAATCATTTGTAGTTCCATGACCCCATATCATCACATAGCCTATACCATGTCGATGCATCTCCCTTCAAAGATAAAGGGAAGACCTTCTTCTTAACAACATCTCCGGGTACACCTGCAAGCTTAAATAATCCACAAACTTCATCCACATATATTAGATGCTCATCAGGATGCTTTGTTCCATCTCCTACAAAAGGATTAGCTAGCAGTTTTTCTATCATACTTGAAGGAATTTCAAAGCGGAAATTTTCATTTTGATTTTCATTTTCAGTAGGTTGAGTAGGTTGAGGAGCAACTCTTTGCCCTACATGGGAATATCGCCAAGCTAGTTTTCATCACGTTCATATGATTCGCCTTCAGTACTTTGATAATTTGGTATGTGGGTGGACCGGTGCTTGGGTGCTGTCCTTACTTGGACAAGCATCCCACTTATGATTAACCTCTATTGCAAGCATCCGCAACTACAACAAAAGTATTAAGGTAAACCTAACCATAGCATGAAACATATGGATCCAAAACAGCCCCTTACGAAGCAACTCATAAACTAGGGTTTAAGCTTCTATCACTCTAGCAACCCATCATTTACTTATTACTTCCCAATGCCTTCCTCTAGGCCCAAACAATGGTGAAGTGCTATGTAGTCGACGTTCACGTAACACCACTAGAGGAGAGACAACATACATCTCATCAAAATATCGAACGAATACCAAATTCACATGACTACTAATAGCAAGACTTCTCCCATGTCCTCAGGAACAAACGTAAGTACTCATAAAGCATATTCATGTTCATAATGAGAGGGGTATTAATATGCATATAGGATTTGAACATATGATCTTCCACCAAATAAACCAACTAGCATCAACTACAAGGAGTAATTAACACTACTAGCAACCTACTAGTACCTATCCCGGACTTGGAGACAAGAATTGGATACAAGAGATGAACTAGGGTTTTGAGAGGAGATGGTGCTGATGAAGATGTTGATGGAGATTGCCCTCTCCCGATGAGAGGAGCGTTGGTGATGACGATGGCGATGATTTCCCCCTCCCGGAGGGAAGTTTCCCCGGTAGAACAGTTCCGCCAGAGCCCTAGATTGGTTCCGCCTCATGGCGGCGGAGTTTCGTCCGAGAAGATGGCTTATGATTTTTTTTCCCATCGAAAGACTTCATATAGCAGAACATGGCCACCGGAGGGCCACCAGGGGGCCCATGAGGTAGGGGGCGCGCCCAGGGGGTAGGGCGCGCCCCCACCCTCATGGGCAGGGTGTGGCCCCCCTGGTGAACTTCTTCCGCTGAGTATTTTATATATATTCTGAAAATGTCTTCCGTGAAGTTTCAGGACTTTTGGGGCTGTGCAGAATAGGTCTCTAATATTTGCTCCTTTTCCAGCCCAGAATCCCAGCTGCCGGCATTCTCCCTCTTTATGTAAACCTTGTAAAATAAGAGAGAATAGGTATAAGTATTTTGACATAATGTGTAATAACTGCCCATAATGCAATAAATATCGATATAAAAGCATGATGTAAATGGACGTATCAATGGTATCAATAAACCCATCCACATCGTCTCGATGTGGTTCCTCTACGCTGCCCTCGAAAGGGACCAAACAAACCCGGCAAAAATCATAAAGTGACATCTCCTTATGCTCATCATATAAATAAAACTCCACCGTAGGTGGTGAGCTCCTAGAATGGAAATGAAAGTTTTGCACAAAGATATTTGTGAGTAAGAGATACTGTTCGCGTCAGTCGTGAAGGAAGGCAGTGAGGCCTGTATTCTCAGCCAATTCAAAAAAATCTTCATAAATCCCGGCTGCTCTCAAGAAATCATCAGAAGGCCATTCACACGACCGAACCTCCGCGGTGCGAGGCAGATTATATTTGGGCTTCTGTGCCTTTTCCTTCGAGCTTCGGCTCGATGAGCCCCTCAAAAGTCTCTTCATTATTTTCTGAAAAATTCTGAAATTTTTAGTAGCTTCAAACAAAAGTAAACCAAACTCAATAATATTGATAGCAACTACTCCTACAAGTGCCTAGAGCCTATATCATGCATCAAAACTACTTTTGACCATATAAATTTGACATGCAAGCTCAAGAACAGGGTCACCTAAGCAGCAAAAATTTGCAATGAATTAAGGACTAGAACAAAAACTAATTGGACAAATGGAGGAGTCACATACCAAGGAACAATCTCCACAAGCAGTTTTGTGAGAGGTGCTTTGAGTAAGGAGACCGAAAATGGCAGCAAAATGATCTTGGACTCGGGTATGAACTGGATATTCGTGTTTGTGGGAGGAAGAAGGAGTGTGTGGGTGCAAGAATAAATGGAGGAAGGCCACTGTGGGCCCACGAGGCAGGGGCACGCCCAGGGGGGTAGGGCGCGCCCCTGACCCTCATGGCCAGGTGCCAGTTCCTCCTGCTGTGTTCTCAGTGCCAAATATTCTCAAATATTCCAGAAAAAATCATATTTAAATTTCAGGGCATTTGGAGAACTTTTATTTTCGGGGTATTTTTATATTGCACGGATAATTCAGATAACAGACAGAAAATACTATTTTTACTTTATTTAATATAAATAACAGAAAGTAAAAGGAGGGTATAGAAGGTTGTGCCTTCTAGTTTCATCCATCTCCTGCTCATCAAAAGGAATCCACTAACAAGGTTGATCAAGTCTTGTTAACGAACTCATTCCGAATAACATGGAACCGGAGAAATTTCGAATAACACTATGTTACCTCAACGGGGATATGCACATCCCCAATAATAAGAATAACATATTTCTTCTTGACAGTAGGTAGAGGAAATTCGAAACCTCCAATAATAATCGATGGAATTTTCCCAATAGATTTGATACTATGAACTTGAGGTTGTTTCCTCGGAAAGTGTACCGTATGCTCATTACCATTAACATGAAAAGTGACATTGCCTTTAGTGCAATCAATAACAGCCCCTGCAGTATTCAAAAAGGGTCTTCAAAGAATAATATACATATTATCGTCCTCAGAAACAACAATAACAAAGTCCATTAAAATAGTAACGTTTGCAACTACAACAGGCACATCCTCACAAATACCGACATGTATAGGAGTTGATTTATCAGCCATTTGCAAAGATATTTCAGTAGGTGTCAACTTATTCAAATCAAGTCCACTATATAAAGAGAGAGGCATAACACTAACAATGGCTCCAAGATCACATAAAGCAGTTTTAATATAGTTTCTTTTAATGGAGCATGGTATAGTTGGTACACCGGGATCTCCTAGTTTCTTTTGTATTCCACCTTTAGAAGTATAATTAGCAAGCATGGTGGAAATTTCAGCTTCCGGTATCTTTCTTTTATTTGTAACAATATCTTTCATATACTTAGCATAAGGATTCATTTTGAGCATATCAGTTAATCGCATACGCAAAAAGATAGGTCTAATCATTTCAGCA
This sequence comes from Triticum urartu, assembly GCF_003073215.2. Classification (NCBI taxonomy): domain Eukaryota; kingdom Viridiplantae; phylum Streptophyta; class Magnoliopsida; order Poales; family Poaceae; genus Triticum; species Triticum urartu. The sequence continues at coordinate 610,620,976 of NC_053028.1, forward strand.
AAGCGCTCAAAATCCTCATCATCCTTTTTCTTGTATGGTTTGGGAGGAAAAGGCATGGGTTTCTGAACCCAAGGCTCTCTATCCTTATCATGTTTCCTAGCAACAAAGTCTTTCTTATCATAACGTTGGTTCTTTGATTGTGGGTTATCAAGATCAACAACAGGGTCAATTTCTATATCATTATCATTACTAGGTTGAGTATCATCATGAACATTATCATTAACATTATCACTAGTTTCAGGTTCATTACCAGATTGTGTTTCAACATCAGAGATAGAAATATCATTTGGATTCTCAGGTGTTTCAGTAATAGGTTCACTAGAAGCATGCAAAGTCCTATCATTTTTATTTTTCTTCCTATTAGAAGGACTAGGTGCATCCACATTATTTCTCTAAGAATCTTGCTCAATTCTCTTAGGGTGGCCTTCAGGATACAAAGGTTCCTAGGTCATTCTACCACCTCTAGTCATAATTCTAACAACATTATCATTATTCTTACTATTCAATTCATTGAGCAAATCATTTTGAGCCTTAAGTACTTGTTCTACTTGAGTGGTAACCATAGAAGCATGTTTACTAATAAGTTTAAGTTCACCTTTAACATTAGCCATATAATCACCCAAGTGTTCAAGCATATTTGAATTATATTTCAATTGTCTACCAAAATAAGCATTAAAATCTTCTTGCTTAGCCATAAATTTATCAAACTCATCTAAGCATGGGCTAGCAAACTTAGTAAATGGAATTTCAGCTTTATCATATCTATAGAGAGAATTTACCTTCACTACCTGTGTCGGGTTATCAAGACCATGTATTTCTTCAATAGGTAATGGATTAATATCATGTGTTTCTTCAACAGGCGGTAAATTAAGACCATGTATTTCTTCAATAGGAGGTGAATTCTTAACATCTTCAGCTTTAATACCTTTTCTTTCATAGATTTCTTTGCCTCTTGCATATCTTCAGGACTGAGAAATAGAATACCCCTCTTCTTCGGAGTTGGTTTAGGAATAGGCTCAGGAACTGGCTCAGGAAATGTCCAATTATTTTCATTTGTCAACATATTATTCAATAGAATTTTAGCTTCATCCGGTGTTCTTTCCCTGAAAACAAAACCAACACAACTATCCAGGTAATCTCTGGAGGCATCGGTTAGTCCATTATAAAAGATATCAAGTATTTCATTTTTCTTAAGAGGATGATCAGGCAAAGCATTAAGTAATTGGAGAAGCCTCCCCCAAGCTTGTGGGAGACTCTCTTCTTCAATTTGCACAAAATTATATATATCCCTTAAAGCAGCTTGTTTCTTATGAGCAGGGAAATATTTAGCAGAGAAGTAATAAATCATATCCTGGGGACTACGCACACAACCAGGATCAAGAGAATTAAACCATATCTTAGCATCACCCTTTAATGAGAACGAAAATATTTTAAGGACATAAAAGTAGTGAGTTCTCTCGTCATTAGTGAACAGGGTGGCTATATCATTTAATTTAGTAAGATGTGCCACAACAGTTTCAGATTCATAGCCATGAAAAGGATCAGATTCAACCAAAGTAATTATATCAGGATCAACAGAGAATTCATAATCCTTATCAGTAACAAAGATAGGTGAAGTAGCAAAAGCAGGGTCAGGTTTCATCCTAGCATTTAGAGATTGCTTATTCCATTTAACTAATAACCTCTTAAGTTCATAACTATCTTTGCAAGCTAAAATAGATGAAGAAGATTCTTTATCAAAAACATAACCCTTAGGAATAACTGGCAAGTCTTCATCATCACTTTCATCAATATTACCAGATTCAATATTTTCATTTTCTCTAGCCCTAGCAAGTTGTTCATCAAGAAATCCACCAAGTGGCACAATAGTATCAAGCATAGAAGTAGTTTCATCATAAGTATCATGCATAATAGAAGTGGCATCATCAATAACATGCGACATATCAGAACGAATAGCAGAAGAAGGTTTAGGTGTCGCAAGCTTACTCAAAACATAAGGTGAATCAAGTGCAGAGCTAGATGGCAGTTCCTTACCTCCCCTCGTAGTTGAGGGATAAATCTTGGTTTTTGGATCTCTCAAGTTCTTCATAATGATAAGAAGATATAAATCCCAAGTGACTCAAAGAATAGAGCTATGCTCCTCGGCAACGGCGCCATAAAATAGTCTTGATAACCCACAAGTATAGGGGATCGCAATAGTTTTCGAGGGTAGAGTATTCAACCCAAATTTATTGATTCGACACAAGGGGAGCCAAAGAATATTCTCAAGTATTAGAAGCCGAGTTGTCAATTCAACCACACCTGGAAACTTAATATCTGCAGCAAAGTATTTAGTAGCAAAGTAATATGATAGTAGTGGTAACGGTAGCAAAAGGTAATAGTAGTAAAAGTAGTGTTTTTGGTATTTTGTAGTGATGATAGAAATAGCAACGGAAAAGTAAACAAGCGAAGAACAATATATGGAAAGCTCGTAGGCATTGGATCGATGATGGAGAACTATGCCGGATGTGGTTCATCATGTAACAGTCATAACCTAAGGTGACACATAACTAGCTCCAATTCATCAATGTAATGTAGGCATGTATTCCGAATATAGTCATACATGCTTATGGAAAATAACTTGCATGACATCTTTTGTCCTACCCTCCCGTGGCAGCGGGGTCCTAGCGGAAACTAAGGGATATTAAGGCCTCCTTTTAATAGAGTACCAGACCAAAGCATTAACACATAGTGAATACATGAACTCCTCAAACTACGGTCATCACCGGTAAGTATCCCGATTATTGTCACTTCAGGGTTAACGGATCATAACACATAACAGGTGACTATAGACTTGCAAGATAGGATCAAGAACTCTCATATATTGATGAAAACATAATAGGTTCATATCTGAAATCATGGCACTCAGGCCCTAGTGACAAGCATTAAGCATAAAGTCATAGCAACATCAATCTCAGAACATAGTGGATACTAGGGATCAAACCCTAACAAAACTAACTCGATTACATGATAAATCTCAACCAACCCATCACCGTCCAGCAAGCCTACGATGGAATTACTCACGCACAGCGGTGAGCATCATGAAATTGGTGATGGAGGAAGGTTGATGATGACGATGGCAACAGATTCCCCTCTCCAGAGCCCCGAACGGACTCCAGATTAGCCCTCCCGAGAGGTTTTAGGGCTTGGCGGCGGCTCCATATCGTAAAACGCGATGAATCCTTATCTCTGATTTTTTTCTCCCTAAAACCAAATATATAGAGTTGTAGTTGTGGTCGGAGGAGCTCCAGGGGGCCCACGAGGTAGGGGGCACACCCTAGGGGGGCAGGCGCGCCCCCACCCTCGTAGACAGGTGGTGGGGCCCCTGGCCTTCATCTTTTGCAAGGATTTTTTATTATTTCTGAAAAGATGTTCCGTGAAGTTTTAGGTCATTCCAAGAACTTTTATTTCTGCACATAAATAACACCATGGCAATTCTGCTGAAAACAACGTCAGTCCGGGTTAGCTCCATTCAAATCATGCAAGTTAGAGTCCAAAACAAGGGCAAACGTGTTTGGAAAAGTAGATACGACGGAGACGTACCAGCTCCTAGGGGGATAGATTGGTAGGAAAAGACCATCGCTCGTCCCCGACCGCCACTCATAAGGAAGACAATCAATAAATAAATCATGCTCCGACTTCATCACATAACGGTTCACCATGCGTGCATGCTACGAGAATCACAAACTTTAACACAAGTATTTCTCAAATTCACAACCACTCAACTAGTATGACTCTAATATCACCATCTCCATATCTTAAAACAATCATCAAGCATCAAACTTCTCATAGTATTCAACACACTCATAAGAGAATTTTATTATTAATCTTGTATACCTAGCATATTAGGATTATCTAAGCAAATCACCATGCTATTTAAGACTCTCAAAATAATCTAAGTGAAGCATGAGAGATCAATAGTTTCTATAAAACAAATCCACCACCGTGCTCTAGAAGATATAAGTGAAGTTGTTGGGGATATTACTATCAGTTGAGACCCGCCCAGGAGGGGCCGGGTTAGCTTCAATGGCGGGTTACGCAAGAAGCCCAATAAACATTCAAAGATTGTAGTTTATTAAGTTTTATAGAAAGCCCAAAGGCCTGGGGCCGGTTTAAGGCCTGATACAATAAACACCGTATGTAAGGAAATACTTGTACAGAAAGGCATGTAAAGAAGGTCACCGAGCCGGACACGATTATGAGCCGGCCGGGACTCTGTAGGCCACCAGGCGTCAACCCGTGTATATAAGGGGACGACTCGGTGGCGGTTTAGAGCAGAAAACAACCAAGTCGATAACCAAGCCGGCGAGTGTAGCCCCTTGGAGATCGAAACCTCAGCAATAGACGTAGGCTTTTACCTTCATCGTAAGGGGCCGAACTAGTATAAAAACTATCTCGTGTGTCCTTTGTCCCGATCAACCCCTCTAAGCTTCCTAGTGCGATGGCCCTACGACTAAGTCCTTGCTCTAGGACATCTGCCATGTCAACTCCACGACAGTTGGCGCCCACCGTGGGGCCAGCGCACGGTGGATTTGAGTTCTTGGAGGTCAACTTCGAAGGGCTCAAGGGATACGCTCTGGGCCGGATGACCAAGAGTCGTCGCGGCAAACTCTACATCGACGACGAAGGCTGGGGCCCCGAGGCCGGCTCGATCGAGTACGTGTATCGGGTCCCCTTCGGCGGAATTCACGTCTTCATCGGCCGGATCGGCGAGATAGGCCCTGAGCCGGACGTCCACACCAACCTCATCGAGACGGCTCAGTGCGCCGGGTCCGCCCGTGTTCAATCTGTTGTGAAGCATGCTTTCATAGGCTGCATCCATGTCGGTGAATACTCCGAAGGATCAATGGAAGGTGGGGAGACGGCCATCTGCTCTGATACGACATCATCAATAGGTGAGACAGACTCATTGTACCAACTGCAAGACAGCATGCTCGGGGGCTGTTTCGATGGCAGCAGTATTCTGGACCCCCTTGAGCCACTGAATTGGGCCGGAGTCTTCATGGCAGGGACGCAGCCTGGGCAGAACTCCACCGCAGCGACAACAGCAGCTACCGGGTCGGCAGCTGCCAGGTCAGGAGACCCCGTGCGCCCCGGGCTTAGGTTCTAATGGACCTCATGGATAAACTAACGGCCCTGTTAACCGCTATGGTAGAACCGGTGGATAAAACCCAACATGATGCAGAAGTGGCACGCGTGCGGGAGGAGATGGTGCAAGCAAAGGAAAATCTAGCCGCGGAGGAAACCCGGATGGCAGCGGAACGAGTAGCTCTGGATGCTCGTGCCCAGCAGCTTCAAGCAGAAACTTTCCAGCTCTTGGTGGATCTCAATGCATCGAATGAGGTCATGAGGAGGAGGCATCAGAAAACTCAGTCGCGTCTGCCTCTAACGCTGGATCCAAGGAACCTGTTCCATACACGCGGAGCTGGGGGGAGCAACCTGCCGAAAGCAAACCGGGTCGCGACACCCGGTGCACCGATTCAGCCGCGGACCATGGAGCCGCCTCGCATAAATACGGCTCCTCCTCGTTATGTAGCAACACCTCTGGGTCACTTTTCCAACCCCATGGAAAACCTCATCGCAGCGTCGGCTCGATTGGCGGCTCTCCCAATGGAAGGCGACTCGCCAGCAGCCATTGAAACCCGGAGGGTAAGAGAACTACTTCAGACAGCTTTGGCCCAGCAGGATGCATACTCTTACAGTCGAGACAGGATTCATTCAACCCCTCGCCCAAGCCAGAGCCCGAGCTACAGTGGGCACATGGAGTCCACAAAAATGTCAAGTAACGCTCAACGCCACAACCGGCCATATAGGCATGAGCCAGTGCGGGCTGGAGCCCTTAACTTGGTGGATCAGGAGAGGATTCGTCAAGAAGCAGAATGGGCGGCTCAGATAGCAGTAGAGCAGGCGGCTCACCAAACCTTTCCAGTCTATCCAGCAACCTCTATTGAGGCAGGAGTGGCCACAAGAACCGGAGGGGTACCTTGTCTGGTCCCAGCCATACGCAATGAGTGGTTGCCCAAGGATTTCAAGGGGCCTCGTAAGGTGCCTGAGGGAGTCCTGGATTAGGGGGTTTTCGGGTAGCCGGACTATACCTTCAGCCGGACTCCTGGACTATGAAGATACAAGATTGAAGACTTCGTCCCGTGTCCGGATGGGACTTTCCTTGGCGTGGAAGGCAAGCTTGGCGATGCGGATATTCAAGATCTCCTACCATTGTAACCGACTCTGTGTAACCCTAACCCTATCCGGTGTCTATATAAACCGGAGGGTTGTAGTCCGTAGGACATCAACTCCATATACAACAATCATACCATAGGCTAGCTTCTAGGGTTTAGCCTCCTTGATCTCGTGGTAGATCTACTCTTGTACTACCCATATCATCAATATTAATCAAGTAGGAGTAGGGTATTACCTCCATCGAGAGGGCCCGAACCTGGGTAAAAACATCGTGTCCCTTGTCTCCTGTTACCATCCGGCCTTGACGCACAGTTCGGGACCCCCTACCCGAGATCCGCCGGTTTTGACACCGACATTGGTGCTTTCATTGAGAGTTCCTCTGTGCCGTCGCAATCAGGAAGGATGCCTCCTCCCGTCTTTAAAGACAGCGCCGTTGCTAAGGGAGCCTTGGCTGTCGGCCAAACTCTCTGGCTAGGTGGTTTCCTCATGACCGCCTGTTCGGCTGTTGCGCCGACGATGACCTCTCGGGTCATCAAAAGCAACCTACACGTCAGCTCGGAGCTCGTCGAGCAGCTAGATCCAATGGAGCTCTCTTCCGTAAACGAGCTCTTGGATCGCATCGCCGCCCTGGGGGTCGCTACGGATTACGACCAGGTTGGGCTTAAACCCGATCTAAGAGAAATTAACTCTCCCCAAGTCACCCACCACGTTGTCGTGGTAGAGGCGCAGTGCGGCGACCCTTCATCTATTTTAAGGACTAGCTATGTCCAAATTCCCGACCCCTCCAAGCCGGATACCCGCAGAGAGGAGGATGTAACTCAAGACCTAAGATTAGGATCAGGCAACGGGATAAATTCGTTGGACAACATCCAAGAATCCGAACTTCAGAGTTCAGAAACTCTTCGGCCTACGAATCTTGGATTGGGTGAGGTTTCAGATTCAACGACATCCGCCCACCCGAACATAAGTGATCTCTCCCAAATCAGGCAGAGGCCCGAGGAAACAGTACATCATTACTGGGCCAGATTCCTCCTGGTTATGAACAGGATATAGGATTGCCGTGAGGGAGACGCAATCTCGATTTTCTGCAGTAATTGCACAGACGAGGGAATCCTTAACGCCGTGAGTCGTCGTGATATTACACGCTTCGCTAACTTGGCGTCCATAGTACAAAAATACTGTGCGATGGAAAGTGCCTGGAAAACCGAAATAAAATTTTGGGATAATCCGGCCTTGAACAATAATCCCGTCCGAACTAAGAGGGTGCATCATCATAGGACACCCGGGATAAACACCAAAAAGCCAAAACCCTCTACAAGTCATGGAACCGTACTGGAAAGGTGGCTTGATGGACCCTGTAGAATTCATAGTACAGAGGACGCCACACCAACTCACAGCCTTAGAGCACGTTGGATACTCCGGCAGGTGGCCAAAATTGGCGAGGACCTCTTAATTCTGGAGGCCGCAGAAAGCCAGCCCGAGGACACCAGTACCGTTCTCACAGTCTTCGAGACTTTCGCATCAAACAATATGCGAAAGAGAACACTCCGCAGCTTCGCCGAAGTCTATCAAGTTGCAACAATAAATCCATGGAGCGACACTGCTATTACCTTCAACGCAAGTGATGAACCTAGATTCTGAACAGCCCGAGCACCAGCCGCATTGGTCCTCAGCCCCATAGTGGACGGCTTTCGCCTCACCAAGGTGCTCATGGATGGAGGCAGCGGACTAAACCTCATTTATGAGGAAACCCTTCAAAAAATGGAAATAGACTGGAACCGCATCGAGCGAAGCAGCACAACCTTTAGAGGAATAATCCCCAGTCGGGAAGCGCGCTGCACAGGAAAAATCACACTAGATGTGGTGTTCGGCACGCCGGATAATTACAGGTCCGAAGAAGTCACGTTTCAGGTGGCACCGTTCAAAAGAAGATATCACGCTTTACTAGGGCGGGAAGCATTCACAATCTTCCAAGCAATACCCCATTACGGGTACATGAAGCTTAAGATGCCCGGGCCGAACGGAATTATCACTCTGGCTAGTGATCTGGACATAGCACTCCGCGCCGAAAACAAGACGACCGCATTAGCCCTTGAGGCACTATCCGAAGCCTTAGCGGCCGAGGAACTGACTGCGCTGCGCTCCACGGTTAACAGGGATGATGTGATACTCGACAAGAGATCCAAATCCACATCCTTCAAGCCATCTGACGAAATAGTCAAATTCCAGGTCCATCCAACGGACCCCAATAAAACAGCTTCCATCGGGGCATGACTGAACCCTGATGTAGACACCGCACTGCGAGAGTTCCTACGAGAGAACTGGGACATTTTCGCCTGGCACCCGTCAGACATGCCAGGGATCCCACGCAGGCTGGCCGAACACAGCTTAAATATCCTAAAAGGATTCAAACCTGTCAAACAAGCCCTTCGGCGTTTTTCCGAACCCAAGAGACAAGCTATGGGAGAGGAGCTAGCCAAGCTATTGGAGGCCGGATTCATTAGAGACATAAAACATCCGGACTGGCTAGCAAACCTGGTGATGGTACCAAAGAAGGACAAATCTTGGCGCTTGTGTGTCGATTTTAAAGACCTTAACAAGGCTTGCCAAAAGGATCCCTTCCCCCTCCCCCGTATCGATCAAATTATCGATGCCACCGCAGGACACGATTCGTTGTGTTTCCTCAACGCATACTCCGGTTACCATCAAATCAAGATGGCAGAATCAGACCAAGCCGCAACAGCATTCATCACACCATACGGCCCATTCTGCTTCAACACAATGCCCTTCGGGCTGGAAAACGCCAGCGCAACATATCAGCGCATGATCCAGACACGTGTGGCAAACCAGATCGGCAAAACAGTGGAGGTGTATGCGGATGATGTGGTCGTCAAATCAAGACATGTCGAATCTCTAGTAGACGACTTGAGGATTGCATTTGATAACCTCCGAAAATATGACATCAAGCTCAACCCAGAAAAATGCGTCTTCGGCGTTCCAGCCAGAAAGCTCTTGGGCTTCATTGTATCCGGTAGAGGAATTGAAGCAAATCCAGCCAAGATCCGAGCTTTGTCACAATTGGATATCCCAAAGGACCTCAAACAAATACAAAAATTAACCGGATGCGTGGCGGCTTTAAGCCGCTTCATCTCCCGCTTGGGAGAGAAGGCACTACCCCTCTATCGCCTCCTTCGGCGCACCGAACACTTCGAGTGGACGGATGCCGCCACGGCCGGACTTGATGAAATAAAAGCCATATTGGCAACAAACCCAATCCTGGCCGCACCGAACACCGGCGAACCAATGTTATTGTACATTGCAGCAACACATCAAGTTGTCAGTGCAGTGCTCGTTGTCGAGCGGGAAACGGATGGACACAAATTCCCCCTTCAAAGGCCGGTCTACTACGTGTCCACTGTCCTCACTCCATGCAAATCACGGTACCCGCATTATCAAAAGATTGCATACGCGGTATTCATGGCATCCCGGAAGCTACGACACTACTTTCAAGAGTGTTCCATAACAGTAGCCTCAGAAGTACCACTCAACGATATTATCAACAACCGCGATGCAACGGGCCGGATTGCAAAATGGGCCATCGAGCTTATTCCGTTCGATATAACCTATAAGCCACGGCGAGCTATTAAATCGCAAGTTTTGGCTGACTTCGTCGCAGAATGGATGGAGGCCGAGCTCCCTAAAGAGTACGGCACATATTCAAACTAGATTATGCATTTCGACGGCTCCAAAATGTTGGCCGGACTGGGGGCTGGCGTCGTCCTGACGTCCCCCACAAGATACACAATCCAATATGTGCTCCAGATCATGTACACGGATTCCAACAATGCAGCCGAATATGAGGCCCTCCTACATGGTCTCCGGATAGCAGTATCCATGGGTATCCAGCGCCTAGAGGTACGCGGGGATTCAAACCTCGCGATATCCCAAATAAATGGGGACTTCGACGCCAAGGACCCAAAAATGGCAGCTTACCGCAATGCCGTCCTAAAATGTTAGCTCGGTTCGAAGGGCTGGAGTTTCACCATATAGCCCGAGAAAACAATCAAGCAGCGGACGTCCTGGCATGCATCAGAACAAAACGCGATGCAGTTCCCCCAACATCTTTTTGGAAAGATTGTTCAAGCCATCCGTAGCATGGGAGGGGGAACCCGCAAATAACAGCCCAGACCCAGCCGCACCACTCGACGCCGAACAATCTGACACAATTGGAGGCTCTGCCAATGAAATTACACCTTCAGCCCACGTAATAATGGCAGTTATCGCCCCGTGGACAGAACCACTCCTAGCCTACCTTACTAGGCAGGAACTCCCGGAGGACCAAAACGAGGCCCGCTGCATAGTGTGGCGATCTAAAGCCTATAGAGTCCATGAGGGAGAGCTTTATATGAAAAGCACTACCAGAGTCCTTCAAAGGTGCATCTCCGAAGAGGAAGGGCGGAACCTTCTGGCTGAAATTCATGCCGGACTCGGTGGTCACCACGCCGCTGCTCGGTCCCTTGTTAGCAAGGCTTTCCGTACAGGCTTTTATTGGCCGACGGCTCGGGCAGACGCTCAGGACCTAGTCCAACGATGCGCTGGTTGCCAACTTTTTGCCAACCAAAGCCATATGCCAGCCACCGCACTCCAAACTATACCCATCACCTGGCCTTTTGCGGTCTGGGGGCTTGACATGGTCGGACCCCTTAAAGGTGGGACCGATAGGAAAAAATACTTACTGGTCATGGTGGATAAGTTCACCAAATGGATAGAAGCCAACCCTGTTAAAACGGCCGAATCCGGACCTGTGATAGACTTCATATCCGGGGTTGTACACCGTTATGGCGTCCCCCACAGCATCATAACCGATAACGATACAAACTTTACCGCCGACGAGGTAAAACTCTGGTGCAAAAACATGGGCATCAAGCTCGATTATGCTTCCGTCTACCACCCACAAACCAACGGCCAGGTCGAACGCGCAAATGGTCTTATCATGAGCGGCATTAAACCTAGACTGGTGCGGTCCCTCAAGGAATCTAACACGCACTGGGTAGAGGAGCTCGACTCCGTGCTATGGGGGCTGCGGACCACGCCAAATCGCACCACCGGATACACACCATTTTTTATGGTGTACGGCGCAGAGGCAGTTTTGCCCTGCGACATAATTCATGACTCACCTAGAGTGCGCATGTACGAAGAAAGAGAAGCCGAGCTCAATCGGCAGGACAACTTGGACGCCTTGGAGGAGGAGCGTGACGTGGCAAAAGCCCGTCCCGCATTTTATCAACAGTAGGCCCGAAGATATCAAAGCAGAGAAGTACGGGCCAAAAATTACAATGTTGGTGAACTAGTTCTATGCCTGCCGGATAAGAAAAAGGACAAACTCAAGCCCAAGTGGGAAGGTCCATTCATAATCGACCAAGTCCTGACTGGTGGGGCGTACCGCCTGCGAGATGTGTCGGATAACCGACTCGAGCCGAACCCGTGGAACGCCACCCGTCTCCGAAGATTCTATGCCTAGCGCCGGACTCTGTGTTCGTCTCCTTCCTCTGTCCATTTTTTGCATTTTTCTGTCTTACATTTCTCTCCTTCCCCTCTTTTCTTTTATAGCCCTTAAAGGCTCATCTAGTGATGCGCCACTCGCGCTCATTAAACCTGGGGGCTTCTTTAACAGAAGCTTATTTATACGGGCTTCACACCCAACACATGTGTCAAACTTCTGCATGTACCTTTTTCTTCACCATTATATGCATCGATATGACTTAAGTTTTGGCCAAGCTGGGTTGCCTGGCTCCTGTGCTTACCCCTACGTTCCCGATTGTTCGGCTAGGCGGTAAAGGGAGCACCTCTGCGATTGTTACTGCCGGGTCAGCCGGATGTGTACCTCAGACTGGGTGAAGCCGAAAGCTAGCGTTCTTAAGGGAATATTCGGTCGATGAAATAAAAGATGATCTTTTTACTCATTTTATGCGCCCCCAGATGCTTTTTTCTGCGTCTTTTCACGTAGTCTGGACATGCACTTTAGGGCATGCCTCCTAGCGAAAGGAACCCCTAACGGAACTATTCTCTCTGGAAGATGTTTCTTACTAACCATGTAATATAACATAACTAGTTGGGCACTTGTCTGATAAAGCACTAATGACCCCTACGCCTGGTCTCCACGCATACCCCAGTTCTTATATAACCGCTATCGTATTCGGACACACTCCGGACCGTCAGGTCCCGAGGTTGAAGCGAAAAGGTCGGCAACGACAAACGATCTACAATCTGGCTAGAAGGCATTACACATGTCAATTCAAAATTACATAGTCATTCTGACTGATTGTATTGCTCTTCTATACCATCTAACAGGCTGTCTAATTTACAGTCTTGCTGGGAATACTTCGCAGCCAACTATACTTGGCCATATACTAAGCTTACAGGGATCTCCTTCCCGTCAGGCCCCACTGGTCCGACCTCGGCCACGTGGTTTGGATCAGACTTCATAAAACGGGTCTTCACCATGGCCCAGGCCTCCCTAGGGCCTTGTCGGCAGGCTGATATCTTCCACAACCGTAAGCGCCGCCGAGCTCCCTTTAGCTTCTCCGCAAGCTCTCCAAGGCCCTCGGGCATGGAGTGGGCAGGCCATAAGGCTTGGGCAACGCTTCGCATCACCTGCCGAATTCGCTCGTGCAGTTGCAAGAGTTCGGGAAGAAGGTCACCCGTAGAACCGGGCATCTCCTCTGCAGGACGACCTGTGAGACATTACTCTGTTAGTCGACTTCCTCGCCGAACTCTTTTTTCAAAGTTCGTTCAAGCACTTACTAAATATGCCGCGTCGAAGCCGCTGATTCTCCTTCGTGGAGTCCGACAGCTGTCCACGAACATCTTTAAGTTCGACGTCCAGCTTGGTGTTGGCATCCCGAAGATCATTCTTCTCTCGCCTCACCTTTGTCAACGTACTCTCGCCGTCCTTTAGCCAGCGTAAGAGTTGTTGCTTTTCCGGATCAAGTCCGGCGCCATCTGCAATATGATTTGTCAGATTTGCACCCACACCGCACAATACTAATCTTTCGAAGTGTATCTTACCTGAGGGGGTCTCTTTGGGCTCCCCTGCTGCGGCTAGTGCGGCCTCTAGTTGGGCCTTGCACTTTTCCAGCTCCTGGGACAGTACGGTATTCTTCTCTGTAAGACCTGCATATTAAATGATCCTTAAATCAGTTGCTCTAACTGTTTCAAGTCTCGGGGGCTACTGGTATATATATATTTGACCAAAATTTTCTTACCCGTATGTCTTTTACATACTGCTCCGTGGCTCTGGCTAAACCATTTTGAGCGGCACGGAGGTACGCATCTCCCGAATTAAAGGCATCTAAAGCCTCTTGGGAGAAACAAGCGTCGCGTAGAACTGTCCGGCAACGCCTGTGGTTCATGGCACTCTCCACTTCAGAATTTGTGGCAGACAGCCTGTCCGCATCCTCTATCGGAGGAGCGTCCGGTGCGCGCCTTGTGCTCGCCTCCGCTTCCTGGCCAGACGTTGGAGCCTGGCTGGTGGAGGCGCGATTGGCAACCTCTCCAGATGTAGTCCGGTGAGGTCTCTTCATTCTGAAGATAGCACGAACGTTAATATGCCCTGACAGAATAACACCAGGGAAACAGAGGGTGCACTATACCTTTGCGCCAGCATCTCAGTCCGGACTACATTCCTTTGTGCCCCACGGGGCCCTGCGGCCCCTTGTTGGCTAGCCGCCGCAGGTTCGGCCTCCCGCCTCGGAAATCTCCCCTGCAAAACACGGTTGTCGTCAGAAACACCGGAATACGTGAGAATGGAATCTCTCTCAAGGGAATGAGACTCCAGTTTCTGTCACCTGGGAGGCCGGGATTAACCCGGGGTAATCAGCCGTAATGGCTACCAAGGTATTGTCCTTGCTTAGCTGATGGAACACCCCGTCGATAAGCTCCACCGATATGTTCGGATCCTCTTCGGAGTTCGGATCGAGGGACCGTTTTGGGTCCCCGGGCTGTGGAGGGCGGCTGTTTATATCCCTTACCTCCTGTCGCAGTTCCTGCATTGAAGTCGTTAGACTACATATCTAACCGTGGGAGTATAAAACAAACGGGTAAGCGCAATTGTTCACTTACCCAACTTGGAGGATCGTACATAGTAAATCCGGCCCGTGGGTTGACGCGGAGGAATTCCTCCTTTTCTCCCTTGTACAAAGAGGATAAGATCTTTACTAGGGCGGCGGCTGAGGCCGGCCTCTTACGACCGTAACGGGTGGCATCATCCTCCCCGTTGAAATCCCACATGGGGTGGCCTCTATATTGAAGCGGCTGCACCCCCCGCATAATGCATGCGGCCATGACTCCAATCATGGTTAGTCCGGAATGAGCCAACAGTCTTATCCGGCCCATCAGGTAAAGGACGTCTCTGTCGCTTTCTCTCTGAGAGCTCCGCGGACGCCAGCTCAAGCGTTTCTTCAATGGAGCACTGTTGAACTCAGGGAGACCGACCCGGATAGGGTCCGGTAGCGGGACGTCATCTATGTAAAACCATTCAGAAGGCCAGTCCTCGGACACCTTCTTTGGGGTTCCAGATAGGTATCCGGTCCCGGCGATGCGCCATACTTAGGCTCCACCCACTTGGTATATAGACCCCTCTTGAGAACGGGGCACCAGGCAGAATAACCTCTTCCACAGCGCGAAATGAGCCTCAACGCCTAAAAATAGCTCGCAAAGGGCGACGAAACCCGCAATATGTAACACAGAGGCGGGCGTGAGATTGTGCAGCTGGAGGCCGTAGAACTCCAGAAGCCCGCGGAGAAATGGATGAATTGGAAATCCCAGTCCCCTTATTAGATAGGGGACGAGGCACACCCGCTCTCCTTTAGAGGGATTGGGGGTGCTCTCCGCTTGTTTTCCGCCATTGTAGGTGGCGAGACCGACTCGGACCGGGACCATGTATGCCTGAGGGAGAAATCCCTTGGCCTGAAGCGACACTAACTCGCTATGCGGGATGGTGCAACTCTCCCAGTCCCCGGGTTTGGGACCGGAGGGGCGAGGGGAGGAGCTGCGACGGCTGGCCATGCTGGAATGGTCCTTTGCTGGAAGCGCTCTGATGATAACTCGCGGAGAGGAGAAGATGTGGTTTGGACCTAAATCCCCATCCCGTTAAATAGGTGGCTCATTTATACGGCTAGGGGTGTGGATGTGAAAACGCCCCAGCTTTTCGCATTCGTTTGACGCGTGGAAGACAGCCATTATTGGGCGTGGAAGCCGAGGAACACTACATTACAAAAATCGGACATTATTCCTACAGGTACACAAGATTTGGAGAAGAACCCGCCTTGCAATGCCAAACAATTTGAGCACCGGACTCGTCGTCATTGAAGCCTGGTTCAGGGGCTATTGAGGGAGTCCTGGATTAGGGGGTGTTTGGGTAGCTGGACTATACCTTCAGCCGGACTCCTGGACTATGAAGATACAAGATTGAAGACTTCGTCCCGTGTCCGGATGGGACTTTCCTTGGAGTGGAAGGCAAGCTTGGTGATGCGGATATTCAAGATCTCCTACCATTGTAACCGACTCTGTGTAACCCTAACCCTATCCGGTGTCTATATAAACCGGAGGGTTGTAGTCCGTAGGACATCAACTCCATATACAACAATCATACCATAGGCTAGCTTCTAGGGTTTAGCCTCCTTGATCTCGTGGTAGATATACTCTTGTACTACCCATATCATCAATATTAATCAAGCAGGAGTAGGGTATTACCTCCATCGAGAGGGCCCGAACCTGGGTAAAAACATCGTGTCCCTTGTCTCCTGTTACCATCCGGCCTTGACGCACAGTTCGGGACTCCCTACCCGAGATCCACTGGTTTTGACACCGACAGTGCCTAATTACACGGCTGACCTACAGCCGGGGGCTTGGATTGAGAGTTATGAGATGGCTATGGAGCTGTTGGAGGTTAGCGATGCTGCAATGGCCAAGTATTTTACCATGATGTTGGATGGAACGACTTGAACCTAGTTGAAGGGACTGCCACCCAATTCTATCGGCTCATGGGCAGAGTTAAAAGCATGGTTCATCCAGAATTTTAAGGACACGTGTAAGCAGCCAATGTCGATTGTAGACCTAACCAATTGCAAGCAATAGGATGGAGAATCTACAACCCATTGGGTGTGCTGGGTCAAGGAGATAATACATTCATCTAATAAGATGGATGCCGGCTCAGCAGTTTTGATGTTGGAGAAAAATTGCCGTTTATCCTTTGAAGCAGAAGTTGGGGCGGCTTAAATGTGACTGTAATGACATGGGAACGTTGATGGCGGCTCTTGTCAAGTACGCTGATTCTGATACCACCAAAGACCCGGTGTCTGATGAAGAAAAGGCAACGAAGGGAAAGAAGAACGGCAATGGCAAGGGTCACCAGCATAATTCGACGAATCAGGGAGGTAATAAACGTAAGGCTGATGAGTTTGTTGCTAACACTAATGCGCAGGGCGGTAATCAGCGGCGCAAGGGCAGACAACCCCCTCGATCAGGCGGGTCAGGCCCCACCCTTGAGCAGTTGTTGAATGAACCTTGTCCAAGACATGGCACCCGGGAGAAGCCAGCCACCAACTTGTGGAAGGACTGCACGATCATGAAGGCATTTAAACATTCAAATGCATTTGATGAGGGTCACGGCCCAGGTGGCGGCTCAGGTGGAGGCGGCTTTTAGGGCCCGGGCGCCAGTTCAAGCGGGGGAGGTTTTCACGGTCAGGGTTATCCCGGTCACCAAGGAGGATATAATCAGCAACACGGCCAAGGGAATCAGCAGCAACAGCAATCCGGCTATCAGAGTAACCCGAAGCAGTTGAGTAGCGGACAGTATCATGTCTTTACTACCAGTTTATGTAAGAGGGACCAGAAGCTCCACAAGAGGGCCGTCAACGCCGTTGAGCCGGAATTCCACGTTATTTACGTTGGTCGGAGCAGCCTATTGTGTGGAGCAGAGAGGATCACCCACCCCGGGTTGATAATCCGTGTCACTTGGCTTTGGTGGTGGCACCTCAGGTTGGTGGGTACAAGTTTACTAAGGTACTCATGGATGGAGGCAGCAGCATCAACATCCTTTACTATGAGACGTTCCGCCGGATGGGATTGACGGATAAAAATATTAAACAATCCAACACTGTTTTTCATGGTGTGGTACCTGGTAAGTCAGCATACCCAGTTGGTAAGATTGAGCTGGAAGTAGCCTTTGGGGATGAGTATGACTCCAGAGTGGAAAAATTAACCTTTGAAGTGGTTAAGATCAAAAGCCCATATCATGCTCTGTTCGGGCGGCCGGCTTATGCCAAATTCATGGCTCGGCTGTGTTACGTATATTTACAACTCAAGATGCCGGGTTACAAGGGCACCATTACAGTCCATGGGAGTCGGAAGATAGCCTTGGAATGTGAAGAGGGTGATGCTGCCTATGCTGAATCTGTTTGTGCAACAAAGGAGTTAAAATTCTATAAGGATCATGTTGACCCGGCGGACATGACGTCGTTAAAGAAACCAACAACAAAGCATGAGCCGGAATTGAAATTCAAATCAGCCGATGACACTAAAATGGTTGCTTTTGTACCTGGCGACTCATCCAAGCAGTTTATCATCAGCGCAAACTTGGATCCAAAATAGGAAAGCGTGCTCATCGAGTTCATCCGTGAGAACCGGAACATCTTTGCATGGAAGCCTTCAGACATGCCGGGTGTCCCGAGGGAACTCGATGAGCACACTCTTAATATCGACCCAAAGTTTAAGCCTGTCAGACAGTTTCTCCGGCGGTTCAATGAAGAAAGGCACAAGGCCATCGGAGAAGAGGTGGCCCGGCTCTTAGCAGCCGGGTTCATTGTGGAGGTTTTTCACCCAGAATGGTTAGCTAACCCGGTGCTTGTACTAAAAAAGAATGGCACCTGGCGTATGTGTGTGGATTACACAGATTTGAACAAGGCTTGTCTGGCTGATCCTTTTGCTCTTCCCCGTATTGATCAGATCATTGATGCTACGGCGGGTTGCGCACGATTGAGTTTCTTAGATGCTTACTCCGGTTATCATCAGATTAAGATGGCAGTCAAGGATCAAGAGAAGACAACTTTTATAACTCCTTTTGGGGCTTTCTGCTATGTGTCTATGCCTTTTGGGCTTAAGAGTGCCCAGGCGACTTACCAGCGGTGTGTCCAGAATTGTCTTCACAATCAAATTGGGTGCAATTTTCATGCCTATGTGGATGATATAGTGGTGAAATCCAGGGAAGAGGAAACCTTGGTCACACACCTAAAAGAGACTTTTGATAATCTTCGGGTTTACAAGATGATGCTTAACCTGGCCAAGTGTGTTTTGGAGTGCCAGCCGTTAAGCTCTTGGGTTTTCTAGTGTCTAACCGAGGTATTGAAGCTAATCCGGAGAAAATCAAAGCAATCACATCTTTGGCTAAACCAACCTGCCTCAATGATGTTCAGCGACTGGCGGGTCGTGTGGCTGCTTTGAGCTGGTTCATAAGCCGGTTACGGGAAAAAGCTATGCCTCTGTATCAGTTGATGAAGAAAACAGATGCTTTTGTGTGGAGCGATGCAGCAAACACTGCTTTTGAGGGTTTGAAGGCACAACTGGCTGAGCTGCCGGTCCTAGTTGCTTCAATTGAGAAAGAGCCGCTATTGTTATACGTGGCTGCCAATTCACGGGCTGTTAGTGTGGCTATGGTGGTAGAGTGCAAGGAGGCTGGCAAAGAGCATCCGGTTTAGCGGCCGGTTTATTATGTCAGTGAAGTGCTCATTGAGTCTAAGCAACGATATCCACATTGGCAGAAGCTTGTTTATGGGGTGTTCATGGCAAGCCAGAAGCTTAAGCATTACTTTCAGGGACATCCAATCACTGTGGTTAGCTCTGCTCCTTTAGGAGACATTATTCAAAACAGAGAAGCCACGGGGCGAGTTGCCAAGTGGGCAATTGAGCTGGGGTCTCATGGGCTGAAGTATGTTCCACGAACTGCAATTAAATCTCAAGCCCTGGTTGACTTCATCAATGACTGGACAGAGATGCAGATGCTAGAAGAAAAGCCGGATAACACATATTGTACTATTCATTTTGATGGGTCCAGGCAATTGGAAGGCTCGGGGGCTGGAGTTGTATTAACTTCCCCACGAGGTGATAAAATTTGTTATGTGTTACGGTTGATGTTTCCATGCACTAACAACGCAACAGAGTATGAAGCATTGCTCCATGGTCTTCGAGTAGCAAAGGAGATGAGCTTGAGCCGGGTCAGATGTCTAGGTGATTCAGATCTAGTGGTTCAACAAGTATCTGGCAAGTGGGATTCCAAAGACCCTCTCATGGCGGCTTATCGCCAGGAGGTCGATGCTGTTGCAGGATATTTTAAAGGTTATCAGGTGGAACACATTGACCGTCAGAAAAATGAAGCGCCTGATGCTTTGAGCCGGCTGGGGTCTCAACGTAAGCCGATACCACCCAATACCTTTTTAGATGTTTTGCATAACCCCTTTGTCAAGTTTCCCATAGAAGAAGATTTAGCTGTTCCTGACCCGGAGGCGCAGTTGGTGGCGGCTCTTCACATCATCCCAGATTGGATGGTGCCGTTCTTGGCTTATGTCGGCTCTCGGAGCCATGGTGGAAGTGGTGGAGGAGGTCGACGGCGTTGGTGGTGCTGGTGGCGATGGGGGGCGGGGCGCTGCTCTCTTTCAGCTTTGGGAAGACGAGGGAGTGGCGGAGGTTTCCGAGATTGGAGTAGCAACCGGCGAATGGGGGAACTACCCCTGTTTCCTATGCTTATAAAGAGGGAAAGGGCGGACGTTCCGCCTTTCCGAATAAACAAACCGCCCACGATCTATCCCACGACGCCGCATTCAACGCATGCTGTTCGAGGAGGGCGCGGTGGATACGGGGAGAGATACGGCGTAACCCAGGCCGCGCGTGCCCATGCCCTGTTTTGGGCCTGGCCCAACAGCGCTCGGCACCGTGTATGGCCCAGGCCCGGGGGCTCCTGTCGGTGTACTAGAGTAGGGGTACCCTAGTATCCCGAACTTGTGCACGGGCAGTCGCAGCATCCCGCGGCAAGGCTTGCCGGGTGACCGCCAAGGTCCTCCGTGGTTCCTTTGGAGCCATTCAAGGACGAAGTATCCAAGCTAAGGAGACAAGACCCCGGCAAGAGGAGCTTGCCGGGAAGGCCAACCAAGGCATCTCAAGGAACTTGCCGCGACACGCCACGCGTCCCGGCAAGGCCCGGTGAGCGACAAGCTCCCGGACGCGACAAGACAACGACCGCGGCAAGGCGCTTGCCGCGGCAAGCCACCACTCTGTGTCCGCGCTCCAGCACATCCACCAATGTGTCGCTCTGGGACCATTCCAGGCGTACGTGGCGGGAGGCTGTGCAGCCAGCGGTGCGCGGTGGCAAGCGGCGCTGACAAGATTGCCATCGTGGCGAGCGGTGGCGTCCCTGACGGTCCCTTTTGCACTATTTAGGCGACGCAGACGGGCATTTAATGCCCTTGTCCCCTGCCATCAGGGTTAGGTATGATACACTGTAGCAGGTAGCTGTACCAACCGCAGCACCTTTCCATTTTTACCCTTGTCTACGTTGCCACCTGTCGGTGACCCCTTGAGCATATAAAAGGAGGCCCATGCGCAACTAGAGAAAAAAGAGGAAGAGAACACTCACGCTCGGTCTCTTTAGCTGCTGGGGTGTACTGTAGCACTCCGCGCTCCCGAGCAAGAACTCAATACAAACCACAAAGCAGGAGTAGGGTTTTACGCATCCGTGCGGCCCGAACCTGGGTAAACTGCTCGTGTGCTTCGCCTCGATCCGCACGAATCGAGGGCCGGCAAGAAGGACACTTATCTGGAGGGAGAGTTCCGCGGAAAGTGGGAGGAATGGAGAGCAGACTGGTGCTGGATTGTCGAGGAGAACCCGCAGCCGTTTACTTCCCGGCGCCAAGCCCCAGTAGCACGCGGCAGCGATTGGAGTGACGTGGCCCCGGAAGATGATAGGCTTAAGATTGCCGTCACCCGGATCCAACGCCTCAGGCTTGCCAGGCTCACTGTAGGCGCTGTTGGCGCAGATTTTCTTCGCCGCCGCATCGCCCCCCTGCAGGAACGGGGGAGACCCGCCTGGGAATTCAAGAATGCGGCGGATATCATGAGGCTGCGTCCGGGCCTCAACTTCAACTTCACCGTTCTGGAGCTTAACGCGATGCTCCAGGAACTGTTCAAGTACGACCCTCAACATCCCGAAGTGTTCAGGTTGCCGAGGGGTGTCGTTCCGCTGTGCAACAACTCCGCGCTCGACCGCATCCGTGCAATGATGCCGCTGTGCGATTCGCATGGAATTGTCCCAACTTGGCAAGAGCCTGCAGATGACGTCGTGCAGCAGTTCTTTGATGGCTTGGTAGAAGTGCCGGTCTGCTCCGACGAAAAGAATAGCCTCACCCGCGACACCACCGATGCGGAGATGACACGCATCGCCACTAGGCTGGAAGAGGCGGCGGCAGCCGCAGCCGCGGGCGAATTTGGATTCACCGTGGAGGAGGCAGAGGCAGCAGAGGCGGCAAGCCGTGGCGAGGGAGAGGAGCTCGTCGGCGAGAAAGAGCTTGCCGGGCATGACGTCGAGTCGGGCGAGCCCGCCGAGGATACGAGTGGCTCGCTGGAGATCAACTCCTCTTCCTCCTCATCTTCAGGCAGCTCGCCGCAAGCAGAGCCTCCATCCCCACCAAGAAGGCGTCTCCGCAAGGCCGGGGACGTAGCGGGGCGGCGGGCGAGTCAACAGTCGCCGCACCGCGCGACACGCTCCACCGCGGCAAGCACTGTTGCCGCGGGAGCACCTCACGCTGCTGCGGCAACTGGAGCGGGGTCCACCCGGACCACCGCTTCTGCTCCTGCCGCTTCTCACGCCGCGGCGGCAGCCGGAGCGGGGTCATCTCAGACCACCGCCACTGTTCCCGCCAAGCGGCCAAGGGAAACTACTCCTCCGCCTCCTCGCGCTGGACGTGAGCCGGACTTCGACTTCTCCGCGTTCAGCTCCGACGAGGAAGAAGAAGAGTAAGATTCTCTTGTTGTACTTGTAGTTCTTCAATTCTTGCTGTTTTGTCTTGTATCTCATTTGCTTTACTCTGAACTTATTCCTTTTTAGGACTCTGGCCCAGAGAGCAGCGAAGAGGGCCAAGGTCCCGGTGATTATCATCGAGGACGAACCCACCGCGACAGCAGGGGGTGCGTCCGAGACAACCTTGCCGGACCCGGCAACTGTTCTCCAGAGCAGCCCCCAGCGTAAGTATATGGTTCACTTTCCGCTGTTAGGCACGCATGGATACTCTTTCTTTGCTAACATCTGACTATTGGTTTGTGTAGGAGCAGAGCAACCCCACCAGGAGCGCTCGGAGGCCGCCCCCGAAATGCCAAGGGAGAGTCCTCCGGCAAGGGACAGTTCTCCGGCAAGGGACAACACCAGCGTCCCCCCGGCGGTGGAGACTACGCCTGCCGAACCCAGTACAGGTAATCTTCTCTTCAAAGCTTCCCTTGGGTTCTTCTTCTTTTGGGTATTTGCTTGACTTTTCTCACTTTTCCGGCCATCAGACCCATCTGCTGCGGAGCCGATGGAGACCGAGGTTGCTGCTGACGACGCCGCTGCCACTGAAGAAGCAGCCGGCGCTGATGATCCCGCCGGCGATGAGGCCGCCAAAGCTGCCGCCGCAGCAGCTGGCGAGGGGTCTGGCGATCGCACTGACGGCCCTGAGGCCGCAGGAGCGCCAGGCGCTACGTCGACCGCCGACCCGTCCGCCGCTGCCGCAGCACCAGGCTCCGAAGAGCCCCAGCCATGCGTCTGCTTGAAGGCCGGCGATGGCGTCTTCATCAACCTCCCCTGGGCATCAAGTTCCAGGGTGCCGGTCAAGGGAGAGAGCTTTGATGGAGAGGTGCTCGCCTCCGCTGGGCTGACGCTAGTTGATGCGCCGAGCAGCAGCAGCGGCGAGCCTGAGGAGGAGCGGCTGCTGCGGAAGCTGTTGTCGCTCTACCGCGCGCGGCAAGCCAAGCTGGAATCCCGCGAGGTGCTTGTCACGAAGGCGGGAGTGGACATCGAGAAGCGCGCGGAGGAGCTCCGGGGTCTCAACCAGGAAGCTCTCCGGTCCCTGGCAGAGGAGCGGGAGCAACTCGCCGAAGAGCAGAAGGCCTTCCTCCTCGAGAAGGCTGAAGTCGAAGAGCAACAGCGGCTTGCCGCTGAAAAGCTGTCTGCGCAGGAGGGCGAGCTGGTGCAGTAGAAGGTCAACCTTGACGCCCACGAGGAGGAGCTTGCCGCGCGCGAGCGAACATTCGGCGGGCCCTCAAGCAAGCGGAGGATGCTGCCGCAGCCGCCGAGGCCGCCAAGAAGGAGCTAGAGACGAAGGTGGCGCAGCTGGAGGCCGATCTCAAGGCGAGCGGTGAGGAGCTTGCCGCGCTCAAGCATGAGCGGGAGAAGGACGCCTACAGCCACTCAGAGCTGCAGGCTCGTCTCGCTGAGAAGGGCAAGGAGCTCAGCGCCGCCAAGGACTCCAACGCAGATCTTGAGTTGAAGCTGACTACTTTGATCAAGACGCTGGACGGCGCCAGGGAGCAGGAGGCGGCCTTGAAGGAGGAGGTCAAGGCCGACAAGGCGCTGCTGGCGAGTGCCGCTGCCGCCCAGAACACTTTTAGGGAGAATGTGGAGCACTGGACGGAGGGTCTCGTGAATGTTGCCGCAGACATTGACAGGGAGCTGGCGCAGCTGGGGATGGAGGATCTCGGGTATCCCTCCGATGAGAACCTCCAACCCAGCGCCAAGCTCATCTTGTTCTTCAAAGGCGTGGCGACAGCCCTCCAGTGACTCCGGGAGAGGATCCCAAAGTAGCTGGCCGACGAGTCGCGCAAGATCTGCGCGGGAGCTCTTCAAAAGGTGTTGGTGAAGGTGGCCTTCCGCAACCCGGGCCTCAACCTCACCAACGTCCTCAAGACCCTGCCGCCGGATGCTGATCTGGAGGCGCTCAAGACCCTTGTCGCACCCATTGTGGACAAGGTGAGCAGGATCAAGAGGATTGAGGGTGATCGCGTAGACTAGGCCGCCCGTTTTCTTCTTTTCTTGTCGCTGCCGGTCATGTTATGAGAACAATCTGTTAGAGCCGCGACAAGCTACCTTGTAATATAACTCTATTACGGGTAATGATTGCGATGTTATTCCCTTTACTTGATTCCTCCTTTTGTATGTTTTTGCCCTACACTTTTAGGGAACTTGCCGGTGCAGGCACCTTAGCCGCGAGCGCTGAGTGCAGGACATCAGCAGCCTGCTGGCGGTGCCGCTACCGACAAGAAACCTTGTCGCAACTAGTCGCAGCTCACTTAAGTTGTTGAGCGGACTCGAAACAAAGTAAGGGCGCAACTAGCTACGAGTTGGTTCCTCCGCGCACAGGTTTTCCATACAAAGTGCGGTCGTTCAAGGGAGATAACTTAAAAAATTTAAAAATCTGATTGCTCAAACTTTGGCAACTTAGCTTTTCTGTTGTTTGCTTCCCGGTAAGGCGAAACTTTCTTGAACGACGCCTGGTCCATACCATTATCTTCTCCTTTCCCCCCCGGCAAACTTGTGGGCAAGGGAACCTTCCTTTCCTTGAGAAAAAAGAAAGAGGAGAAAATAAAAATATGGAGCCTTACGACTTGTTATTGCTTACCGGAGAGTAGGTGCTGCACAAAGTGTCAGATCACATATGCAAAAAATAGAAAGCATGAAATTGACAAGATGTGCGGAGCATATGAGCTTTACTTATGCACGGGGTCTGCGCCCGGCTTTGTACAAAGGATTACATGCAACAGCGGCAAGACTTGTACAAAATGTGGTTGCCGGAACAGGTTCCGGCAATCGCGCCTTACGGGTAAAACTTACGAAGATGCTCAATGTTCCAGGAATTGCTCACCGGAATGCTATCTTCGGTCTCAAGGCGGACAGCGCCAGGCCTAGTGACTCATTTCACCCGGTAAGGGCCTTCCCACTTCGGCGTCAACTTGTTGGAATTCTTGGTGGACTGAACACGCCGAAGAACAAGGTCGCCTTCCTCGAGACTTCTGGCGTTAACTTTGCGGCTATGGTAGCGGCGCAAAGCTTGCTGGTAGCGAGCAGCACGTACAGCAGCCTGAAGATGGTCTTCCTCAAGGAGTAGCGCGTCATCTTGTCGCAGCTGCTCTTGCTCAAGCTCATCATAAGCGAGCACTCGAGGTGACCCGTATACGAGTTCCGTGGGGAGAACTGCCTCTGCTCCATAGACTAGAGCGAAAGGTGTCTGGCCAGTGGCTCGATTTGGCGTCGTCCTGATCGACCAAAGAACCACCGGCAGCTCCTCGATCCAGTTTCTTCCGCACTTGTGCAGCCTGTCGAAAGTCCTGGTCTTGAGTCCACGCAGCACTTCAGCATTTGCCCTCTCCGCTTGACCGTTGCTTCTCAGGTGAGCAACAGAAGCGAAGCAGACCTTGGCGCCATGATCTTGGACGTACTGCATGAAGGTGCGGCTCGTGAATTACGTACCGTTGTCGGTGATTATCCTGTTAGGGATCCCGAAGCGGCAAACAATCGACCTGAAGAACTTGACTGCTGACTGTGCTGTCACCTTCCTCACTGGTTCCACTTCCGGCCACTTTGTGAACTTGTCGATTGCAACGTACAAGTACTCAAAGCCCCCGACTGCTCGGGGAAAGGGGCTGAGGATGTCGAGCCCCCAGACCGAAAATGGCCAGGATAAAGGGATCGTCTGGAGAGCTTGAGCTGGTTGGTGTATCTGCTTGGAATGGAACTGGCACGCTTCACACTTGGTTACTTGTGCAGTTGCATCCTGGAGGGCTGTCGGCCAAAAGAAACCTTCCCGGAATGCTTTGCTGGCAAGTGCTCTTGCGCCAATGTGGTGACCACATATGCCTCCATGTATCTCTGCCAACAGCTTTTGTCCGTCTTCCCGGTGAATACACTTCAATTTCACACCGTTGAGTCTTCTTCTGTACAGTGTGTTGTCGACAAACTGGTACATACTTGACTGCCGGGCTACTCTTTCCGCTTCTTCTTGCTCTTCGGGAAGTTCTCCTGTCTGAAGGAAACGGACAATCTGCTGTGCCCATGCTGGAGCTTGTGGCTCGACAACAAGGACTAAAGGCAAATCTGCTGCTGCGGGAACATCCGCTTCTACGGCGAGAACCTGCGGCTCTGTCGGAGCTTGACGTTCCCCGGCAAGCTTGCCGGAGCAAAACTTGTCGGGAGTTTCTGCTTCAACGGGACAAACCCTAGGGCTTGCCGGAGCAGACTGCTCCTCAGCGCTCTTGGCGTTGATCTTGGGGACCTTCTTGGCGGCGGCTTCGGGAAGCTCTGCCGGAAAATAGTCACCAGAAATCAACTTCCTCTTCTTGCTCTGTCCAGTTGATGGCGTTACAGACGGTTGAGTCAGCTTGAGCACAAAGATCCCTGGTTCCACAGGTAACTTAAGTGCGGCGCACTTTGATAGGCCATCGGCAATGGTGTTCTGAGCTCTTGGAACATGCTCCATCTGTAGGCCGTCAAAGTGCTCTTCTAGCTTTCTCACTTCGTCGACGTAAGCTTCCATCAATGGACTCTGATAGCTCTTGTTTACTTGGCGGACGACAAGCTGCGAGTCACCCCTGACAATGAGCTTCTTGATCCCAAGGTCTGCCGCGATCCTGAGACCGGCAAGCAAGCCTTCATACTCTGCAGTATTATTTGTTGCTTGCTCCTTGGGAAAGTGCATATGGACTACGTACTTGAGGTGCTCTCCGGTGGGTGCGACAAGCAGCACGCCAGCGCTGGCGCCTTGCAGCGAAAAGGCACCATCAAAGTACATCAGCCACTCTTTGCTTGCTTCCTCGACGGGGATGCTCGTTTCTGGAATTTCTTCATCTAGTGTTGGCTTCCATTCTGCTATGAATTCTGCCAATGCTCTGCTTTGGATAGTTGAAGTACTCTCAAACTTGAGGCCAAAGCTTGACAGTTCCAGTGCCCACTCAACAATCCCGCCCGTCGCTTCTGGATTCTGTAGTATCCTCTTGAGCGGAAAACGAGTGACAACTGTGATCTCATGTGCTTGGAAGTAATGGCGCAGCTTTCTCGAGGCCATGAGAAGGCCGAAAAGCAATTTCTGCACGCCAGAGTACCTTGACCTAGCTCCCTGCAGAAGGGAACTGACAAAGTAAACTGGGCGCTGTACCATTCTCTTCTGTATCTCCTCGCGCATCTGCGCAGATCCATCCTTGTCGGGACCAGAGCTTGTCGGGGAAGCCCCCTGCTTGTCGCTGGATGCGCCTGCCGTGGTTGCTGGCTCGTCATCTGCCTCCCTCTCTGCTACTAACGCAGCACTAACCACTTGATTGGTTGCCACTATATACAGCAGCAACTTCTCTTGTGGCTTAGGTGCGACAAGTATTGGAATGGAGGACAGGTATCTCTTCAAGTCTTGCAGCGCAGCCTCCGCTTCCGGAGTCCATTTCATTGGACCTGCCTTTTTCAATATTTTGAAAAACGGCAGGGCGCGCTCAGCAGACCTAGAGATAAACCTGCTGAGAGCAGCCACGCAACCGGCAAGTCTTTGTACATCCTTGACGCGCTTTGGTGCTTCAATCTGCTCAATGGCCTTGATCTTGTCGGGATTGGCTTCGATTCCCTGCTGAGACACGAAGAACCCGAGAAGCTTGCCGGAGGGGACTCCAAACACACACTTCTCGGGGTTGAGCTTGAGGCTGATCTTGCGCAGATTTGCAAAGGTCTTGTCTAAATCTTGAATCAGAGTTGCCTTGTCCTTGCTCTTGACCACTATGTCATCCATGTAGGCTTCCACATTTCTGTGTACTTGTGGCTCAAGAGCGACATGGACTACCCTTGCAAATGTTGAACCAGCATTTTTTAAACTGAAAGGCATCCGTATGAAACAGTATGTGCCACATGGAGTGATGAATGCGGTCTTCTCCTCATCCTCTTCTGCCATGAAGATCTGATGGTATCCTGAGTATGCGTCAAGAAATGAAAGCAAGTCACATCCAGCCGTGGAGTCAACAATCTGGTCAATGTGCGGCAAAGGAAATGGGTCTTTGGGACAAGCTTTGTTAACATCGGTAAAGTCAATACAAAGTCTCCATTTCCCGTTTGCCTTGCGCACGACTACAGGATTGGCCAACCACGTAGGATGGAGCACTCCTCTGACAAGGCCTGCTGCTTCCAACTTCTTGATCTCTTCTGCGATGAATTCTTGGCGCTCCACTGCTTGCTTCCTGACCTTCTGCTTGACGGGCCGCGCATGAGGACAAACGGCAAGATGGTGCTCAATTACTTTCCTGGGAATACCGAGGATGTCAGACGGTTGCCACACAAACACGTCGACGTTCGCCCGCAGGAAAGCAATGAGCGCGCTTTCCTATTTAGGGTCGAGAGTGGCACTGATGGTGAAGGTACCACCAGTGCCGTCCTCCTTGGCGGACACCTTCTTGGTCTCTGGCGGAGCTGCCATTGTCTTCTTACACTTGTCGGTGGAGCTCGATGGTGCGTCCTCGACGGCAGCGCAGCACTCCGAAGAGGTGCGCTTGCCGGAGTGGGCATCAGAACTCTTGCCGGACTTGGTCTTCTTCTTCCCCCCGGGAGCTTCAACGGCAGGTGACTTGTGATCTGTTGGGGCTGCCGCTTCCCGGTAGATCTTGTCGGCGCAGATAAGAGCATCCTTCTTGTCGCCAGGGACAAAGATGATGCTTATCGGGCCTGGCATCTTCAGCATGTTGTATGCGTAGTGAGAGGCTGCCATGAACTTGGCGAGTGCTGGACGGCCGAGTATCCCATTGTAAGGCAATGGAAAATCGGCAACATCAAAAGTGACCCTCTCAGTCCTGAAGTTCACCTTGCTGCCAAATGTTACCGGCAGCGTGACCTTCCCCTTCGGCTTGCTCCTTCCCGGGTTGATTCCTTGGAATGTGCCGGTCTCTTCAAGCTCGCTGTCAGGAATCTGGAGTTTCTGGAGTACAGCGGAGGAGATCAGGTTCAAGCCGGCCCCGCCGTCAACTAGCATCTTAGTGACCTTGAGGTTGCGGATAGTTGGTGAAACCAACATCGGCAAGCACCCGACCGCAGTTGTGCGATCAGGGTGGTCCTCAATATCAAAGATGATAGGCGTGCTGGACCATTTCAGAAGCTTGCGTGACTCGACAGGTGGTTCCGCCGCATTGACTTCCTGCACCCACTGCTTGAGTTGGTGGTGCGAAGTATGCAGAGAAGCACCGCCGTCAACACACAAGACCTTTGTGGCTTTCTGGAACTCCTGCTCACTGGTCTCGACATCATCCATGTCTTCGTCGTCGTCGTCATCTTCATCCTTGTCGCGGCCGCGGGGAGGTCTGTCTCCTTGCCGCTGCTTGGCCCTGCCGCGGCGTCCTCCCCGGCCGGCGCGCTTCTTGCCGGATTCTCCAGCGCCTCCTTGGGCCCTCTCCTTGTCGCGTCGCTCGTATTCAGCCTTTTGCTGCTAGACAAGCTGCTCGACCTTCTTGCCGCTCTGGAGGTCATGGCCCTTGGTGCGGTGGATCTTGCAGTACTGCTTGTCGGTGCCGTCCTGCTTGTCGGCGACTGCCACAGTCTGGCAGTTGGTGCATGCGGCAATCTCCTTGCCGGAGCTACCAGCTTTGGCTTTCTTGGCGCCACCTTCGTTGTCGGACTGCTCAACGACTAGCACATCTTTGCCTTTCTTCTTCCTGTTGTTCCGCCGCCAGTTTTTCTTTGCCGGGGCAGCATCCTCGCTGTCAGATCCTCCTGCTCCTGTATTCTCTCCGGGGAGTTTCCTCCCTTCCTCAGCATGTGCACACTTGTCGGCCAGGGCATATAGCTCACTGATGTCTCTGATCCTGCAAATCGCCATCTCCTCCCGCATCCTGCGGTTACGCACGTTCTGATGGAACGCGTTGATGACCGCGGCAGGGTGGACATCTGGGATGTTGTGCTGTACACGGTTGAATCTCTGAATGTACTTGCACAGGGGCTCTCCTTCCTTCTGGGCGAGCATATGAAGGTCACTCTCTTGGCCATGAGGTTTGTGGCCGCCTGTAAAGGCGCCGACAAACTGATGGCATAGGTCTGCCCAGGAGGATATGGAGTTGTCCGGCAAGTGCATGAGCCAGGACCTGACGTTGGGCTTCAGCACCAGCGGGAAGTAGTTGGCAAGGATCTTGTCGTCCCGTCCCCCGGCAGCCTGCACCGCGATGGTGTAGATGCTGAGGAACTCCGACGGATGCGACTTGCCGTCGTACTTCTCTGGTACGTCTGGCTTGAAATTCTTCGTACTGGGCCATTGGACTTGCCGCAGCTCACGAGTAAACGCAGGGCAACCTACCGCATACGGCAAGTCGCCTGGTTCCCCTGGCGCATGCATGTCGACAGAGGGCCCAGCGCGCTGGTCCGATTGACGTCGCGCTTCTCTTCGGCGCTCGATGCGAGTACGAGCGTCTTCTTGCTGCCGTTCGTGAAGAACTTGGCGCTGATTGCGACGAGCTCGTGGATCTGATGACGCGGTGGAGTCGCTGTCGAGGTGGATCCGGCGAGTCGGCGATCTTGGCCTTCGAGGCGGAGAGTGCACAGTGGTTGCACCCCCACCGGTCTTGTCGCCACCGGCTCGTGTCTGGCTGACTTGCCGCGGCTGCGACATGCTCGGCTGCCGTTGAGTGTTGTCGTTGGCGAAGCCGATGAGACTCTGAATGGTGGCCCTCCAGTCGTCGATCTTGTCTGCCGTTGGAGGGTAGTCCAGGAGTAGTTGAGCTCGCGCCAAAGCTTCTGCTGTAGTGGCGGGTGGCGGTGGCGAACGATGCGAGTAGCGGGATATGCTCGGACTTCTAACTA
Organism: Triticum urartu; assembly: GCF_003073215.2. Lineage (NCBI taxonomy): Eukaryota > Viridiplantae > Streptophyta > Magnoliopsida > Poales > Poaceae > Triticum > Triticum urartu. The sequence goes on from NC_053028.1 coordinate 610,652,075, forward strand.
TGTTAGAAGGAGCAGTATCCCGTCCAGGCGATCGTGCCTCGCTCGTGCCAGCATGTTGGCGTGCATGCTGGTCTTGAGCACTCCGAGATCCACCAGCTCGATCTTGGTCCAGCAAACGCATGGTACTATGAGTACCATGACGCTGCCGGTCCCGCGCCTCCTGAGATGGGCGCGGTGCATGTACGGACGCCGAGGTCTTGGAGTGCGCCTGGTCGTTGTGGGAGCCGGCTACGCCACCGATGGGCAGCGCAGCCTTGTCCTTGGACCTGGCAGCACCGTGAGCTCCCTCGTCGATGCCCGTTCTTCCGCCGGCGTCTGCCCCATCAGCCGTTTGCTCCGGCGGTGGTGGGTTCGGCGCGGACGGAGCAGCCGCCTCCGAAGCCTTCTTCTTCGGCGGCATGTCGATGAAGATGATGAAGATCTAGCTCGCGTGAACGCCGGATCTGGTTCACACAACCTCGACGCCCCTACCTGGCGCGCCAAAGATGCCGGGGGACTAATCCACGAACACCTATGGGACCGGCGGACCGGGTCCCTTTCGGTTCGGCGGGGGCGAGGGTCGCACAAAGAGCGGATCGAGGCGAAGCACACAAGCAGTTTACCCAGGTTCGGGCCGCACGGATGCGTAAAACCCTACTCCTGCTTTGTGGTTTGTATTGAGTTCTTGCTCGGGAGCGCGGAGTGCTACAGTACACCCCAGCAGCTAACGAGACCGAGCGTGAGTGTTCTCTTCCTCTTTTTTCTCTACGTTGCGCATGGGCCTCCTTTTATATGCTCAAGGGGTCACCGACAGGTGGCAACGTAGACAAGGGTAAAAATGGAAAGGTGCTGCGGTTGGTACAGCTACCTGCTACAGTGTATCATACCTAACCCTGACGGTAGGGGACAAGGGCATTAAATGCCCGTCTGCGTCGCCTAAATAGTGCAAAAGGGACCGTCAGGGACGCCACCGCTCGCCACGATGGCAATCTTGTCAGCGCCGCTTGCCACTGCGCACCGCTGGCTGCACAGCCTCCCGCCACGTACGCCTGGAATGGTCCCAGAGCGACACGTTGGTGGATGTGCTGGAGCGCGGACACAGAGTGGTGGCTTGCCGCGGCAAGCGCCTTGCCGCGGTTGTTGTCTTGTCGCGTCCGGGAGCTTGTCGTTCACCGGGCCTTGCTGGGACGCGTGGCGTGTTGTGGCAAGTTCCTTGAGATGCCTTGGTTGGCCTTCCCGGCAAGCTCCTCTTGCCGGGGTCTTGTCTCCTTGGCTTGGATACTTCGTCCTTGAATGGCTCCAAAGGAACCACGGAGGACCTTGGTGGTCACCCGGCAAGCCTTGCCGCGGGATGCTGCGACTGCCCGTGCACAAGTTCGGGATACTAGGGTACCCCTACTCTAGTACACCGACAACTTACATGACCCGGGGAGAGTTGCCAGCGGATGAGACCCTGGCTCGACAGATAACCCGGCAGTCTAAGTCCATGACGATTTTGGATGGAGAGTTATTTCATCATAGTGTTTCCAGAGCGTTTCAATGGTGTGTTTCCCCCGAAGAAGGCCAAAAAATCCTTCGTGAGATCCATGAAGGCGATTGTGGTCATCACGCCGGATCAAAATCTTTAGTGGCCAAGGCGTTTCGTCATGGGTTTTACTGGTTGACAGCTCATGCTGATGCAGAATATCTGATCAGCAGATGTGATGGGTGTCAGAAGTTTGCACAACGAGCGCATGTGCCGGCTCAAGAGCTCCGGATGATTCCAATCACTTGGCCGTTTGCGGTCTGGGGGCTTGACATGGTGGGACCTTTCAAAAGATCTAAAGATAAAAAGACACATCTCTTGGTGGCTGTTGATAAGTTTACCAAGTGGGTTGAGGCGGAGCCTGTGAGTAAGTGTGATGCAGCCACGGCGGTTCAGTTCATGAAAAAAGTAATCTTCCGTTTTGGTTTTCCACACAGTATCATCACAGACAATGGCACTAATTTATCCCAAGGGGCTATGGAAGAATTTTGTCAGCAAGAACACATCCGGCTTGATGTTTCTTCTGTAGCTCATCCTCAATCCAATGGTCAAGCGGAGAGAGCCAATCAGGAAATTCTAAAGGGCCTAAAACCCCGGCTTATAGTTCCTTTACAGCGAACGCCGGGTTGTTGGGTAGAGGAGTTACCCTCAGTGCTATGGAGCATCAACACCACGCCCAACAGGTCTACGGGTTACACACCTTTCTTCATTGTTTATGGAGCAGAAGCAGTGCTGCCTAGTGACATCCGTCATGACTTGCCCCGTGTGGCGGCTTATGTTGAAGCTAACAATGAAAAAGCCAGACAGGATGCGCTTGACTTGTTAGACGAAGAAAGAGACTTAGCAGCGGCGCGGTCAGAAATTTATCAACAGGACCTACGTCGTTATCACAGCCGCCGGGTTAAGTCCAGGACTTTTCAGGAAGGCGACTTGGTGCTCCAGATCGTCCAGGATCTATCAGACGCACACAAGTTATCCCCGCCTTGGGAAGGGCCCTTTGTGGTCAGTAAGAACTTAAACAACGGGTCATATTACCTCATTGACGTTCGAGAGCACAAAGACTCATGCAAGTCGGAGGAAGAGACCCACCGGCCGTGGAACATCGCTCAACTTCGGCCATACTACACCTGAGCTACCGGCTCTCATCATGTACATACGTTCACATTGTATATACGATGATAAGCAATAAAGTAACACCATCGGTCTCTTTTCCTTTCAAAGACTATGTATCTTTATTATTTTTTATTCACAAATGACTATTAAGGAGCTGATCATATTTGAATCAAGTTTTAACCTTTTTAGTCCAGCTCATGATCGTATTCGAATCTAGCTGTAAATCATATGGTTACTTGGGGGCTTCCTGTTCAAACATAGGTCGTATTCAAACCAAAGAGAACATAGCTGCCGTAACCCTCTTGATCGGCTCAAGGCCAAGCTCACTTGGGGGCTTCTTGATCGTATCCGAATCATAGCTTAACCCCTTTTGAGTCTGACTTGGATCGTATTCAAATCAGGGTCGTTAAAAACCTCTCAAGGTCATTTGGGGGCTTCCTGTTCAAACATAGGTTGTATTCGAACCAAAGAGAACATAGCTGTCGGTACCCTCTTGATCGGCGCAACGCCAAAGCCACTGGGGGCTATATGGTCGTATTCGAACCTTAGCTTAACCCCTTTGGTCCGGTTTACTGATCATATTCGAATCAGAAACCCCCAACTTTTTGAATACAGAGTTAAAATTATGTTTATTATTTGTTGCTTGTCTTTGAGCTTTTGTTGTTTCAATATTACAAATAAGATAGCCTGGTTTTCTTCGCCGGCTCAATTATTGGACAACACAGCTGCCTGGGTTATTCAAGCCGATGGTTCAAGGGTACGAGCTACTGAGATATGATGATCATTAAGTATTCAAGGATTATTGACTTTTCATACATATTGAATTATCAATTCATCACCTGGGTTATTTAAACCGGCGATCTAAGGATCAACAAGGATAAGGTATGGTTTTTTACTTATACACGCTTCCCTGCTGTGTTAACTCAAGAGTTTGGATTAAACCTTATCCTTTATTTACATTTGTCTCTATTTTCCTTATTGAGGTAAATTTATGGGTGGTACATTAGGTGTTTAAGCCTAGTTGGTTCTAAACCGCCTTGCGAGTTTTTTCCTTGTATTCACAAGAACAGAGTTCAACCATTGCAGAAGACAAACATTAAATAATGCGTACATTGACATCTGAAACACAGATTCACATAAAGAGGTACTTTATGCATGATGGCATAAGCAAACATGCAGTGTTTTAACTAAAGTTATTACAAGGCTTTATAAGCCTAGGAAGATGATCACTGTCCCTCCCTCGCCGGTTCATCACCTTCTGTTTGCTGGAAGTTGGATTTTGACGAATCAAAGCTGTTCATGGCGACAAATTCGGCTTCGTCGTCAATCAAGCCGACCGGGTCAATCTCCGGAGCAAAGGTATCTTCTCTCACAGGTGGGATCAGATCTGCTATTTTATATGAAGGAGTGGCCATCTTCTTATTTTCACTATCAAAACCCGGCTGGTACTTGTCCACATTGGTGTCCTCTCCAAGACTAGTTGCTTGAGGCCGGACTTCGCGTACACACGCTATGAAATCATCCTGATCAAATGGAGACCCGTCCTCCTTCACAGTAGGGTAACCTCTTGCCACGTCTGCCGGGTCTAGGTCTGGCACCCAAGCCTTGGAGCGGCTTAGGGCAGTCAAAGCTCCGGCTCGCGCGCAGGAGCATTTTACTTCTTGGAATCTCACAGGAAGGATGGACAGCTTCTTCAAGACATCGCTAAGCCGGTTGGGTCCTTGGTTTGTAGGAGAGATAGTGTCCAGAGCCCATTGTGTACCAATGTACAGTTGTTCAACCAAGGTGTATACGGCCTTCAGTTTAATCAACGGGTCTTGGCACAGATTTTTGCTTCGCGGACCTGCATATATTTAACAGAGTCAGTGGGCGGATTGAACTCCGGTTTGGCATAAAGTACACAAAAAGGTCAAAACAAGGCAGTTTACCAAAGATAGCAGTGACCATCTGAGACACCCGGCCCTTTAAACCGTTCAGCTCGGTTGATATTTCTTTCAAAGCTGTTTCGGCTGTCTTAGCTCGCCGGGTCAGAAGTGTTTTCTCATCTTCCCAAGTTTTCTCTTTGACAGCAAAGTTGGTCTTCAACTTCTCCATTTCAGAAGGGCTTATTTGCAGCTTGGAGGTGGAAGACTTGATTTCTGACTCTTGACTCGCTAGCCGGGTCTTTGCGTTAGTCAGTTGAGAGTTTAGTTCAGACAATGCATTCTGTGAAACATTCAGATAAGTCAAGACTTGGTTTTATAATCCAGTATCCAAATTCAAGATTCAAGTCCCAAGTATTTTACAAATAAACCACTTGGCACTTGGGGGCTAATGTATGCCAAATCCAATTTTTTTTACAACTCCACCAGCATATTTGAAGTCCTAAGTCCTTTACAAAGTAACAACACTTGGCACTTGGGGGCTAATGTATGCAGTTCAGCAAGTTTATTAAGGATAAACCGGAATGTTAAGTACCGATTCATTAATGATCAAACTAAACCGGTCCTTGGGGACTATGGGTGAAGTCTTGTTCTATCGATATCAGGCAAAGATTCAGAAGTAAAGGTCTTGGCCTATATTTCAAGTCTACAGGTTATTCCGTTTCTCTCATAATCTACAGACTTGGGGGCTGAAGGAATACTGGTAAACCGGAAACTACGTACCTCATACTTCAATTGAAGGTGCTTGACCATCTCAATCTCAGAATCACGACTGGAGTGTACATGACTGAGATAGCCGGATAAGATATCACTGGCATTAAGGCGGTCATAGTTGGCAACATCAAGACGAACCTTCCGCCTCTACAAAGCTTCTTGCTTAGCGGTGCACCGTGCCAATACCATCGGGTTCCCCGGCTCAACAAAGCGGCTCCTAGTAATTTGAACATCTTGAACATGGGGAGAAGATGGACGGTGGGTCGGTTTTGACAAGGGATGGCTCTGGAGGATTTGCTTCATGGACAATAGGCGGGTCTTCTGGGGCGACAGTTAATGGAGAAGGTGGCCTAGCCGGCTTAGATGCCAGTACTGGCGGGTCTTCCGCTGGTTTTGTTGCCTTCGCCTTCTTGGACTTAGCCTAACCGCTAAAGAAAAATATTGCAGGATAGTCAGCATTAAGATAACAATTGATCAAACACGGAAGAAAAGAGGATTTTTAATTACCCTGGAGCAGTCTTGAAAGTCAGAAATTGTGTTTGGGATGAGTCGCCTGAGGAACGAGACACCTCCTAAAAGGTAAAAGAAAGGATTTAAAGGAAATGCAAGGAGTAGGATTCATTAAAACAAGTTAAGGACAGTAGTAAGTAAACCTCGTTTGGATGTTTCCGAGGGGTCTGTTCAAGGACGACAGCCGGCTCATCTTCAACCTCAACTTCACGGCGGCTTTCATGCTGCTGCTTTTTCAAATGAAAGTTGGGATCCAAGTGAGCTAAGGGGTTAGAAAACCTTACTTTACGGATCACTCGTCGGACTTTGTGTCTTGGAAAGGGCTCTGAATCGGAGGAAATGATAGTTACCCCTGCTTCCCCGGCTTGACTAGCCCCAGTGTCATCCTGGTAAGGATCAATGTCAATAAGATTGTTAAAAAGTTGGCCAAGTGAATCAAGGGCTACCTCCGAGTCAGACGGGTCATCAAGCTTCATCAAATCTTCAACGGTGGTTTCCTTTTTCTTCTTTGTTCTCCGGGTTGATTTCTTGGCGTTCGTGGCGGCAAGCTTCGCCTTCTTGGCAGCTTCGTGATTGTATTTTACTTTCCAAAAGTCAGAATTGGCCTACAAAGACAAGTGGAAGGATCAGTGATAAACAATACGGCTGGACAAAATATAAAGGAAAAAGATCAGAATGCTCTTACTTCTGGTACCGGGTTAAATTTACAGGAAGGATTTAACCCAACAACACTACAATCTTCGTACTTCGCATTCACCAGACCATTTGACATTGTGACAACATCTTCTTTGGTTAGCTGAACCGGGGTATGACGGAGAGAGTCATCCGGGTCTCCATCATATTCATACATCAACTTGGAACGACGACTTAATGGAATAATCCGCCATGAGATCCAGCAGCGGGTTAGATCGACTCCGGTTAAACCGTTCCCTAACAAACCATTGATTCTCCTGATAGATGGAATCAGTTTTTTGCGTTCAGCAACAGTAAGTTTATCTGGCAGGGCGAACTTGGTGTCAAGATGATCGGGGCAGTAACCCAGCAGTGGCTTCTCATTGGTGGGCGAGACGTCCTGACAGTAAAACCAAGTTTGGTTCCAGTCCTTTGGGTGACTTGGTAAAACTATGAGAGGAAAAACTGCACCCTGCCGTCGCTGAATCGACATGCCTCCAAGTTCTAAACTGAGGCCATTGGTGCACTCGTTTTGCCGGTTCAGATAGAAGTACTCTCTAAATAGTTCCACAGTCGGCTCTTGCTGAAGATATACCTCACAGAGCACTTGGAAGTTACAAATATTGGATATGGCATTGGGCCCAATATCCTGAGGATGGAGTTTGAAAAGGTGAAGAACTTCTTTGAATTTTTTTGAGCCAAGCGGTTGATGACCCACAAGTATAGGGGATCTATCGTAGTCCTTTCAATAAGTAAGAGTGTCGAACCCAACGAGGAGCAGAAGGAAATGATAAGCGGTTTTCAGCAAGGTATTCTCTGCAAGTACTGAAATAAGTGGTAACAAATAGTTTTGTGACAAGATAAATTGTAACAAGCAACAAGTAACAAAAGTAAATAAAGTGCAGCAAGGTGGCCCAATCCTTTTTGTAGCAAAGGACAAGCCGGAACAAACTCTTATAATAGGAAAAGCGCTCCCGAGGACACATGGGAATATCGTCAAGCTAGTTTTCATCACGTTCATATGATTTGCGTTCGATACTTTGATAATTTGATATGTGGGTGGACCGGTGCTTGGGTGTTGTTCTTACTTGAACAAGCATCCCACTTATGATTAACCTCTATTGCAAGCATCCGCAACTACAACAAAAGTATTAAGGTAAACCTAACCATAGCATGAAACATATGGATCCAAATCAGCCCCTTACGAAGCAACACATAAACTAGGGTTTAAGCTTCTGTCACTCTAGCAACCCATCATCTATTTATTACTTCCCAATGCCTTCCTCTAGGCCCAAATAATGGTGAAGTGTTATGTAGTCGACTTTCACATAACACCACTAGAGGCTAGACAACATACATCTTATCAAAATATCAAACGAATACCAAATTCACATGACTACTAATAGCAAGACTTCTCCCTTGTCCCCAGGAACAAACGTAGTTACTCACAAAGCATATTCACGTTCATAATCAGAGGGGTAATGATATGCTTATAGGATCTGAACATATGATCTTCCACCAAATAAACCAACTAGCATCAACTACAAGGACTAATCAACACTACTAGCAACCTACTAGCACCAATCCCGGACTATGATACAAGAATTGGATACAAGAGATGAACTAGGGTTTGGAGATGAGATGGTGCTGGTGAAGATGTTGATGGAGATTGCCCTCTCCCGATGAGAGGAGCGTTGGTGATGACGATGGTGATGATTTCCCCCTCCCGGAGGGAAGTATCCCCGGCAGAACAGCTCTGCCGGAGCTCTCGATTGGTTCCTCCAAGGTTCCGCCTCGTGGTGGCGGAGTCTCGTCCCGAAAGGTTCCTTCTTATTTTTTCTCATCGAAAGACCTCATATAGGAGAAGATGGACGTTGGAGAGCCACCAGGGGGCTCACGAGGTAGGGGGCGCGCCTTGGGGGGGGCGCCCCCACCCTCGTGAGCAGGGTGTGGGCCCCCTGGCCTTCATCTTTGGCGATGATTTTTCTTTATTTATTTTAAGATGTTCCGTGGAGTTTCAGGACTTTTGGAGTTGCGCAGAATAGGTCTCTAATATTTGCTCCTTTTCCAGCCCAGAATTCCAGCTGCCGGCATTCTCCCTCCTTATGTAAACCTTGTAAAATAAGAGAGAATAGCCATAAGTATTGTGACATAAAGTGAAATAACAGTCCGTAATGCAATAAATATCGATATAAAAGCATGATGCAAAATGGACGTATCAACTCCCCCAAGCTTAGACCTCGCTTGTCCTCAAGCGAAAAGCCGATAACAATAACTATGTCCTCATGTTTAGAGGTAGAGGCGTCGATAAAAATACGGACATGAAGGCATCATGATTATTCTCATAACAGCAACATATATAGATTTTGTCATATGATTACTTATGTTCAAGTGATGATATATTCACAATGCAAAAGTATAAATCATAAACCTTATTGGGCTCCGACAAACTATACTCTCAGTCATTGAAGCAATTGCAATTTATCATAACATCAGAAAGAGTCTATGTCAGAGCTAAAAAGCAAGTCCACATACTCAATTATCATTTAGTCCTCCATAATTGCTAACACTCACGCGATACTTGTGGTTACGGAGTTTTAATCGGACACAGAGAAAGATAGGGGCTTATAGTTTTGCCCCACAACCTTTTACCTCAAGGGTAATGTCAACAATAACGGTTCATGCTCCCCTACATCCAATTAGATATATATATATATATATATATATATATATATATATATATATATATATATATATATATATATATATATATCATTTTCTTTCCAACATGCTGAGCTTGCCAAAGGATAAAATAAAAAAACAAAAGGTGAAGATCACCATGACTCTTGCATAAGGTAGAAGATAATAATAAAGGATAGGCCCTTTGTAGAGGGAAGCAGAGGTTGCCATGCGCTTTTATGGTTGGATGCATAAAATCTCAATGCGAAAGAACGTCACTTTATATTGCCCCTTGTGATATGAACCTTTATTATGCAGTTCGTCGCTTTTATTACTTCCACATCACAAGATCGTATAAAGCTAATTTCTCCCACACCAATCAATCATACATATTTAGAGCAATTTTTATTGCTTTGCACCGATGACAACTTACTTGAAGGATCTTACTCAATCCATATGTAGATATGGTGGACTCTCATGGCAAAACTGGTTTAAGGGTATTTGGAAGCACAAGTAGTATTTCTACTTGGTGCTGAGAATTTGGCTAGCATGAGGGGGAAAGGCAAGCTCAACAAGTTAGAGGATCCATGACAACATACTTTATCTCAGATATAAGAAAGACATGACTCATTACGTTGTCTTCCTTGTCCAACATCAACTCTTTAGCATGTCATATTTTAATGAGTGCTCCCAATCATAAAAGATGTCAATGATAATATATCTATATGTGAAAACCTCTCTTTCCTTATTACTTCCTATTAATTGCAACAATGACCAAAGCTATGTTTGCCAACTCCCAACAACTTTTAATCATCATACTCTTTCTATGTGAAGTCATTACTCTCAATAAGATCAATATGAACTCTTTGTTTCTTTTTATTCTTTTCTTCTTTCTTTTATTCATCCAAGATCATGGCAAAATAATCAAGCCCTTGACTCAACACTAATCTTTATTATATATAGCTCACGGACTCGATTACAAAGAGAGATCATAAAGAAAACTCAAAACTAGATCATGCCATAAACTTTATTCTACTAGATCAAGATACTACTAATAGGATCGAACTAAGAAAAACGGTAAAGATAGGAGTTGTGATTGTGATACGATACCGGGCACCTCCCCCAAGCTTGGCAGTTGCCAAGGGGAGTGCCCATACCCACGTGATTATATCTCCTTTGTCGGTGAAGAAGGTGGTGGTGACGTTGGCTTAGTTGATGGCCTAGGCTTCTCCCTTAATTTGCACTTGAGGACGGAATTTTGATCCCTCAGATCATCAATCTCCCACTCCAGGGTTAATATCTTTTTGCATAGGTCCTGCTTATTTTCCTGCAAGAGACGAAAAGGGATAAACTCGATTTGGGTTTCTTTACCCTATCAGGGAGACTTGACTTTTTGAACTCCACGTGCATGTCCCCAGGTTGAGGTAATGGTGCTTCATCTTCATCTGAGCTCGTCTCCTCCTTCCCCTTGGGTTCATAGTCCTCTTTTTCCTTCGTAGTCCATCTATCATGTTCCACATCTCCATAGACCTTGGGATTTGCTAAGTAATCATCCACATAGCTTTCTCCTTCCAAATCCTGGGAAGACATGTTGATTTAATCTGCAACGGGACAGCTCGAAACGAAAACAGAGGATATTTGCGTAATACGGGAGTCAAAACCTTCGGGAGGTTATATAATGAATTTTTACCGACCAAAATACGTATCGTGCAAGAAAACGAAGTCCGGAAGGCACACGAGGTGCTCACGAGGTAGGGGGGCGCGCCCAGGGGGGTAGTGCGTGCCCACCACCCTCGTGGGGCCCTCATGTCCTTCCCGGACTGCTACTTATTTTTCTATTTTTCTAAATATTCCAAAACGGAGAAATATTGCCTTAAAAATTGTTTTGGAGTCAGTTTACTTACTGTACCACATACCTATTCCTTTTCGGAGTCTAAAACGTTCTGGAAAGTGTCCCTTATGTATTCCTCAGGGGTTACGGTTTCAATAATATTGGTTTCAACATTTATGGGATTACCTAAGATATAATGTTTAATTCTTTGACCGTTTACCACCTTCGGATTTGTGCCTTCAAAGTTGTTGATCTTAATGGCACCGGAACGATAGACCTCTTCGATAACATAGGGCCCTTCCCATTTAGAGAGAAGTTTTCCTGCAAAAAATCTTAAACGAGAGTTGTATAGCAATACATAATCACCTACATTAAACTCACACTTTTGTATCCTTTTGTCATGCCATCTTTTAACTTTTTCTTTAAACAACTTGGCATTTTCATAAGCTTGGGTTCTCCATTCATCAAGTGAGCTAATATCAAATAACCTCTTCTCACCAGCAAGTTTAAAATCATAGTTGAGCTCTTTAATAGCCCAATATGCCTTATGTTCTAGTTCGAGAGGTAAGTGACATGCTTTTCCATAAACCATTTTATACAGAGACATACCCATAGGATTTTTGTATGCAGTTCTATAAGCCCATAATGCATCATCAAGTTTCTTGGACCAATTCTTTCTAGACCTATTAACAGTCTTTTGCAAAATTAATTTGAGCTCTCTATTGCTCAACTCTACTTGACCACTAGACCGTGGGTGATAAGGAGATGCAATTATATGATTAACATCATATTTAGCAAGCATTTTACGGAAAGCACCATGAATAAAGTGTGAACCACCATCAGTCATTAAATATCTAGGGACTCCAAACCTCGGGAAAATAACTTCTTTAAGCATTTTAATAGAAGAGTTATGATCAGCACTACTAGTTGGAATAGCTTCTACCCACTTAGACCTCTTTTGGTTCATAGGATAGGATTGTCATAGGAATAGGGATCTTGTAGGAAATGAGATGACATGTATCTCAAATCCTATGAGTAGGAATAGGAAACAAGATGTCATTTGGTTGACACCAAAGGAATTTTTCCATTGAGTCTAGGCTCTTTTTTATTTTCCTATGAAATGTGGAGGATAGGAACCAATCCTATGTAGGAATAGGAATCCATTCCTATGAACCAAAGGGCTCTAAAGGAAAAAATCCTATAAGAATCCTATCCTCTAGAATTCCTATGAAATTCCTCTAAACCGAAGGAGGCCTTAGTAACATAATCAACAGCAACTAGAATATGTGTGTATCCATTAGAGGCAGGAAAAGGTCCCATATAAGCAAAGCCCCAAACATCAAACGGTTCAATAACAAGAGAATAATTCATAGGCATTTCTTGACGTCTACTAATATTACCAATTCTTTGACATTCATCACAAGACAAGACAAACTTACGGGCATCCTTGAAGAGAGTAGGCCAATAAAAACCAGATTGCAATACCTTATGTGCAGTTCTATCTCCAGCGTGGTGTCCTCCATAAGCCTCGGAATGAAACTTGCGTAGGATCTGTTCCTGTTCATGCTCAGGTACACAACGTCTAATAACACCATCTATTCCTTCTTTATAAATATGTGGGTCATCCCAAAAGTAATGTCTTAAATCATAGAAAAACTTTTTCTTTTGTTGGTATGTGAAGCTAGGTGGTATAAATTTAGCAACAATATAATTAGCATAATCAGCATACCATGGAGTACTACGAGAAGTACTTATAACATTTAATTGTTCATCAGGAAAGCTATCATTAATAGGTAGTGGGTCATCAAGAATATTTTCTAACCTAGACAAGTTGTCTGCAACGGGGTTCTCAGCTCCCTTTCTATCAACAATATGCAAATCAAATTCTTGTAGCAAGAGAACCCATCTAATAAGTCTAGGTTTAGCATCTTTCTTTTCCATAAGATATTTAATAGCAGCATGATCAGTTTGAATAGTTACTTTAGGATCAACAATATAAGGTCTGAACTTATCACAAGCAAATACAAGTGCTAAAAGCTCTTTTTCAGTAGTAGCATAATTTATTTGAGCATTGTCTAGAGTCTTACTAGCATAATGAATAACATTTAATTTCTTATCAACTCTTTGCCCTAGAACAGCACCTACATCATAATCACTAACATCACACATAATTTCAAAGGGTAAATTCCAATCAGGTGGCTGAACAACAGGTGCAGAGACTAATGCTTTCTTAAGTATTTCAAACGCTTCTACACAATCATCATCAAAGACAAATGGTATATCTTTTTGCGATAAATTAGTCAGAGGCCGAGAAATTTTTGAGAAGTCCTTAATGAACCTCCTGTAAGATCCGGCGTGACCCAGGAAACTTCTTATACCTTTGATGTCCTTGGGACATGGCATCCTTTCAATAGCATCAACCTTGGCTTTATCAACTTCAATACCTCTTTCAGAAACTTTATGCCCCAAGACAATACCTTCATTAACCATAAAGTGGCACTTTTCCCAATTCAAGACAAGATTAGTTTCTTCACATCTCTGCAAAACTCGATCAAGATTGCTCAAGCAATCATCAAAAGAGGAACCATAGACGAAAAAATCATCCATGAAAACCTCACAAATCTTTTCACAAAAGTCAGAGAATATAGCCATCATGCATATTTGAAAGGTAGCAAGTGCATTACATAAACCAAAAGGCATACGTCTATAAGCAAAAGTACCAAAAGGGCATGTAAAAGTAGTCTTTGATTGATCTCTAGTCGACACAGGTATTTGAGAGAAACCAGAATAACCATCTAGAAAGCAATAGTGTGTATGTTCGCATAATCTTTCTAGCATTTGATCAATAAAAGGTAAGGGGTAATGATCTTTCTTAGTAGCTTTATTTAATTTGCAGAAATAAATTACCATCCTATAACCTGTAATAATTCTTTGTGGAATCAATTCATCTTTATCATTAGGAACAACAGTAATACCTCCCTTCTTAGGGACACAATGGACAGGACTTACCCACTCACTATCAGCAACGGGATAGATTATACCTGCCTCCAGAAGCTTTAGTATTTCTTTTCTTACCACTTCTTTCATTTTAGGATTCAGACGTCGTTGAGGATCACGAACTGGTTTTGCATCTGCCTCCAAATTTATTTTATGTTGACATAGAGTGGGACTAATGCCCTTAAGATCATCAAGAGTATATCCAATAGCAGCACGATGCTTCTTCAGAGTTTTCAATAATCTTTCTTCTTCATGCTCTGAAAGATTAGCACTAATAATAACAGGATATATCTTCTTTTCATCAAGATAAGCATATTTAAGATTATCAGGCAACGGTTTAAGCTCAAACACGGGATCACCCTTGGGTGGAGAAGGATCCCCTAAAATTTCAACAGGCAAATTGTGTTGTAGAATAGGTTCCTGTTTAAAGAATACTTCATCTATTTCCCTTCTTTCATTCATGAACATATCATTTTCATGGTCTAGCAAATAGTGTTCTAAAGGATCACTAGGAGGTACGGCAATAGAAGCAAGACAAATAATTTCATCCTTACTAGGTAATTCTTCCTCACGATGTTGTTTACTAAATTTAGAGAAATTAAACTCATGAACCATATCATCCATGCCAATAGTAACGGCATTATTTTCGCAATCTATCCGAGCATTAACAGTGTTCAAGAAGGGTCTACCAAATATAATGGGACAAAAGCTATCTTGCGGAGAAGTAAGAACAAGAAAATTAGCAGGATATTTAGTTTTCCCACACAAGACTTCAACATCTCTAACAATTCCCATCGCTGAAATAGTATCTCTATTGGCAAGTTTAATTGTGACATCACTATCTTCTAACTCAGCAGGTGCAATTTCATGCTTGATTTCTTTATACAAGTCATAAGGTATAACACTAGCACTCCCACCCATATCACATAAGCCATGATAACAATGATCTCCTATTTTAACAGAAATAACAGGCACGCCTACCACAGGTCTATGTTTATCTTTAGCACAAGGTTTAGCAATTCTAGCAGTTTCACCTTCGAACTGAATAACATGCCCATCAATATTATCAGACAAGAGATCTTTAACAATAGCAATATTAGGTTCTACTTTAGCTTGCTCAGGAGGTGTATAAGTTCTAATATTACTTTTACGAACAACAGTTGAAGCTTTAGCATGATCCTTCACTCTAACAGGGAAAGGTGGTTTCTCAACATAAGAAGTAGGAACAATAGGATCATTATAAGTGACCGTCTTTTCTTCCACTTTAATAGGTGCAGCTACTTTTACTTCTATGGGAAGATGATATTTAAACCACTTCTCCTTAGGGAGATCAACATAAGTAGCAAAAGATTCACAGAAAGAAGCTGCTATCTCAGATTCAAGTCCATATTTAGTGCTAAACTTACGGAAAATATCGGTGTCCATAAAAGATTTAACACAATCAAACTTAGGTGTCATACCTGACTCCTTACCTTCGTCGATGTCCCAATCTTCAGAGTTGCGTTTAATTCTATCCAATAAATTCCATCTAAATTCAATAGTCTTCATCATAAAAGAGCCAGCACAAGAAGTATCAAGCATGGTGCGATTGTTTTCAGAAAGCCGAGCATAAAAACTTTGCATAATTATTTCTCTTGAGAGCTCATGATTGGGGCATGAATATAACATTGATTTAAGCCTCCCCCAAGCTTGAGCGATGCTTTCTCCTTCGCGAGGCCAGAAATTATATATATAATTGCGATCACGATGAACAAGATGCATAGGGTAATACTTTTGATGAAATTCCAATTTCAATCTTTTATAGTCCCATGATCTCATATCATCACATAGCCTATACCATATCAATGCGTCTCCCTTCAAAGATAAACAGAAGACCTTCTTCTTAGCAACATCATCGGGTATACCTGCAAGCTTAAATAATCCACAAACTTCATCCACATATATTAAGTGCTCATCAGGATGCTTTGTTCCATCTCTTGTAAAAGGGTTAGCTAGCAGTTTTTCCATCATACCCGAAGGAAATTCAAAAGGAGTTTCGTTTTCAATAGGTTCAGTAGGTTGAGGAGCAACTCTTTGCTCTACTGGACGGGGTGAAGATACCCCGAACAAGCCCCTCAGAGAATTGCTTTCCATAGTAACAAGTCACAATAAATTTCAGCACACTATATAAATTTTTCCTTAACAAATTCCACCTACCAAAGGCGCTACACTCCCCGGCAACGGTGCCAGAAAAGAGTCTTGATGACCCACAAGTATATGGGATCTATCGTAGTCCTTTCCATAAGTAAGAGTGTCGAACCCAACGAGGAGCAGAAGGAAATGATAAGCGGTTTTCAGCAAGGTATTCTCTGCAAGTAGTGAAATAAGTGGTAACAGATAGTTTTGTGACAACATAAATTGTAACGAGCAACAAGTAACAAAAGTAAATAAAGTGCAGCAAGGTGGCCCAATTCTTTTTGTAGCAAAGGACAAGCCGGAACAAACTCTTATAATAGGAAAAGCGCTCCCGAGGACACATGGGAATATCGTCAAGCTAGTTTTCATCACGTTCATATGATTCACGTTCGATACTTTGATAATTTGATATGTGGGTGGACCGGTGCTTGGGTGCTGTCCTTACTTGAACAAGCATCCCACTTATGATTAACCTCTATTGCAAGCATCCTCAACTACAACAAAAGTATTAAGGTAAACCTAACCATAGCATGAAACATATGGATCCAAATCAATCCCTTACGAAGCAACACATAAACTAGGGTTTAAGCTTCTGTCACTCTAGCAACCCATCATCTATTTATTACTTCCCAATGCCTTCCTCTAAGCCCAAATAATGGTGAAGTGTTATGTAGTTGACGTTCACATAACACCACTAGAGGCTAGACAACATACATCTTATCAAAATATCAAACGAATACCAAATTCACATGACTACTAATAGCAAGACTTCTCCCTTGTCCTCAGGAACAAACGTAATTATTCACAAAGCATATTCATGTTCATAATCAGAGGGGTAATGATATCCATATAGGATCTGAACATATGATCTTCCACCAAATAAACCAACTAGCATCAACTACAAGGAGTAATCAACACTACTAGCAACCTACTAGCACCAATCCCAGACTTTGAGACAAGAATTGGATACAAGAGAGGAACTAGGGTTTGGAGATGAGACGGTGCTGGTGAAGATGTTGATGAAGATTGCCCTCTCCCGATGAGAGGAGCGTTGGTGATGACGATGGTGATGATTTCCCCCTCCCGGAGGGAAGTATCCTCGGTAGAACAGCTCTGCCGGAGCTCTAGATTGGTTCCGCCAAGGTTCCGCCTCGTGGCGGCGGAGTCTCATCTCGAAAGGTTCCTTCTTATTTTTTTCTCATCGAAAGACCTCATATAGGAGAAGATGGACGTCGGAGAGCCACCAGGGGGCCCACGAGGTAGGGGGCGCGCCCTAGGGGGGGCGCCCCCTGGCCTTCATCTTTGGCGAGGATTTTCGTTTATTTATTTTAAGATGTTCCGTGGAGTTTCAGGACTTTTGGAGTTGCGCAGAATAGGTCTCTAATATTTGCTCCTTTTCCAGCCCAGAATTCCAGCTGCCGGCATTCTCCCTCCTTATGTAAACCTTGTAAAATAAGAGAGAATAGCCATAAGTATTGTGACATAAAGTGAAATAACAGTCTGTAATGCAATAAATATCGATATAAAAGCATGATGCAAAATGGACGTATCAGCGGTGAGAAGCCCCGGTTCATGTGATCAGTAAAGACGATCACTTCACCGTCTTTTGGATTGGGTCATTCTTCTTCTGGGTCAGGAGCACGGGAATACATGATGTTTCTTGAAGGCAGAAATCCAATGAGGAAGAACTCTTTCAGATGCTCCTCAGTTATGGTTGAGGGGACCCAATTGGAGATGGTGGGTGTCTTTGACGGCATGATGTACAGGGGACTAGAAAAGGAAAAACAAAATGCCGGTTCAATTAACAGTTAAAGGTTGAAGTTGTAAAACAAGTAACGGCGGCTTAACTAAGGGCTAATGGCATATAAGGAAAAGGAAGCCGGAGAGATAAGCCGCCATGACTATGGGACTTCCTCGGAAAGCAATTACAGCTAAGTATTGGCATAAACAAGTTCCATCAAGCTATCATTATTATTTTGGATCAAATGGTTGTTCTGAAAAGAAAAATACTCTAGACCTAAATATCTAATACAGGCGAGTTCGTCAGTTCCAAACAAAGCCTCTGAACAGGAAAATGAATTTGTTTGCATTTGAAGTGAGTGCAAAATAACTACCGCATCGGTTTTATACTATCCAAAGATCAAAAATGGCGATGGTGATGAAATCTATGAAGAGTTCATGACGAACAGTGAAGAACACCAAGGAACTCGAAGGTCTTAATGCGGATCTAATAACGAGGAGGAAAGAGACTTACAGATGCAGAGTTGCAGCGGAGGTTCGTTGCGTTTTCTTCAGGTCAAATCGGGTTGATGCGGTGGCCTGACTCGATGAAGACAAGATCTGGGGCGGCGGTGGTGGCAAAGCTTGAGCTGCAGAGAAGCAGCGAGAGGAAGAAGACGATCAAAGGGGGAGAATGGAAAAGACCTAGGTCGTGCCTATTTATAAGGAAAAGACTGATAAGTGGGCGCGAGAAACGAGGAGACCAAAACATGGTTATCCAGCTACCTAGGCGCCTCGATTTTCAGGAAGGCATTAAAGATAAAGATCCGTTAAAAAGATGACGTAGTGGCGAGTTTCCGAAAAATCCAGAGATGACATCATGGCGGGTTACAAGGAAATTTCAGTAAAGATAAGAAGATGGATTTTTTGGCTAAGTATGGAAGATTGACAAAGAAGAAGGTTCAAAGTCAACCTGGGGCCTAATGTTGGGGATATTACTATCAGTTGAGACCCGCCCAGGAGGGGCCGGGTCAGCTTCAATGGCGGGTTACACAAGAAGCCCAATAAACATTCAAAGATTGTAGTTTATTAAGTTTTATAGAAGGCCCAAAGGCCTGGGGCCGGTTTAAGGCCTGATATAATAAACGTCGTATGTAAGGAAATACTTGTACAGAAAGGCATGTAAAGAAGGTCACCGAGCCGGACACGATTATGAGCCGGCCGGGACTCTATAGGCCACCAGGCGTCAACCCATGTATATAAGGGGACGACTCGGTGGCGGTTTAGAGCAGAAAACAACCAAGTCGATAACCAAGCCGGCGAGTGTATCCCCTTGGAGATCGAAACCTCAGCAATACCAATCCCAACTAGATGTAGGCTTTTACCTTCATCGTAAGGGGCCGAACTAGTATAAAAACTCTCTCGTGTGTCCTTTGTCCCGATCAACCCCTCTAAGCTTCCTAGTGCGATGGCCCTACGACTTAGTCCTTGCTCTAGGACATCTGCCGTGTCAACTCCACGACAGAAGTACTAGAGCAAAACTATATAACTCAAAAGATATAAGTGAAGCACATAGAGTATTCTAATAATTTCCGAATCATGTGTGTCTCTCTCAAAAGGTGTGTACAGCAAGGATGATTGTGGTAAAATAAAATCAAAGACTCAAATCATACAAGATGCTCCAAGCAAAACACATATCATGTGGTGAATAAAAATATAGCTCCAAGTAAAGTTACCGATAGAAGTAGACGAAAGAGGGGATGCCTTCTGGGGCATCCCCAAGCTTTGGCTTTTAGGTGTCCTTAGATTATCTTGGGGGTGCCATGGGCATCCACAAGCTTAGGTTCTTGCCACTCCTTGTTCCATAATCCATCAAATCTTTACCCAAAACTTGAAAACTTCACAACACAAAACTTAAAGTAGAAAATCTCGTGAGCTCCGTTAGCGAAAGAAAACAAAAGACCACTTCAAGGTACTGTAATGAACTCATTATTTATTTATATTGGTGTTAAACCTACTGTATTACAACTTCTTTATGGTTTATAAACTATTTTACTAGCCATAGATTCATCAAAATAAGCAAACAACACACGAAAAACAGAATCTGTCAAAAACAGAACAGTCTGTAGTAATCTGTAGCTAGCGGAAGATGTGGAACCCCAAAAATTCTAATATAAATTTCTGGACGTGAGGAATTTATCTATTAATCATATGCAAAAAGAATTGACTAAATATCACTTTCCAACTAAAAATGGAAGCAGTTCTCGTGAGCGCTAAAGTTTCTATTTTTTACAGCAAGACTAACAAGACTTTCCCCATGTCTTTCCAACGGTTCTACTTGGAGAAAACACTAATTAAACACAAAAAACACAACTAAAACAGAGGCTGGATAAATTATTTATTAATAAACTGGAGGAAAAGCAAGGAATAAAAATAAAACTGGGTTGCCTCCCAACAAGCGCTATCATTTAACGCCCCTAGCTAGGCATAAAAAGCAAGGATAGATCTAGGTATTGCCATCTTTGGTAGGCAATCCATAAGTGGCTCTCATAATAGATTCATAAGTTAATTTAATATTCTTTCTAGTAAAGTGTTCCATGCCTTTCCTTAACGGAAATTGGAATCTAATATTTCCTTCCTTCATATCAATAATTGCACCAATCGTTCTAAAGAAAGGTCTACCAAGAATAATAGGACACGAAGGATTGCAATCTATGTCAAGAACGATAAAATCTACGGGCACATAGTTCCTATTTGCAACAATAATAATATCATTAATTCTTCCCATAGGTTTCTTAGTAGTGGAATCCGCAAGGTGCAAGTTTAGAGAGCAATCATCAAAATCACGGAAACCTAACAAATCACACAAATTCTTTGGAATCGTGGAAACACTAGCACCCAAATCACACAAAGCATAGCATTCATGATCTTTAATTTTAATTTTAATAGTTGGTTCCCACTCATCATAAAGTTTTCTAGGGATAGAAACTTCCAACTCAAGTTTTTCTTCATAAGATTGCATCAAAGCATCAACGATATGTTTGGTAAAAGCTTTATTTTGGCTATAAGCATGAGGACAATTTAGCATGGATTGCAACAAGGAAATACAATCTATCAAAGCGCAATTATCATAATTAAATTCCTTGAAATCCAAAATAGTAGGTTCATTAACATCTAGAGTTTTGATCTCTTCAATCCCACTTTTATCAAATTTAGCATCATGATCTAAAAACTCCGAATTTTTGGAACGCCTTCTAGGTAAAGGTGGATCATATTCAGTCCCATCATTATCAAGATTCATATTGCAAAAAAAATATTTAATAGGGGACACATCAATAACTTTTAGATCTTCATCTTTATTATCATGGAAACTAGAAGAACACGCTCTTATAAAGGAATCTTTCTTAGCACGTATCCTAGCGGTTCTTTCTTTGCACTCATCAATGGAATTTCTCATGGCTTTGAGAGACTCATTGATATCATGCTTAGGTGGAATAGATCTAAGTTTCAAAGAATCAACATCAATAGAAGTTCTATCAACGTTCCTACCCAACTCATCAATCTTAAGCAATTTTTCTTTAATCAAAACATTGAAATTCTTTTGCGAAGTAATAAATTCTTTAATACTAGACTCAAAATCAGAGGGCATCTTATTATAATTTCCATAAGAATTTTTGTAGAAATTACCATAATTATTAGAGGAATTACTAGGACTAGTCGCCAACCCGTGCATTCGCACGGGCTAGTTAAGTACAACTATGGTTCAACTATTTCATAACTCTTAAGAAATTTTTATATTACTAAGACAATAAATTCTTGAATCAATTATTGTTACACCAATTACATAAAATGAAACCGAGCTATATAAATAATTTATTTGGTATTATCAAGTGATTTTGCACATTTAACATTGAATTTGATGGAAAATTTTCAACAGTTCATGCCGGCATACATTTGAGAGGAACCTAAAGATCTTAATTATGTACTCTATGGTAAAAAAATACATGTAATGCTAAAACCGAACTACTGAATTATCCAGGAGAAGACTATGTAGCAACACTGCACAGCAAGTGTTCCTTCGGTTTCTTCAGCCTCGATTCTACCAAAATTAGCACTCCATTGAGAGATGGTTTGCTGTTAAACATAATTGAAGATTTAGGTGCACACTAAGTTATCAATTCATTATCCATATCAAATCTTTCCAGTTATAGCTGTCCAACAGTCCCACACCATTCCAATGATGCTACTCATGAAAATAAAAGAGAATTGCGGTCAATAAGGGACCACTTTGCGTTATCTACTTGCATGATATGATGGTGTCTAACTGGATAGAACTTGGTAGGTAGAACAGGCCAAGCTACATAGGTAATATGATACAAAGCAGTTCAAGCTACGGTTACAAATTAAATAGCAGGAACAAAATTTGCAAACAACCAAGTACTCACCTGGTGTTAGAGAGGAAAAAACAATTATGTCATCGTTTACCAAATATTGCATGCATAAAAAAATTAGAAGTAGTTTTAATATTGCTAAAATTATTTGTTTGATAATTTATCAGCCAACAAATGCCATATTGATAATTTTTTAAGAAACTTACTAATACGCTAGCACGGACATACTCTTGTCGTCATGATGATTATTGATTTTCCATTCAAGAAATGCAGTACATATGGTGGTGGGCATTACTTTATTCAGCCTAGTATAGTGTGCGGCAGACATGTCTATTTAGAAGCCAGAATCTATAGACCAATTTAGCAAATCCATCCAGGTGAATTGATTTTTTGGGGGAGTATACTATCATGAACCATGACATCATATATTGATATTGAATTTTTTTGATCTGTTGCCTTCAGTAACAGTAGCAAAGAAATATCAATACAATGTTGGCATTCTTTCTCAAGTGTATAAATAGAGAACATCAAGCCAATGTTGTAAAAAAAGGCTATTGTGCAACTGAGAGAAACCATTTGTACAATAATTTCAGTTAACTCTTGAAGTGTCTCACAGTCTATCATATGCATCCCCCAATAAAAGATTATCATTTCTACTAACAAATAAAGATTCAAGCCACGTTATGTATATAGATAAATGTTCTAGTTGTTATTCTATTAATTAGTTGACCTCACATGAAATAAAAAAGGAATAAGAGCTGCTATTTGACTGAATTATTGCACCAAATCTAGCCTAATGTCATGAAAACATATGCACCACAAAATTTCAACAATCCAGTCCATTAATTATATTGTAATGAGATAAAATTGCATAAACGTCACTGGACATGCCCCAAAGGTTGTGTGAGAGCAGAAGAAAAACCATGCATTAAAAGCTCAGGACACTTGCATCTTGACACACTAGTAATGCATGGGTGGGCAAAGCAAGCACAAACCTGCAGAAAAGAAGCAGGCACTGGGTTATCAGACAGTATGATTGACGGATGAGTGAAAACGACTCGGCCGTCAGGTGCCATAAAGTAGGTGATGGTGAATAATTATAGATTGCAACTATAAAGTATGAAGCCAGGGTTCAGAGGTAGATGTGGGTGCAGATTTCGATTGCACAATGTCAAGGAGGCAGACTAAGGCAAATGCAAGCCTTCGTGTGAGATGGATAAGAAAATTGACATCGTCCACAACATCACGGGCATGGGATGCAACTGAAATTGTAGCTCCAGATAGATCATAGGTCGGCGCACACCCCTGCACAAACCAAAAATAAATCATCAAAAAACAGAATAAAAATTTCAAGATCCGATCCAACCATCCGGACAACGACATGTCAAAAGAAAAGGACTGCGAGGACAGTAGTTCGTATGCAATACGATCTATTATAGATTGGCACAGAAGTTGATCAATGTATCCAGTTGAACTAAATTTACGAACAAATAGATGGTCCATAATTTAACTTGGCAGCTCGAGGATTGCATGTCTGTAATTAGTGTAGATATATAGATAAATCCCCCGAAAAAACATAGATAGATAGATAGACATATCGTTAACTTATTGTCTCAAGCTAATCAATCGCCGTTCAGTATAAGTTTTGTTACCAGTTCTTCAAGGCTTTCAAGATACAGTCTTTGATTATATGATCAAATGGTCTTATTGTTCGGCAGAATTATTGCATACATATCAACAATTTTTGTGACTGATTCTACTCTTGAGCATATTAAATATGAGGAAAAATGCGCATTTCTTGCAGCATGTAGTGCATATATAATCTGTGTGAGAGGAGCAATCCGAACATTGGTTAGTGTCACCCCTCTCACTTCCTCATGAGATCGTGGTCCAAACTCAAATATATGGTACTAATATACTTTCTGCATATATAATCTGGAGTACTCTATAATCTATATAAGAAGAGCAATCAGAACTTTGGCTAGTGTCACCTCTCCCACTTCCTCAAGAGATCCTGGTCAAAATTAAAATACAGGGTACTAATATACTTTCTGCTCCTAAGCATAATTTAACACACGTATTCAGTAAAGGAGGTAAGTTATTTAGCACATCATGATAATTAATGCGGGAATTTGTGGTTATTGGGTAAAGGAAGTTAGCCATGAATTCACTTGCTATACAGCATATATAGACAGCTAGCTAGCAGGAGCACTGAATTGAAAATTCAAAGAAAGGTGGACATACATGCTAACGGTTTCTCTGAACTGCAGAAATTGTACGCAACATGTGATATGCATTGTCCAAGATTAATCACAACAAATTCTTTAACTCAAGTGAAGAATTTGCATATGACCGACAGCTGTCAAAGACTTAATCATGATATAGCAAAAGAAACACAGTATAACTTATGTAAACTAAAGCCATGAGCCTTTGTTTGAAAAATCAACTAATTAACTACTTTGGCAAACATAGAACAACATGGATAATCAAATGTACATTGAGCTATTAATATGGCAGTGAACTGGCTGGCTGGAGTTTCAATATTGTTGATGTACAGCAGGTAATCTGTTTAACTGTCGTAGGTGATTCAGAAAACGTCACCTGGTTCTTCTCTCCTCCCTATATGGTATAACAGAATCAGCAGCGGTTCTAAATGCTCATTGATACAAAACTGATTTATTTGAGTCAAGAATTAGTATAGGTATAGATAGCAGATGATCCAGTTCAAGACAATTTAGTGCTATATATAGAGTTACCTACCAGATTCTGCCGTAGTAATGGTCGACCCAATGATTTCATACAGCCGTGTAGTGGATGGATTTCCTACTCGTCTTCTCCCATGTGCTTCAGACTGTTGCGGACTGATTTCCTACTCTGCGGCAACAACCATACTGAGATTCTTTTTATTAAGCAGGGCTAGAGAAAGATGATGGATTGGATCATGGAAACTGAAGATTCCTAGATTGGATTCTTGAAGGTAGTCGAGGATATGCTAGACTGAACCTTGCCCTGCCTTTTGTTATTAATGGAGAATTAGGTTGAGCACAGCAGTATGCATGGCATGCAGAGACTGATGCAGATGGCTAGCATCGTTCGATGATGCGCATCGCTGGTGGTTTCATAGGAACGAACGAAGGGAATAAGATAGGTAAGGGAGAGATGTGCGAATAGGAGATCAAGGGAGGAATCTTTTGGCATCTATCGCAGAAGTTTTTTTCTTGAAATATTAACTAACGTCTAGTTTTTTTAGTGGAAACTAACAGGTAGAGGGATAAACAATCCTTTTTGGCATCTATATAGAGTCTCACCGTGAAATATGTGTTTTCCCTAGATGGAATCGTGGAGACCATATAGAGTCCAACCGTGGGAAAATCATGTGAGTTCTCTAGAAAAAAAATTGTGTAGGGAAAAAAGATTGCGTGAGTTAATCTACACCATAATAATTTGGTCCCACCAGATAAACTGTCCCTATTTTCTAATTAATATAGGAATTTCTAGGAAGTCAAGAATTAGTATAGGTATAGATAGATAGATAAGGCCTAGATTAAAATTTCCTCTATACGCGTTGTTACCAAAATTGTTCCTACCAACAAAATTCACATCCATAGATTCATTATTATTCTCAATCAAAGTATACAAAGGCATATCATTAGGATCAGAAGAAACACTTTTATTAGCAAATAATTTCATAAGTTCATCCATCTTTCCACTCAAAACATTAATTTCTTCTATCGCATGCACTTTCTTATTAGTAGATCTTTCAGTGTGCCATTGAGAATAATTAACCATAATATTATCTAGGAGTTTAGTAGCTTCTCCTAAAGTGATTTCCATAAAAGTGCCTCATGCGGCCGAATCTAAAATATTTCTAGAAGCAAAATTCAATCCGGCATAAAATTTTTGTATAATCATCCACAAATTCAAACCATGAGTAGGGAAATTACGTATAATTAATTTCATCCTCTCCCAAGCTTGTGAAACATGTTCATGATCAAGTTGTTTAAAATTCATAATATCATTTCTAAGAGAGATGATCTTAGAGGGAGGAAAATACTTACAGATAAAAGCATCTTTGCACTTATTCCACGAATCAATACTATTTTTAGGCAAAGACGAAAACCAAGCTTTAGCACGATATCTAAGCGAAAAAGGAAATGGCTTCAATTTAACAATATCGTTATCCACATCTTTCTTCTTTTGCATATCACACAAATCAATGAAGCTATTTAGATGGGTAGCGGCATCTTCACTAGGAAGGTCGGAAAACGAATCTTTCATGACAAGATTCAGCAAGGCATCATTAATTTCACAAGATTCAACATCGGTAAGAGGAGCAATCAGAGTGCTAATAAAATCATTGTTGTTGGTACTGGTAAAGTCACACAATTTAGTGTTATCTTGAGCCATCTTGACAAATAAGCAATCCAACACACAAGCAAATAAGAAACGGGCAAAAAGAGGCAAATAGAGAAGGAGAGGGAGGATAGAGAGAGGGCGAATAAAACAGCAAGGGTGAAGTGGGGGAGAGGAAAATGGGTGGCAAATGGCAAATAATGTAATGCGGGATATAAGGGTTTGTGATGGGTACTCGGTATGTTTGAATTTTGCGTAGACCTCCCCGGCAACGGCGCCAGAAATTCTTCTTGCTACCTCTTGAGCACTTGTGTTGGTTTTCCCTTGAAGAGGAAAGGGTGGTGCAACAAAGTAGCGTAAGTATTTCCCTCAGTTTTTGAGAACCAAGGTATCAATCCAGTAGGAGGCTACGCGCCAGTCCCTCGCACCTACACAAAACAAATAAATCCTCGCAACCAACGCGATAAGGGGTTGTCAATCCCTACACGGTCATTACGAGAGTGAGATCTGATAGATATGATAAGATAATTTTTTTGGTATTTTTATGATAAAGATGCAAAGTAAAATAAAAGCAATGAAAATAACTAAGTATTGGAAGATTAAATATGATGAAGATAAACCCGGGGGGGCATAGGTTTCACTAGTGGCTTCTCTCAAGAGCATAGGTATTTTACGGTGGGTGAACAAATTACTGTTGAGCAATTGACAGAATTGAGCATAGTTATGAGAATATCTAGGTATGATCATGTATATAGGCATCACGTCCGAGACAAGTAGACCGACTCCTGTCTGCATCTACTACTATTACTCCACACATCGACCACTATCCAGCATGCATCTAGAGTATTAAGTTCATAAGAACAGAGTAACGCCTTAAGCAAGATGACATGATGTAGAGGGATAAACTCATGCAATATGATGAAAACCCCATCTTGTTATCCTCGATGGCAACAATACAATACGTGCCTTGATGCCCCTACTGTCAGTGGGAAAGGACACCGCAAGATTGAACCCAAAGCTAAGCACTTCTCCCATTGCAAGAAAGATCAATCTAGTAGGCCAAACCAAACTAATAATTCGAAGAGACTTGCAAAGATAACCTATCATACATAAAAGAATTCAGAGAAGATTCAAATATTGTTCATAGATAAACTTGACCATAAACCCACAATTCATCGGTCTCAACAAACACACCGCAAAAGAAGATTATATCGAATAGATCTCCACAAGAGAGGGGGCTTTGTATTGAGATCCAAAAAGAGAGAAGAAGCCATCTAGCTAATAACTATGGACCCGTAGGTCTGAGGTAAACTACTCACACTTCATCGGAGAGGCTATGGTGTTGATGTGGAAGCCCTCCGTGATCGATGCCCCCTCTGGCGGAGCTCCGGAACAGGCCCCAAGATGGGATCTCGTGGATACAAAAAGTTGCGGCGATGGAATTAGGGTTTTTGCTCCGTATCTGATCATTTGGGGGTACGTAGGTATATATAGGAGGAAGAAGTACGTTGGTGGAGCAACAGGGGGCCCACGAGGGTGGAGGGCGCGCCTGGGGGGTAGGCGCGTCCCCTACCTCGTGGCCTCCCTGTTGGTTGCTTGACGTAGGGTCCAAGTCTCCTGGATCATGTTCAGTGAGAAAATCATGTTCTCGAAGGTTTCATTCAGTTTGGACTCCGTTTGATATTCCTTTTCTTCGAAACCCTAAAATAGGCAAAAAAAATAGCAATTCTGGGCTGGACCTCCGGTTAATAGGTTAGTTCCAAAAATGATATAAAAGTGGATAATAAAGCCCAATAATGTCCAAAACAGTAGATAATATAGCATGGAGCAATCAAAAATCATAGATACGTTGAAGACGTATCACGCCCCTTCCCGCCGCGCCGCTTGCCTCCCGCCGCTGCGCCACCTCTTCTCAGCCGCGCCGCCACTTCCCTCCCTGCGATCTCATCGCCATGTCTTCCAATGCCTCCACCTACTCCAACCCCTTCGCCGTCAACCCTGCCGAGATCCGTGGCATCAACGTCAATGCACACGTCCCCGTGATCCTCGACGCCCCCAACTCCATGTACTTCGTGTGGAAGACGTACTTAACGCTGCTCTTCCGCGAGAACAATCTCGTGGATCATGTGGATGGCACCGTGGACTCCCACGCCATGGTGGACGACGCCGAGTGGACCGCGATCGATGCCACGATCATCCGGTGGTTCTTCACCACCATCTCCAAGGACTTGTTCCACACGGTCGTGAGCGCTGGTGACGACGCCCGCGCCATGTGGGTCAAGCTGAACGGCCTCTTCACCGACAACAAGCTTCAGCGCCGCGTTTTTTTGCAGCAGGATTTTTTTGACTGTCACCAAGATGAACAGTCCATTAATGACTACTGCCGCCGCCTAAAGAAGTTGGTGGATGAGCTCCGTGACATTGGAGCCAAGGTGGACGACAACCTCCTCCTCAGCACCCTCATCGCCGGCCTCAACGAGGACTTCGGCAACGCCGCCTCTAACCTCACTTTGATTCCGAAGCCCTCCTTCCCCAAGTTTATGGCATACTTGAGGGTGGAGGAGCGCCGGATCAAGGGGGTCAAGAAACGTGTGTAGCACCACGCCCACGCCGCCGGCACCTCCCGCGACACCACTCCACCGACCGCCCCACCCGTGTCGCGCCACCAGCGCCTCCGGTGTACTTCCCCTCCCGCCCGCGACTCCCGCTGCCCCCCAGCAGCTGGGTGGCAGGCGCCGCGGCAACCGCCGCGGGGGCGGCCGCAAGCAGCAACAGGCGCCGGGGGGGGCCCCTCGTCAGCAGCAGCAGCAGGTGACTCCCCCATGGATGTACGACACCAACCAGTGGACCGGCGTCATCCACGCGTACTCCATGCCAGTCCCTCGGGCTCCGGCTCCGGGCATCCTTGGGCCCCGCCTAGTGGGTCACCAGGCCCTCTTCCCCGCGCAGAACGCCGCTCCCTACAGTGGCTATGGTGCCGCCCCCCGCCTGCGCCCGCCTACGGGTCCGCGCCGGCCTATGGCGCCGCCGTCGCTCCGGTCTTCGGGGCTGCTCCCGCGCCGGCCTACGGACGGTTCTACCCTCCTCATGTGCCGCCGCTGTGGGACCCGGCCTTGCTCGCTGCACTGCACCCCGCCCCATCACCGAGCTCCTATGGTGGTGGTCGTGACTGGTACATGGACTCGGGCGCCACTGCTCACATGACTGCTCATCCCGGCAACCTCACATCTGCCACTCCCGTTCATACTCCCACCCGTATCACCATTGGTAACTATTCCTCCCTACCCATTACTCACATCGGTCATATGTCTTTTCCTTCTACTTCCACTCCTGTGCATATGTCTAATGTTCTTGTGTCTCCTGACTTAGTCACTAATCTTGTTTCCGTTCATCGCCTTGCTCGTGAGAATCCTATAACTGTTGAATTTGACGATATCGGTTTCTCTGTGAAGGATGCCCGTACACGGATGGTGCTCCACCGATGTGATAGCCCGGATGAGCTTTATCCAGTGCATCCCTCCGGCGCCACCACCACTCGTCTCCCCGCCGCCTTCTCCGCCAGTGTCGATCTTTGGCATGCCCGTCTTGGTCATGCCAACTCCACCGTTATGCGTCAAATTCTTCAGAATTTTTCCTTCTCATGTAATAAGGTTGACGATCACACTTGTGAGGCTTGCCGTCTTAGCAAGCGCGTTCGTCTTCCCTTTAGCGAGTCTACAGACATTTCCACCTTTCTGTTTCAGTTATTGCATAGTGATGTTTGGACGTCCCCGGTTGTTAGCAACACGGGCTATTTATACTATCTGGTGATATTGGATGATTTTACTCATTATGTGTGGACCTTCCCTCTCCGTCGCAACTCCGACGCTCTTGCCACACTCACCGCCTTTTATTCATATGTCACCACACAGTTCGATCGTCCTATTCTCGCGTTGCAAACTGACAACGGCAAGGAGTTTGACAACATCGCTGTCCGCAATTTACTTGCGTCTCACGGCACCATCTTTCGCCTCACCTGCCCCTACACGTCACAGCAGAATGGTCGCATCGAGCGCGTCCTTCGCACGCTTAATGACTGTGTCCGCACTTTGCTCTTCCACTCCTATGTACCTGCTCGGTTCTGGCCGGACGCGCTCGCGACCGCCAGCCTCCTCATTAACATTCGCCCCTGTCGTTCCCGCTGGAACTACACGCCTCACCAGCTCCTCTTCGGTACGGTTCCATTTTATGATGGCCTTCGCATTTTCGGGTGTCTCTGTTATCCTAGCACCGCATCCACCGCTCCTCAAAAACTCGCACCTTGGTCACTTCCTTGCATCTTCCTTGGCTATCCTCCCAACACCAAAGTTTACCGGTGCTATGATCCAGTCTCCCACCGCGTTTTCACTTCGCGACATGTGTACTTTGATGACCTCGTGTTCCCATTTCAGCAGGTACCGTCACCCTCGGAGTCTCCTGCGGCGCGGTTCGTCCCTGCCTCCACCTCTGGCGGACCGCCCAGCCGCGCCCCGGGTTCGGCCCTGCCCACGCTCCCCGTGTCGGCGGCCCCTGGCGCTGCGGCCCCTGTAGCGGCCCCCGACGCAGCGGCCTCTTCGGCCGCCCCCGCCGCAGCCCCCGTCGTTGTGGCCCCCTCGGCCGACCCCGCTGTGGCCCCCTCCATGGCCCCCGCTGTGGCTCCCGTCACCGCGGCTCCCTTGGCGGCTCCCGTCGCCGTGGCCGCACCCCTCACCGGTGTGGTCACTCGGGCTCGGACTGGGACCCTGCGCCCTAGCATGCGCTACTCTTCGGCCGAGTACGCATGCGCGGCTTCTACCTCGACGCCGTCCCCGCTCCCCACCTCCACTTGCGCAGCCCTTCGGGATCCGAACTGGCTAGCTGCGATGCGTGAGGAGTTTGATGCCTTGCAGCGCAACCGTACGTGGCAGCTTGTCCCGCGGCCACCCCGTGCCAATGTCATCACTAGCAAGTGGGTCTTCCGCCACAAGACTCGCCCCAAGGGTTCTCTCGAGCGCTACAAGGCGCGTTGGGTGGTGCGCGGCTTTCGCCAGCGCGCCGGCGTGGACTTCACCGACACCTTCGCCCCGGTTGTTAAACTGGACACGATTCGCGCCGTTCTCCAGCTTGCTGTTTCTCGCGCTTGGCCTGTCCACCAGCTCGATGTGTCTAATGCTTTCTTGCATGGCCATCTTGACGAGCAGGTGTTCTGTCAGCAGCCGACTGGTTTCGTCGACACCGACTATCCGTACCACGTGTGCTTGCTCTCCCATTCTCTCTACGGGTTGAAGCAGGCACCTCGGGCCTGGTACCAGCGGATCGCGGCCTTCCTCCAGCAACAGGGGTTCCGGTCCACACGGTCCGATGCCCCCTGGTTGTCTATCACCAGGGCCCTGTCGTCGCGTACCTCCTACTTCCTCAAGGACTTGGGGGCTCTCCACTACTTCCTCGGCATCGAGGTCGTGCGCCGGGCTACTGGCTTCTTCCTGCACCAGCAGAAGTACGCCTACGAGCTTTTGGAGCGAGCGGGCATGCTTAACAACAAGCCTGCTTCCACGCATGTCGATACGAAGGCTAAGGTGTCCGCCGTTGAGGGCTCTCCGGCGTCCGACGCTCCCTTCTACCGCTCCATCGTTGGTGCGCTTCAGTACCTCACACTGACGCGTCCAGACATTTAGTATGCTTTCCAGCAGGTGTGCCTTCACATGCATGCTCCTCGTGACACCCATTGGGCTCTCGTGAAACGTATACTTCGGTACATACGTGGCACCACTGCCATGGGTCTCACCCTGACGGCCTCGCCAGACACCAACCTTGTCGCCTACTCCGACGCCGACTAGGCTGGGTGTCCCGACACTTGATGCTCCACTTTCGGCTACTGCGTCTACCTCGGGCCCTCTCTGATTTCGTGGTTGTCTAAACGACAACCCACGGTCTCACGATCGAGCGCCGAGGCCAAGTATCGGGCCGTGGCCAACGCCGTCGCGGAGTGTTCCTGGCTACGACAGCTACTCCAGGAGTTGCTATGTGAGGTCACCAAGGCGACGCTCGTCTACTGTGATAACGTTTCCGCGATGTACCTTGCTGCCAACCCTGTCCATCACCGACAGACGAAGCACATTGAGCTCGACATCCACTTTGTCCGGGAGCACGTCGCACTTGGTCGTGTTCGTGTTCTACATGTGCCCACCGATCAGCAGTTCGCCGATGTGATGACGAAGGGACTACCCACCTCGACTTTCGAGGGCTTTCGGTCCAGTCTTTGCGTCACCGGCGACGCTTCGACTGCTGGGGGTGTTGAATATGTGTACATGTACGTAGGTCTGAGTTTTGTATGCAGTACCTGTAGTGTCTATCTCTCTCTGTATGTACGTGTATCTTAGGAGACAAGATACCGGTCGCATCCCTTGTACCTATATATATATATGCCTAGTACATGATCAATCAATTATCGATGCATCAAATCATTCTCTACACTCAGAACCAAGAACGCCTCCCCAAGGTAGCCAAGTGAGCAGTCCTTGAGCCTATCCACTGCAAGTGGATCTGCACGTACCGATCGAAGCAAAGCTGTGCTAGCTCGGCGGCAAGCACCAAGTGTGGCAGGCAGCAGCAAGCGCCAACTGGGAGTCACGCCAGTCTAACAAAATTACGTACGTGTTCGACCGACGTGCCTATGTTCGTACGTGCCTTGCGCCGTCCCACGACCGCAAGCACGCAAGGACGACACGTCCATCTGCACCGGAGAAATCCGTTCACCGGCCATCATCCGCGCACAGAGCAAGGCCATCGCTCTCGCCGCTATGTATATGTTCCACTTATTGGTTCCTTCGATCAGTTGACAGAATGAAAAAACAGGGAAAGTGTTACATGCCGTGCTCGTCGATCGTCTCGTCTGCACTTAGTCCCTCGGTTCCAAATTACTCGTCGTGGTTTTGAACTAAAACCACGATGAGTAATTTAGAATTGAGGGAGTATAATGTGTAGTACCATGTGGCACGAAAGGTACCTTTCCATGTGTCCCCTTCGGCAAACCCGAATTCTTCATTTGTTGTTTTACACTATACTATATTAAGCGGTGCGAGCAGGTGATATGTTTTGGCATGGAGTCTTTGCTTGATAGTGTGTGTTCACGCTGAGAAAACGTGAAACGTCCGGATGTCATATATAATTGACCAGATCCTTCCCTAGTTCTCTACCCCCTCGCAAAATCAGAACGGACGGTCATGCCAGCTGGCTAAGGAGGATAATTGCGCCAGGTCATCGAGATCAATCCGTTGATCACCGTCAAGGGCCCCTCTCCAAAGGTATTGGCCCCATGTCGCTCAAACTGGTTTTAATCCAAGTATCAGGAATAATTTCCGTCCTTGTCTTGTAGAAGATACCGTAGTATCACATTTTCTCATTTTTAGGTAGGACAGAAATGTTTGAAACCGCCTATGGTTCATTTTTTTTATGGGGTTAAATATTTGCTTATGTTGTTAAAGCTTTCAATATATTCTTAGATCATAGCCCAAGGCGGAGCTGGGACCCGACCTCCTGGCTGCATCTGGGGCGTGACATCCATGGACACATGTATAGCATATTAGTGAACCACAATAGGCCCATTGCCTAGTGTGAACCTGGCTCCTCCCTTGACTATAGGTAACACCATGCCAGATAAGCCTACCCGCAAGAGAAGTTTGTTATTTTCACGTGGTTTACACTCTTACATTTCCATGTTTCATGCAGTTTAGGCATGTATGTTTTTCGATTTTAGGCGATTTACACTCATTTTATTTCTCAAAGAATGGCGACACAAATTTACGTGTTGATCCATAGCGTTATTTATGCATCAACCAACCCAGAAAGACCACCACAAAGTTAATTTTTGCCATTGTTAGTTAGGATACAAGGTTGTAAACAACATAATATGTTGAAAGTTCTGAGATATTATTAATTTTTCCATGTATGGTTTACACAATATTTATGCTACTTGACTATAAAATACTCAGGTGTAGATTTTGTACCCAAAACTGTGTTTTGGCTGAGAGTTGTTGCTTCATTCATGCATCGGCCGTCACATCCTATTAGAAGAAACAAAACTACTCTCAAATTATTTCTTCTCGGTGTCAAGATGCACAAAGTCGCGAATCAATGTTGCCATGTTAATTCACATTTTTAAAATCTCTATATACATGTCTAGATCATGAACACATTATAAAAAGTTTTAATGTTCATCTGGATTCGTAAACTAACTGCATAATAATGCTAATGATTGCACATACTTGATAGTAAGTCAATGGGGGTAAGTAGATATGTATAATTTAATCATAGAGTTATAGAGTCATTTATAAGGGGATATTGGTTGAATATTAAGTAGGATACAAGGTCGATGTCATGTTCTTTAAAAACGAATGTTGGATCTCCATATACATGGTTAGATCAAGAATATGATGAGAAAATTACAATGCTAACTTATAATTCATACAATTATCGCATAATAATGCTAACAATTGCACATAAACTACATGCTAGTAACTTAATGGAGTAAATGTATTTCTATTTGAGAACAATGAAGTAAGTAGCTATGAGTGACTTACAAGAATCTTGGAGTTACGCACAATCATTTATGAGAAGATTTTGATTAAACATTTGGTTTGATGAACCCACCCAATAAACCCGGATGAAGTGAGTACGGAAACAATAGTCATACTACTTGTGTGTAGTACAATCTTGAGCTAATTAATGGTGGAACGAGCCAGTGATTTGCAAAGATCTTAGCATTACACACAATCATTTATGAGAAGATTTTTGGTAAAACATTCGACTGGATGAACCCGGACGGAGATGTATGACAATAGTAGTACAATCATACTAGAGGTGTGTAGTATAATCTTGAGCTAATAAATGGTATAACTAGCTATGAGTTATTTGCAAAGATTTTAGCATTACAAACAATCATTTACGAGGCAATTTTTAGTTAAATGTTTGATTTAATGAGCCTGTCCAATAAACTTAGGCGAAGAGACTACGACGATAGTAGAGTCATACTACAGGTGTGTAGTATAATCCTGAGCTAATAAATGATGTAACTAGCTATGAGTGATTTGCAAAGATCCTAGCATTACATACAATCATTTATGAGAAGATTTTTGGGTCAAATATTCGGTTGGATGAACCCATGCAATAAACCAAGACTGAGAGTGTACGACGGTAGTAGTACAGTTGTACTACGTCGCGTAGTATAATCTTGAGCTAATAAATGTTGTAACTAGCTATGATTTATTTGCAAGAATCTTAAAATTAAATACAATCATTTATGAGAATATATTGGTTAAACGTTTGGTTGGATGAACCTGTCCAATAAACCCAGACGAAG
This sequence comes from Triticum urartu, assembly GCF_003073215.2. Taxonomy (NCBI): domain Eukaryota; kingdom Viridiplantae; phylum Streptophyta; class Magnoliopsida; order Poales; family Poaceae; genus Triticum; species Triticum urartu. Next base: position 610,688,010 of record NC_053028.1, read on the forward strand.
AGAGTACAACAACGGTAGACTGATACTACAGGTGTGTAGTACAATATTGAGCTAATAAATGACATAACTATGACTGGTTTTGCAAAGATCTTAGCATTACACACAATCATTTATGATAAGATTTTTGGTTAAATGTTCGGTTGAACGAACCCGTCCAATAGACGCGAAAGGGGAGAGCAATAGTAATAGTACAGTCATACTATAGGCGTGTTGTACAATCTTGAGCTAATAAATGACGTAACAAGCCATGAGTGATTTGCAAAAATCTTAGCATTATACACAATCATTTATGAGACGATTTTTGGTTAAACATTGAACCCATCCAATAAACCCAGATGGAGAGTGTATGACAATAGTGGCACAATCGTACTACAGGTGTGTGGTAGAACAATCTTGAGCTAACAAATGTTGGCTTGCCTCCAAATAAATAAAGTCAAACATACATCCATCTGTTCATTCGCAAGGCACAATGCAAGAAATAGCAGTTCTCTCAAGGGAATAGCATGCAAGATTCCCAAAACGCTCGCTTTTGGAACCTGCCTCATGCCTTCCTCCCACCGCACGGCCCCTCGCTGACGCGTGGGCCCACCACATGCCCTCTTGCACCATCACGCGGCCACCTTGTATATAGGGGACTGGTCACCCCCACCTACCAACCCACACCTGTTGCCTTGCTTATTAAAATCTTTGTACATTTACCAATTCCGACGAGGCCCCTTCCCCGACGACGACTGCGATGAGGTATCAGCAGCCATCATGTCTGGTAGAGCATTACTCGCCGACGTCAAGGTTCCCACGGTGACGCGGAAGGTGATGGAGGTCACGATGCGGCCCGAGAAGAAGAAGCCCCAGCGAGGAGGTGGCGGGGGCCATCACTTCACGCGGCATGGCGGGCGCAGGGGACTCAGCCTGGACTACGACGAGGAGGACTTTGAGGCCGATTTCAAGAAGTTCTTGGCCGACTCCAGGGACTATGACTTGGAGCTCGGGTGCGGTGGGGTGGCCGAGAAGGATGATGACTACGAGGAAGTCGAGATCAAGCCCTTTGCCGCCATCAAGAGGTCCCTCTCTGTAGGTAATAGCCCTTGGTCGCTTGGACAGGTTTTTAATATACGTATCATCACCTTTAGCGCTTGACTATGTATTACCTCCATCTTGGTTTATTAGTCTCCATCGCATTCTCGGTCAAAGTTTGACCACATAATTAACTAGTATAATATTAATGCATGTCATAAAATTTATATTGTTGGATTCTTATTTGAGTGTAGTTTTCCTATTATTTTTGCTACGTTTAACTTATATTTTATTGGTTAAAATCATGGTAAAAAAGTATGACCAAAAATACAAGGGGGACTAGTAAACTAGGGCTAAGGTAGTAGAAATAGGAGATTGTCTGATTGGTTCAAAACCGGTTTGGTCGTTCGATTGGGTAGGATGAGAATTTTTTGTAGGGGTGGCTATTGGAAGGCTGTGTTTGGGTGGTGTTACTCCTATTTTTTAGAGATTTTATATTGGATGTGCTATCATGCAGTAATTTGGGTGAAGGGTTAGGCTTTTCCATTTCTCTGTTGTGTTCGGTTAGTAGCCTATTTCCGCCGAGGTCTTGGCCTCTTGAATTGTTTCCTTGTTAGATGGTTGTAGGTGTGGCTGAGGAACCAAGGATTGTTCTAGGCTTGGTTCATTTATTAGTCTAAATGATTACTTTACTAATCATTGAATCAGACTGAAAAAGAATATCCTTGATTCTGCATCGTCTATAATGCAATTTGTAGATTAATAATTGCAAAATGATGTCAAAAATTTATAACATAAGGTATGTTTATCAGAACCTTGGATTTTTTATTAAGTTGTTATTATTATTTTTATTTATTTGTTTTGTTGGTGACTGATGATGTTTTCACCCGAACCCGACCCATCATGGTTCGGTGTTCATTACAATTATTATATTTTTCATTTAAATTCATGAAAAAATTATTTACTATGTGTGAGAGAAATTTATCTGTGTTGGTCCCTCTTAGCATTGACATTGATCTTCTATTGCAGATGACTTAAGCACCATGCCTATTGCTGGTTTTGATGGTCTTGCAGAAAGGTCAGCAAAAAGGAAGAGAAAGAACCAACTCAAGGGTATCCGTCACTGCCCCTTGGGTAAGTGGGCTGCTGAAATCAAAGATCCTAGCAAGGGTGTCTGTGTCTGGCTCGATACTTTCAAAAGTGCTAAAGAAGCTGGAAGAGCTTATGATGCTGAAGCACGCCAAATCTATGGTAAGAAGGCCAAGGTTAACTTTCCAGAGGAACCAACAGGATATGTCGACTTTGCATCAATCCAGCCACTTGTTCCTGCAATGAACTCTGTTGCCCCTGTTGAAGCTCCTATTATGGATATGTACTCTGACCAGGGAAGCAACTCTTGTGGCTACTCTGACTTGGGCTGGGAGTATGAGACCAAGAGTCTAGATATATGATCCATTTCTACCATTGCCGAAAGAACATAATCTACGCTTGTCGAGAATAACACCTAGAACTCACTGGTGCCTCCTGTTATGGAGAATAATGCTGCCAGTTCTGAACCTTGGATGAGATATCTTATGGATGACGATGTGGATGAGCTGATTGATGGCCTAGTGAATTTTGATGAGCCTCAGGATGTCATTGGCAACATGGACCTTTGGAGCTTCGATGACATGCCCGTCTCTGGAGAATTTGTCTGAGGGATTCAAACCCTATATATCGGGACAAAGGGTAAGCCTTTCCAATTTGGATGTTCAGTCTGAGGTTGATAATGTTTTTATTACATTGAACTTTTTGTTCCGGGTTTCAGGAATAAGACTATGGGAGATTGGGAAGCACCCTATTGTCACCTTCGGCCAGCATATGCTTATGTCCAAGCTTAGATGTAAAAGAGTTGCATCCCAAGTCTCTTTTGTAATCGACCCTTTCCCTAGTTCATTGTCTCTGTGTGGCAACCATTTAGTAGATTGATGAACCATGGTATTTATCTTTTTTCAACTTTTATGTCATAACTACCATTTCTGAATGTGAACATCATGAATCTGTGTTCAGTTTGCTTTAATTTGTGTGCTTGATCACTTTTTCACTTTAGTTGTGGGTGTTTAATTGGTGATAGAAGTAATCTATATACTTTATAATTCTAATTTTTTCAGCTTAAGATTATTTGTTAAATATGGATTTTCCTGGCTACTTGCAGAATTTCTGTTGTACACGTGTGGTAATTTTATGGTTATGTGCATCATATTGATCCAGAGGCCGAAAGTTTCAACCTCTTTTTCAAAAAAGGGTGTGGTAAGCCGGAGTGTCTTCTATATTATACCTCTTCACTTCAGATTCTGCCAAATATGTTGGAGCTAACTATCTCAACTCACTTTGTTTCTCTTGGTTGATTCTCACAACACACACAAACCAATGGAGATAGAAGATATTTGCGGATGTACTGCTTCAACACAGCCAAACGTCTTTTCTTCTCTCTATTTCACTTAACATAAAGCAAATATGATGACAACTTAAATACTAATCGCCATTTCAAAATACTTGAAGCTAGTGGTGTTAGTGGTCATTACAACTATAAAATGTCTTTGCTTTATGTCCAGTCAAAAAGCATCCTAGCTAACTCAACGCCTATGCGTGCCACTGCATATCCCAGCTCGCATGCAGCAATGTGCTTCATACATCACGACTCCCGCATCATGCAGCACCTTGGCAACTCCTCGATACATGCCTTTCAGCCAAGCCATTAATCCTATGTTTTGCACATACATCTACTAATATGCATTGTCCCTGCACGACACTAACTCATGCAGAAATGAAATAAACATGCAGACACAAAAAACATCAATATTACGGCTAACAAAATAAACTAGATTTACTATTCTTTGTTACTAGATGTGTGACCATACGGAGTCATTCTTTCCATGTGTAGTTCGTCTCACCGATGTAGTTCTTACATAAGCATTTAGTGGGCCGAATTCATGAGTTGAGGGATCTGTTCCATTTCAATGCATTTTTAAAGAAAAGCATTGCATTGTCCCTCAATCCCTCTTGATGTGAGAAACCATGTGAACCACATATAAGTTTCACTTGATTTATTACTAGAACGTTCACCAAATTGGTGGTCTCATGTCACTTTCATGTTAGGTCTTTGATTTGATTCGACGTTGGCATTAGTAATGCACGTCGCCTTCTTATGGCGAGTATGTTATATTATTAGTACTCGACAATCCCATGGCATTCACCAAAAGTTGGTTCACCTATGTAGTTTCCACGGAGGCAATTTTGTTACTCACTTGGAGGTTGGGTTTCGTTATCCGCGCACTATCATGAAGTAGGCCCCTGTTGTAACCAGGTGTATGTGAAGAACTACATGTTGATTTCCTTGATACAGCTACAATAATCGAGATGGTAGAGTATAAACTTTGTAGTAAGGAAGTAAACATGGTGGCACATGAGCTAGAAAATTTTAGTTTTATCAATAAAGGTTCTTGTACGTGGGACGATGATCCCCCTACTTTCATTCTTGGTCAATAAACGATGTAACTATTAATCACCATTAATAAAGTTAGCCATGATAGCCATTGCTCAAAATAAAAAGGTGTCTATCAAGTACTGGTAGTAATTAGCTATCCGTGAAGAAGGCTTTCGTCCCGCTTTATATATAAAGCAAAGTCAACAACATCCTGGTACACACGCACTCCACCACAAAACACGCACACACCCAAGGCGGGATACAAAGGCGTTGAGCGCAGCAACGCGGCCACTAGCACTACAAGAGCATCCAGGGGCTCCACTAGTGAGCACGCCACCACGAAGAGATGAAGCCACACACGACGAACCGTGGGCTCCAAGACAGTGCCTTCAGGAAGCACTACTACAGGATGGTCCAAACGCGACACTATGATCAGAGACCCTTCGACGAAACTGTGTGCGATGCCATAATCGCAAACGGTGGTGTAAAAACCCATCAAAAAGGGTGCAAAACATTTGCGATGACGGATGCATCAAACACGGTTCAGATTTTAGTTGCGTGCGCGATGCAGGGCATATGGTTCAGTTCAATTAACTATTTGGGGTGAGGAGGAACAAAAGAAATGGGCAGGCAGATGAAGGCATGTGTGATATATAGCATATGGTTCACTAGGATGAACTGTGTGTGATTAGCAACACAATGGAAACGGTTCAACTGAACAAGATGTGTGTGATACGCTACAAATAGGTCCGTAATCAGAAATGTGTGCGAAGACCAATGATAACATAGACGATTGCTGCTAATAAGCCGTGTGACTCGCTCTGTCTACTGTAGAATAACATGTGTGTATATATATACATATACATCTTGGCTATTCTGTTTCGTGTAACAGAATATTATTCTGTTACCCTACTTGAACTGACGTACTTTACAGGTTGGACTGGCGTGGTTTTCAACTTGAACTGATCTTCCTGCGTTTACGACGGGCGGAAACATGGGATGCAACATGGAGCTTCCGGGCGTTCTCCGGGGCGGTGATGCGGGCCATTCGTTGCCAGAGGAGACATGTAAGGGGTTCCGCACATGCGCGCGCTCACATGGTCGTGTTTTGCGATCTCAAGGCACCGGAGGTGACGGCGTGGGCATTTGACGGTGGACGTGTTTTGGGCGTTGGTGTTTACCGTAGTGTTCGTAGGCCTCAATTTTACGTTCGGTTTGTTGTTTTTGGATGTGAGAATTACCGGTGTGTTAGAGTTTTTGGAGATTAATTTCATCTATAATTTCTGATTACAAGTTTTGGTGTTCTTGGTCCTTTTCCACGCCCGCCATGCAAATGTGTTCTTCTTTTTCTGTTGTTTTACTTTCGAATTGGCGTTGCAGGGAGAGATATGAGGATTGTATGAAAATATTTGCGTTTTCAATTTTTCTTATTTGAGTTGTTTCTACCCCGGATTCCCATATTATTTGGTCATTGGCGGAGGTGGTGTATGGCAGCTGACTGTAGCCTGCGATTTCTTGTAATCTGGTCAAACAGTGTAATTAAGTTGCGTGTTTTTCAGTGTTGTTTCAATTGCTGCCATATGTGTAGTTGGACTGCTCTGTGTCAAAGTTGTATTACTGTGCGTTGGCATCGGAGTAAGTATTTTCTACTGGCTGCCTACCCATACGTCTGCACTTTGAGTATAAAAGCCCGAGCCCTCTGTCAGTTTCATTCCACCAGCTGCAACCAAAGAAAAGTGAGATGGATCCTAAGCTGGGAGAGGTCATAGAGGAGGAGGGGGATGCCGTCGATGTGTGGGCTGCAGTAGCGGAGCAGAGGAGGAGGAGGAGGAGGCGCAGGCGTAGGCAGATGGCACGACGTGCTGCCGAGGAGGAAGTGGAGGCAGAGTTCATCAGACGCCTTGCGCGCGAGGTGATGGATACTTGCAACTCCAATGAACTGGAGCTTCTTTTCCCAAAGGGCAGGGGAAGGAACCATATTCAGATCATCAGTTGGGCTAGGGCGAGAGCAGCCACGACTCCACATCCATCCACCAGGGCCAAATGGCGTCGTTTCTTTTATCGTTATGACTAAAGTACTGAATATTATGTTTTTAAGATTGTGTTGTGAGGGAGCAGATGTTTAAATGACTAAATTAATTCAACTATCTACCTCTGAATGTATTTTTATCTGCATATGTTTGTTATGTGCACTTTTGAACTGTTGGTTTATCTAAAGTTGAACAGATTTGCGGTCAAATGTTGCATGGCTTGTATAATAACTATTTCCTACCAGCTGGCTGCCCACCTGCCTATTTATTATTTTTATAATCTACGAGTCTCCCTGGCTATAAATTCTATCTATCTATGTGTGGTGTGTGGCTCAGTCTCCCCCTCCTTTTTCTTCCTTCTTCCAGAATCAGATCTAGGTTTCTCCCTCTTCTCTCTGTTGTTTTTTCCCTGTTCCTGTGTCTTCCATGGAGGATTGTGTTGGGGAACGTAGTAATTTCAAAAATTTCCTATGCACACGCAAGATCATGGTAATGCATAGCAATGAGAGGGAAGAGTGTTGTCCATGTACCCTCGTAGACCGAAAGCGGAAGCGTTAGCACAACGTGGTTGATGTAGTCATACGTCTTCATGATCTGACTGATTAAGTACCGAACGCACGGCACCTCCGAGTTCTTCACACGTTCAACTCGATGACGTCCCTCGAACTCCGATCCAGCCGAGTGTTGAGGGAGAGTTTTGTCAGCACGATGGCATGGTGACGATGATGATGTTCTACCGACGCAGGGCTTCGCCTAAGCACCACTACGATATGATCGAGGTGGATTATGGTGGAGGGGGGCACCACACACGGCTAAGAGATCAAGAGATCAATTGTTGTGTCTTTGGGTTGCCCCTGCCCCCGTATATAAAGGAGTGGAGGGGGGAGGGCAGCCCTCTCTATGGCACGCCCTAGGGGAGTCCTACTCCCACCGGGAGTAGGATTCCCCCTTTCCTAGTAGAACCAGGAGCCCTTCCAAGTAGTAGGAGTAGGAGGGAAGGAAAGGGAAGGGAAAAGGAGAAGGAAGGAAGGGGCGCCCCCCTCCCTAGTCCAATTCGGACCATCCCATGGGGAGGGGTGCGGCCACCCTTTGAGGCCTTTCTCTCCTTTCCCATATGGCCCATTAAGGCCCAATACAAATTCTCGTAACTCCCCGGTACTCCCAAAAATACCCGAATCACTCGGAACCTTTCCGATGTCCGAATATAGTCGTCCAATATATCGATCTTTACGTCTCGACCATTTCGAGACTCCTCGTCATGTCCCCGATCTCATTCGGGACTCTGAACTCCTTCGGTACATCAAAACACATAAGCTCATAATATAACCATCACCGAACTTTAAGCATGCGGACCCGACGGGTTCGAGAACTATGTAGAAATGACCAAGACACGTCTCCGGTCAATAACCAATAGCGGAACCTGGATGCTCATATTGGCTCCTACATATTCTACGAAGATCTTTATCGGTCAAACCGCATAACAACATACGTTGTTCCCTTTGTCATCGGTATGTTACTTGCCCGAGATTCGATCGTCGGTATCTCAATACTTAGTTCAATCTTGTTACCGACAAGTCTCTTTACTCGTTCCGTAATACATCATCCCGCAACTAACTCATTAGTTGCAATGCTTGCAAGGCTTATAGTGATGTGCATTACCGAGTGGGCCCAGAGATACCTCTTCAACAATCGGAGTGACAAATCCTAATCTCAAAATACGCCAACCCAACAAGTACCTTTAGAGACACCTGTAGAGCACCTTTATAATCACCCAGTTACGTTGTGACGTTTGGTGGCACACAAAGTGTTCCTCCGGTAAACGGGAGTTGCATAATCTCATAGTCATAGGAACATGTATAAGTCATGAAGAAAGCAATATCAACAAACTAAACGATCAAGTGCTAAGCTAACGGAATGGGTCAAGTCAATCACATCATTCTCCTAATGATGTGATCCCGTTAATCAAATGACAACTCATGTCTATGATTAGGAAACATAACCATCTTTGATCAACGAGCTAGTCAAGTAGAGGCATACTAGTGACACTCTGTTTGTCTATGTATTCACACATGTATTATGTTTTCGGTTAATACAATTCTAGCATGAATAATAAACATTTATCATGATATAAGGAAATAAATAATAACTTTATTATTGCCTCTAGGGCATATTTCCTTCAGTCTCCCACTTGCACTATAGTCAATAATCTAGTTCACATCACCATATGATTTAACATCAATAGTTCACATCACCATGTGATTAACACCCATAGTTCACATCGTCATGTGACCAACACCAAAAGGGTTTACTAGAGTCAATAATCTAGTTCACATCGCTATGTGATTAATACCCAAAGAGTACTAAGGTGTGATCATGTTTTGCTTGTGATGGAAGTTTAGTCAACGGGTCTGCTACATTCAGATCCGTATGTATTTTGCAAATTTCTATGTCAACAATGCTCTGCACGGAGCTACTCTAGCTAATTGCTCCCACTTTAAATATGTATCCAGATTGAGAATTTGAGTCATCTGGATCAGTGTCAAAACTTTCATCGACGTAACCCTTTACGACGAACCTTTTGTCACCTCCATAATCGAGAAACATATCCTTATTCCACTAAGGATAATTTTGACCAATGTCTAGTGATCTACTCCTAGATCACTATTGTACTCCCTTGCCAAACTCAGGGCAGGGTATACAATAGGTCTGGTACACAGCATGGCATACTTTATAGAACCTATGGCTAAGGCATAGGGAATGACTTTCATTCTCTCTATATCTTCTGCCGTGGTCAGGTTTTGAGTCTTACTCAACTTCACACCTTGTAACACAGGCAAGAACTCCTTCTTTGACTGTTCCATTTTGAACTACTTTGAAATCTTGTCAAGGTATGTACTCATTGAAAAACTTATCAAGAATCTTGATCTATCTCTATAGATGTTGATGCTCAATATGTAAGCAGCTTCACCGAGGTCTTTCTTTGAAAAACTCCTTTCAAACATTCCTTTATGCTTTGCAGAATAATTCTACATTATCTCCGATCAACAATATGTCATTCACATATACTTATCAGAAATGTTGTAGTGCTCCCACTCACTTTCTTGTAAATACAGGCTTCACAGCAAGTCTGTATAAAACTATATGCTTTGATCAACTTATCAAAGAGTATATTCCAACTCCGAGATGCTTGCACCAGTCCATAGATGGATCGCTGGAGCTTGCATATTTTGTTAGTACCTTTAGGATTGACAAGACCTTCTGGTTGCATCATATACAACTCTTCTTTAATAAATCCATTAAGGAATGCAGTTTTGTTTATCCATTTGCCAGATTTCATAAAATGCGGCAATTGCTAACATGATTCGGACAGACTTATGCATAGATACGAGTAAGAAACTCTCATCGTAGTCAACACCTTGAACTTGTTGAAAACCTTTTAGCGACAATTCTAGCTTTGTAGATACTAACACTACTATCAGCGTCCGTCTTCCTCTTGAAGATCCATTTAATCTCAATGGCTCGCCGATCAATGGGCAATTCAATCAAAGTCCATACTTTGTTCTCATACATGGATCTCATCTCAAATTTCATGGCTTCAAGCCCGCGGAATCTGGGCTCATCATCGCTTCCTCATAGTTCGTAGGCTCGTCATGGTCAAGTAACATGACCTCCAGAACAGGATTACCGTACCACTCTTGTGCGGATCTCACTCTGGTTTACCTACGAGGTTCGGTAGCAACTTGATCTGAAGTTACATGATCATCATCATTAGCTTCCTCACTAATTGGTGTAGTAGTCACAGGAACATATTTCTGTGATGAACTACTTTCCAATAAGGGAGAAGGTACAGTTACCTCATCAAGTTCTACTTTCCTCCCACTCATTTCTTTCGAGAAAAACTCCTTCTCTGAAAGGATCCATTCTCAGCAACGAATATCTTGCCTTCGGATCTGTGATAGAAGGTGTGCCCACTACACCACAACACTTAATTAGGGGCAGTTAACTGCCGGGAGAAATACTAGATTAAAGGCAAATCATCTGCCGGGGATTGTGTTACTGCCGGTAGAAGGACTCAATGGCAGTTTAAACTGCCGGGAGAATTTGAGCATGGCCCACCCGAGCGAGACTGCCCCCGTGGCGCGAGACTGAAATTATTTTGCCCAAACCCGCTGGTGCGAGAGAGCGCGCGAGGGACTAAAAATATATTCACAGAAAAACATTATAGGCGCCACCCCCACCAGTTCTGCCCCAAATCGAATCCTCCTTCCCATCCCAGCCCTCCCGCCGGACCAACGCCGCCGCCGAGCCCCTCCGCCCTCTACAGCCCCCTCCACCGCTGACCTGTTCAACCTCCACCAATATTAATGGTGCCGGCGCATCGAGGTCGACGTCGCTTCCCTCCACACCCATCTGGTGTGCGAGGTGGACATCGACTTCCTCCCTTAGGCTCCGCCATCGAGATTGGTCAACGCCGTCGGTGCTCGACGCTTGCCTCCCTCCTCAGCACCAGATCCCACGACAGCACCGAGCCCCTCCATCGTGTTGCAAGCCCGCCGACGGCAAGCACATGAGGAAGCGGTGCTTCTTGGCTCCTCTACCATCTCTAGGTCGTCGCGCCACCACCATGCCTCCACGCTGATCTACATCTGACGACCATGGGCGGGCTTCCTCAACCCCAACGGCGAGCGCAGTGCGTGCTCCTCACTACACTGGTACAAAAGGCCGCTCAGATCTGTCAAGGTGGAAACCAGATGCAAGTGAGTTTTCCTTCTAAGGCTGTGAACCTCTCCTCTCCTTATGCGGAATCTTATACCGAGCACGCCCTGTACCAGTTCTCTCCCTTTTCCCGTGGCCCTCCTCATGGAGGATATTCCTTTTTGGGTTGCTATTGATTGTTGTGGTTGCTCGGAGGAGCTGATCTAATTATCACGAAAGGAATTGTACTCATAGATTTTCTGTTTACAGGTACTGAAGACATCTAATGAATGTTGGGATCCTTTTCCCCTGTTTGTCTTTGAAGGATTTGTATGTAGAATAATGAGATGTATAGGGGGGTTCAGTTACAGAGGCAGTTGCTATCATCAATTCATCATGCACATACATGCTAGTTCCTCAATATCTTAATTCTCCTCATGCTCACCTGATTAATTCAGTGCATGTTAAACATTTTTTACGTCTTTTTCAGTTATAGGTACTGCTCCTCTCTGAATAGGTCGCTAGAAGAACCCCCATCTTTAATTTTGCCTAAACTTGTAACAGGTTGTGGATTAATAAAGGTTACTTTTTCTGTAAAATTTGTACGCTCAGTTGTGGACTGGACTGCAGTGCTTTCTCTAAAAAAAACTTCATACCTTGTTCTCATAATTTCAGAAAACTATTCTTAACGGTTTTGTAGGTTGACGGCGGATACTTGAGAGTATTTGGTTTATGTAACTTCTGAGCAGGTTCATTGATTCTAGAGTTGCATCCTTCTGTTATGTGTAGATGTAGATGTAAAAGAAACAGTAAGTAATCTCCCTTTCTTTTCATTTACATTTGTTATAATTTTATATGACATGTCTTATTGCAGCTATGCATTGCTGCAATTGTACAGATCGCTTATGATAAAAAGGGAATAATATTTTGTCCAAACTGAGCAGATGAGAGAATAATAATGCTTATTTTCTGATGAAAAATGTGGCTTCAGTAATAGCCTACAGTAGCTTTGGACCGAACTAGACGGGCACTCTCTGCTACCTTGCAAGTCTGTGTGTAACCTCACATGAAAGTATACTCATTCACGTGCTGCTATACTATCTCCTAATGCCTTCCCCTAATAACAGAGGCCGTAATCAATACATGTCAGGAATATGTCCTCATCTATACACATAAATATCTACTACTGTACATTGCATCTAATTTATTGTATGCTTTCTTGGTCTAATGAACTGGAATTGAAGTCATGTTTTGGTTTGTTCTTAAATCTCACGTATGTACCTGAATACCATCTATGGTTTACTTTCTTAGATACATTAAATTTTAGTAAGTTTCATGGAAACAATTTTGCACATCTAAATTATGGTGCGACCCCTTCTGATTATGTGTTGATGATCATAATGGATTATGGAATGGTAAGATACTCTAAAGCTTCTGATTGCTATCTGCACTATTTTATATTTAAAACATGATTCATATATGATATTTTGCAATTTGTTATCCTCCCATAATCACCCAGTTAATGAATTCCGCCATTAAAAGTATACCAAATGCTCTTTTATTACTGTATTTTACACTCTTAGGTACAACTTATTTGTTTTGTTGTTTTTACTAGGGAGAAACTTCATTGTGCTGTCAAGTGATCAAACTAACAGTTTTCCTTGATCTGGCACAGATTTTATAGAAGTAGCTGGAAACTAGAATCAGGAGCACGTATACTTTCTTTCGAGTTATTGTTTGAGCTTTGATCTAAGTTAGCAGAATTATTTTTTGTAACATGGTTCTCATCTCTGAACACATGTTGTTTCTTTTATGTTATGATTTTTTAAAACAAAACACATTAATTGACATATAATTTGTTAGCTTTATATAACGTTTTAATTCTCTGAAATCAATTATTGCAAAGATTCATTGCCAGTGCTCCATGTTGTAAAGATTCAATGCTTTTAGTGGCTATATTAATCCAAAGTTCTCTTTAAATGGTTATCTCATTACATTCAGCAGCTTTCATCTGTACCATCTTATCTGTTCAGGTTGGCATCACACTGGAAGATATTCTGGGAAACATGTAGTTGTACTAGTGAACTAGGATGTTTACATGGTGATTCATCTGTTCATAGTGACATCACAATCAAGTGGGGTGAGGCTATCAATCTGTGATCTTTCAAGCATTGCAAGTTTGGTGCTCTTCTGCTGGATACATGGGGCCCTCTTTGAATAATGCAGTTTCACATGATGATGGCGAGTCTGGTATTCAGAACATCTCATGAAAATGGCAATGTCATTTGGCAAACGGCTGAGCTGAAATATACACAAGTGTGAACATGCCATTGTTTCCTAGACATAGTTGTAGCCATATGTCAAGATCAAACCGTTAGTGTAGCTTAGTTTGAAGACATGACATCTTATTGTCACATGTAAATTATGTTTACCGATGTGGTTGGTGGCTACTGAACACATCTATGGATGTTGAAATCTTGAATTTGTAGTTTGAATATGTTTCAGGTCTGCTATTGAATCTCGAGTGAAATGATGTACGATGCGTCTGCTATTGAATCTTGAGTGATTTGATGTACGATGCCTGGGCATATTGTGATTGGATACTAATTAAATCGGGGATGTGTTTCCTAGAACAGCCTAGATTCTTGGTGAAACAAAGCATGATGGCGTATTATCTGCCAGGCAAACTTGTTTGTGCTGGCAGTAAAACTGCCGGCAAATAAATGGGCCATGGAAGATTAACTGCCGAGAGAAGTTTATCTGCCGGGACAAGTAATCCCCGGCAGCCGTTCTCGTGGCGGTTCTATCTGCCGGGAGAACTACTGTCCCGGCAGTTTATTTGCCCTTTAAAGAGACTTCTCCCGGCAGTTTTTCTGTCCTTACATCAGTGTTGTTGTGTAGTGCACCCAACATTTTCTTTTGGGTATCATATGAAGACGCACTTCTTCGATTTGGGTTTAAGCTTATCAGGTTGAAACTTTTTCACGTAAGCATTGCAACCTCAAACTTTAAGAAACGGTAACTGAGGTTTCTTGCCAAACCATAGTTCATACGGTGTTGTCTCAACGGATTTAGATGGTGCCCTATTTAACGTGAATGCAATTGTCTCTAATGCATAACCCCAAAACGATAGTGGCAGATCGGTAAGAGACATCATAGATCGCACCGTATCTAATAAAGTACGGTTATGACGGTAGGACACACCATTACACTGTGGTGTTCCAGGTGGCGTGAGTAGTGAAACTATTTCACATTGTTTTAACTGAAGGCCAAACTCTTAACTCAAATATTTTACCTCTACGATCATATCGTAGAAACTTTTATTTTCTTGTTACGATGATTCTCCACTTCACTCTGAAATTCTTTGAACTTTTCAAATGTTTCAGACTTGTGTTTCATTAAGTAGATATACCCATATCTGCTCAAATCATCTGTGAAGGTTAGAAAATAACGATACTTGCCGTGAGCCTTAACGCTCATCGGACCGCATACATCAGTATGTATTATTTCCAATAAGACAGTTGCTCGCTCCATTGTTCGGGAGAACGGAGTCCTAGTCATCTTGCCCATGAGGCATGGTTTGCAAGCATCAAGTGATTCCAAAAGTCCATCGCATGGAGTTTCTTCATGCGCTTTACACCAATATGACCTAAACGGTAGTGCCACAAATAAGTTGCACTATCATTATTAACTTTGCATCTTTTGGTTTCAATATTATGAATATGTGTATCACTACGATCGAGATCCAACGAACCATTTTCATTGGGTGCGTAACCATATAAGGTTTTATTCATGTAAACAGAACAACAATTTATTCTCTTACTTAAATGAATAACCGTATTGCAATAAACATGATCAAATCATATTCATGCTCAACTCAAACACCAAATAACACTTATTTAGGTTCAACACTAATTCCGAAAGTATAGGGAGTGTGCGATGATGATCATATCAATCTTGGAACCACTTCCAACACACAACGTCACTTCACCCTTAACTAGTCTCTGTTCATTCTGCAACTCCTGTTTCGAGTTACTACTCTTAGCAACTGAACCAATATCAAATACCGAGGGGTTGCTACGAACACTAGTAAAATACACATCAATAATCTATATATCAAATATACCTTTGTTCACTTTGCCATCCTTCTTATCCGCCAAATACTTGGGGCAGTTCCGCTTCCAGTGACCAGTCCCTTTGCAGTAGAAGCACTTCGTCTCAGGCTTAGGACCAGACTTGGGCTTCTTCACTTGAGCAGCAAATTGCTTTCCATTCTTCTTGAAGTTCCCCTTATTCCCTTTGCCCTTTTCTTGAAACTAGTGGTCTTGTCTACCATCAACACTTGATATTTTTCTTGATTTCTACCTTCGTTGATTTCAGCATTACGAAGAGCTTGGGAATCATTTTCGCTATCCCTTGCATATCATAGTTCATCAAGAAGTTCTACTAACTTGGTGATGGTGACTAGAGAATTCTATCAATCATTATCTTATCTGGAAGATTAATTCCCACTTGATTCAAGCGATTGTAGTACCCAGACAACCTGAGCACATGCTCACTGCTTGAGCTATTCTCCTCCATCTTTTTAGCTATAGAACTTGTTGGAGACTTCATATCTCTCAACTCGGGTATTTTCTTGAAATATTAACTTCAACTCCTGGAACATCTCATATCGTCCATGACATTCAAAACGTCTTTGAAGTCCCGATTCTAAGCCGTTAAGCATGGTGCACTAAACTATCAAGTAGTCATCATATTGAGCTAGCCAAACGTTCATAACGTCTGCATCTACTCCTGCAATAGGTCTGTCACCTAGCGGTGCATCAAAGACATAATTCTTGTGTGCAGCAATGAGGATAATCCTCAGATCATGGATCCAATCCGCATCATTGCTACTAACATTTTTCAACATAATTTTTCTCTAGGAACATAATAAACTGGGAGCAACATCGCGAGCTATTGATCTACAACATAGATATGCTAATACTATCAGGACTAAGTTCATGATAAATTAAAGTTCAATTAATCATATTACTTAAGAACTCCCACTTAGACAGGCATCCCTCTAATCTTCTAAGTGATCACGTGATCCATATCAACTAAACCATGTCCGATCATCACGTGAGATGGAGTAGTTTCAATGGTGAACATCACTATGTTGATCATATCTACTATATGATTCACGCTCGACCTTTCGGTCTCCGTGTTCCGAGACCATATCTGTTATATGCTAGGCTCGTCAAGTTTAACCTGAGTATTCCGCATGTGCAACTATTTTGCACCCGTTGTATTTAAACGTAGAGCCTATCACACCCGATCATCACGTGGTGTCTCAGCACGAAGAACTTTCGCAATGGTGCATACTCAAGGAGAACACTTATACCTTGATAATTTAGTGAGAGATTATCTTATAAATCTACTGCCGAACTAAGCAAAATAAGATGTATAAAAGATAAACATCACATGCAATCATAATATGTGACATGATATGGCCATCATCATCTTGTGCCTTTGATCTCCATCTCCAAAGCATCGTCATGATCTCCATCGTCACCGGCATGACACCATGATCTCCATCATCTTGATCTATATCAATGTGTCGTCACATGGTTGTATCGCCAACAATTTCTATCGCATATCGATAAAGTAAATCAATTAGTTAGTGCTTGCATCTTATGCAATAGAGAGATAACCATAAGGCTTTTGCCTGTTGCCGATAACTTCAACAAAACATGATCATCTCATACAACAACTTATATCTCATCACGTCTTGACCATATCACATCACAACATGCCCTGCAAAAACAAGTTAGACGTCCTCTACTTTGTTGTTGCAAGTTTTACGTGGCTGCTACGGGCTGAGCAAGAACCGTTCTTACCTACGCATCAAAACCACAACGATAGTTTGTCAAGTTGGTGCTGTTTTAACCTTCGCAAGGACCGGGCGTAGCCACACTCGGTTCAACTAAAGTTGGAGAAACTGACACCCGCCAACCACCTGTGTGCAAAGCACGTCGGTAGAACCAGTCTCGCGTAAGCGTATGCGTAATGTCGGTCCGGGCCGCTTCATCCAACAATACCACCGAACCAAAGTGACATGCTGGTAAGCAGTATGACTTATATCGCCCACAGCTCACTTGTGTTCTACTCGTGCATATTACATCAACGCATAAAACCTGGCTCGGATGTCACTGTTGGGGAACGTAGTAATTTCAAAAATTTCCTACGCACACACAAGATCATGGTGATGCATAGCAACGAGAGGGGAGAGTGTTGTCCACGTACCCTCGTAGACCGAAAGCGGAAGCGTTAGCACAACGCGGTTGATGTAGTCATACGTCTTCACGATCCGACCGATCAAGTACCGAACGCACGGCACCTCCGAGTTCTGCACACGTTCAACTCGATGATGTCCCTCGAACTCCGATCCAACCGAGTGTTGAGGGAGAGTTTCGTCAGCACGACGGCGTGGTGACGATGATGATGTTCTACCGACGCAGGGCTTCGCCTAAGCACCGCTACGATATGATCGAGGTGGATTATGGTGAAGGGGGGCACCGCACACGGCTAAGAGATCAAGAGATCAATTGTTGTGTCTTTGGGGTGCCCCCTGCCCCCGTATATAAAGGAGTGGAGGTGGGGGAGGGCCGACCCTCTCTATGGCGTGCCCTAGGGGAGTCCTACTCCCACCGGGAGTAGGATTCCCCCTTTCCTAGTAGAACTAGGAGCCCTTCCAAGTAGTAGGAGTAGGAGGGAAGGAAAGGGAAGGGAAAAGGAGAAGGAATGAATCGGGCACCCCCCTCCCTAGTCCAATTCGGACCAGCCCATGGGGAGGGGTGCGGCCACCCTTTGAGGCCTTTCTCTCCTTTCCCGTATGGCCCATTAAGGCCCAATACGAATTCCCGTAACTCCCCGGTACTCCCGAAAATACCCGAATCACTCGGAACCTTTCCGATGTCCGAATATAGTCATCCAATATATCGATCTTTACGTCTCGACCATTTTGAGACTCCTCGTCATGTCCTCGATCTCATCCGGGACTCCGAACTCCTTCGGTACATCAAAACACATAAACTCATAATATAACCATCATCGAACTTTAAGCCAAGAGCGGAACCTGGATGCTCATATTGGCTCCTACATATTCTACGAAGATCTTTATCAGTCAAACCGCATAACAACATACGTTGTTCCCTTTGTCATCGGTATGTTACTTGCCCGAGATTCGATCGTCGGTATCTCAATACCTAGTTCAATTTTGTTACTGGCAAGTCTCTTTACTCGTTTCGTAATACATCATCCCGCAACTAACTCATTAGTTGCAATGCTTGCAAAGCTTATAGTGATGTGCATTACCGAGTGGGCCCAGAGATACCTCTCCGACAATCGGAATGACAAATCCTAATCTCGAAATACGCCAACCAAACAAGTACCTTCGGAGACACCTGTAGAGCACGTTTATAATCACCCAGTTATGTTGTGACGTTTGGTGGCACACAAAGTGTTCCTCCAGTAAACGGGAGTTGCATAATCTCATAGTCATAGGAACATGTATAAGTCATGAAGAAAGCAATAGCAACAAACTAAACGATCAAGTGCTAAGCTAACGGAATGGGTCAAGTCAATCACATCATTCCCCTAATGATTTGTTCCCGTTAATCAAATGACAACTCATGTCTATGTTTAGGAAACATAACCATCTTTGATCAACGAGCTAGTCAAGTAGAGGCATACTAGTGACACTCTGTTTGTCTATGTATTCACATATATATATTATGTTTCCGGTTAATACAATTCTAGCATGAATAATAAACATTTATCTTGATATAAGGAAATAAATAATAACTTTATTATTGCCTCTAGGGAATATTTCCTTCAGATTGTTCATGCGGATGTCTGGCAAAGATGGCACGCATAGCTGGCGGTTGTGTGTACGAATCTGGTTTGGAGCTCACCGAGACTCAGCGCCATGGGCAACTTTCTTGTCTGCGGTACTGCAACCATGGGTTTCGTGCACCCTATGTTTGTCGCTTGACGGTTGGGGACTTGAAGGAATCATGGGTATGTGTTTCTATTCATTTTGTTTTCTTCTTTTTGTAGGTCTCATTTTGAATCCCATGGACTGAATCTGTAGTTTAGTTTTATCAATAGTTTGTCTATATTCTCTATTTGGTTTTGTTAGAATTTAACAATAGGGATTTGTGTGTGTATTTGTTCATTACTTAATAGTATTTTATCCATTTTTGTATAATCCTTGCTCTGTTTTTTGTCAGATGTTTTTACTGTAGGTGTATTGATATATATATTTCTTCAGTTTAGTCAGTTCATATGACTAGTTAGTTTGGTGTTTTTGTTTTGGTTCAGATTTTTTCTTTTCAGTTTGTTATGCAACCGTTCATAGATCTGTGTAAAAATTCAGTTATGTCAGGTGTTCAATTTGTTTTCTACTCCCATGCCCATTTGCAGAAAATGTCACCCAGGATCAGGATTGTTGCACCTAGTTCTGGGATACTGAAGATGGAGACTTCAGACAAAAATGGGTATCAGTTGATGGAAGTTGCCTACCACATCGACTTTGATGGTTGGATCAACCTCACTACTAGGTGGAAGGAGTTTGTGGCAGAGTCTGGGTTTGAGGATGGTGATGTGGTTACGGTTATGTTCTCCAAGGAAGATGACTCTCTGACGTTCAGAATCTATGTGCTGTAGGTATAAATGTGGCAAATGACGCTGGTTGTGAGATTTGTGTGTGTTTTATTATGTTGCAGTATTTTTTTCTTTAAAACAACGCATGTGAGATGGTTGAATTCTATGGTATTATCAGATGGTTTGGAACAATTTATGTAATGCTTTTCCTATTTTTTTGCTCAAGCATAACAGTTTTTTATATATTCTTTATATTTGAACTAGAACAATTATAGTTGAACTGATGGGCATCCTTTGTTTTGACTGGGATATTTTCATGTACATAGCTCGTAGACGGAAAATATACGCTAATGATGTTTGTAGGACCCCTTTTGGGTTTTGAGTTTTGTGGTATAGCATTTTTTCTTACTTCTTTACATGAATTTTAGAGCACAATTTTTCTTTTTCCAGTTGAATAGTGATAGTTCTAGTATTTTTTAAAATAAAAAGAATTTAATCTTTGCTGCACAGTACTAATTTTACTTGAACCTTATGAATTGTAGTAGTTGAACTTTTTATAAATTTGTTTCTGGAAATTTTATTACAATCTTCTACGCTTAATTTTCCAAAAAAATATATATTTATTTTTTTAGTTCTTACAATTAACATGTGTTTGAACTTTTTACATTATTTGTTTTGAACTGATTTCTTATGAGGTTTTTTTAAAATTATATGTATTTTATTTTTTATTTTTGTCGTGCGTGATCGGCTGGAATTTTGTAATGGGGCGAACTACTGTGTTGGGCCATCCGCCAGAATCATTGTTTTCGGCCCAGATAGCTCATCCACGCGGCTGTGCAGTGCGGCGTGCACGTGCACTATACATTTAGTCCCACCTCGCTAGTCGAGGGGGCTCTAGAACTATTTATAAGCGCAGCCGAGGCTCACTGGTCGAACTCCTTTGAATACTTACCTGAGCATTATACACGGTGCTCGCCCTCTGTCATCACTTGTGGTTCTTGGTGTGGTGGCCCCCGCAGTCTGGTTCACAAAGGATTCTAGGTTGTTTCGTGGTTGGCTTGAGTCCTAGTACCCACCTGTGTTGGGCCGACCTATCCCTTGGGGCGGTCAATATTTTTGATTCTTAGCATTTTTTCTTTCTAGTTTTTATGATTTTTTTTGCCTAATATAAGCATTTTTTGAAGTACTGAATGTTGTCCCCTACTTGAACTGACATTTTTTAGAGTGTGTTTCCCTCGCTTTCTCTTTGTTGTCATTCTTTCTCGGCATTTTTTTGGATTTTTAATGAATATCTGGGTAAGATATATAGGGACCGCACCGAGTGGCATTTCTTGTACTTATAGATTTTTTTGTATGTACTGAAGAACATCTATCTTTTTTATGGGCGTGTGGGTGCGTGGCGTGGTGCTTGTGTGTATGGGGGGCGGGGAACAGAATAACCGCACTGCGCCTGTCAAACGAGCGCGCTGCCGCGTTGGCGCGAGGCCGAGCCGGGGGGAGGGGGTCGGGACCCCCCTCCCCCATCCTGGCGAGGCCGAGCCAGGAACGAGCCGTAGCATACGATGACGTGGAGTGCCGCGGCGTCGCATGCGGAGGCTAGTCTGTAACATGACTTGCCCACACAGCGCACCGAGGGGCATAGGTGTACTGACACATCTTCCTTGTATGGACTGCCCCCGTTATCTATCTTTAGGGGTGTTTGGGTGCATGTAGGGGGAACAAAATAACCGCACTACACCTGTCAAACGAGCGCACTGCCGCGTTAGTGCGAGGCCGAGCCGAGGCGGAGGGGGAGGGACCCTCTCCCCCATCCCGACAGGCCGAGCCAGGAACGAGTCGTAGCAGGCGACGACACGGCGTGCCGCGCCATCGCATGCGGAGGCGAGTCCGTAACATGACTTGCCCCCACATCGCACCGCACCGAGGGGCATAGTTGTACTAACACATCTTCCTTGTATGGACTTTCCCCCATTATCTTATCTTTAGGGGTGTGTGGGTGCGTGTGGGGTGGACAGAATAACCGCACTACGCCTGTCAAACGAGCGCACTGCCACGTTAGCACGAGGCCGAGCCAGGAACGAGCCGTAGCATACGATGACGTGGAGTGCCGCGGCGTCGCATGCGGAGGCTAGTCTGTAACATGACTTGCCCACACAGCGCACCGAGGGGCATAGGTGTACTGACACATCTTCCTTGTATGGACTTGTCCCCATTATCTATCTTTAGGAGTGTGTGGGTGCGTGTGGGGGGGCAACAGAATAACCGCACTACGCCTGTCAAACGAGAGCATTGTCACGTTAGCCAGATGCCGAGCCGGGGGGAGGGGGTCGCGACCCCCCTCCCCCATCCCAGCAAGGCCGAGCCGGGAACGAGCCATAGCAGGCAACAACGCGGCGTGTCGCGGCGTCACATGCGGATGCGAGTCCGTAACATGACTTACCCCCGCATCGCACCGCATCGAGGGGCATAGTTGTACTTACACATCTTCCTTGTATGGACTTGCCCCCATAATCTATCTTTAGGGGTGTGTGGGTGTGTGTGGGGGGAGGGAACAGAATAACCGCACTCCGCTTGTCAAACAAGCGCACTGTCGCGTTAGCGCGAGGCCGAGCTGGGGGTGAGGGGGGGCGTCAGGACCCCCCTCCCCCATCCCGGCAAGACCGATCCAGGAACGAGCCGTAGCAGGCGACGACGCGGCGTGCCGCGGCGTCGCATGCGGAGGCGAGTCCGTAACATGACTTGCCCCTGCACCGCACCGAGGGGCATAGTTGTACTGACACATCTTCCTTGCATGGACTTGCCCCCATTATCTTATCTTTTTTAGGGGAAAAACCAGCACCGCACCAAGGGGCATAGTTGTACTGACACATCTTTCCTTGTATGGACTTGCCCCAATTTTATCTATCTAAGGGGTGTTTGGGTGCGTGTGGGGGGAAACAGAATAACCACACTGCGCCTGTCAAATGAGCGCACTACCGCGTTAGCGCGAGGCCGAGCCGGGGGGAGGGGGGTCGGGACCCCCCCATCCTTGCGAGGCCGACGTGCTGCGACGTCGCATGCGGAGGCGAGTCCGTCACATGACTTGTCCTCATTATCTTAGCTTTTTAGGGGGGAAAACAGCACTATTATGAAGTATTATTTCATTTGTACTTTTTTGATATTTTTTATTGTACTGTTGTGAGTTATTATTTGTACTTTAGCCGTTTGTTTTCTCCCTCCATATTAAATTTTTTATTGTATTTAATTTTTGCTATTATCTTTAGTAACCGCTCAGAGATAGTGGGCTTTGACACGATTGTGGGCTTTAGCTGTCAGTTTTCTCCCACTCACCTTTTAACCTCCGCTCTTCCCTGATCCACTCCGCTCCCCTCCACAAATCGATTCCTTCTTCGTTCCCCTCCTCTTCTCTTCTCGCATAGAAGTTGCTTCTCCTATTTCGCCGCGGGAGCATCGACCGGCAGGTTGAACCCCAGGGGTGGAGGTCTGGGTGCTCTGTTTGCTCCTTTTGCTCTACGATCGACTGCCCTTGCGTCCCCTTATGTACAAATTTTCCTTGTATTTCTAAGCTATTGCTCTCTTGCTGTCTCAGGCTGGATTCACTAGGGTTCCTTTGCTCTTAAATGAGCGTTTCGCAACAGTGATACTGGATTCCGTGGCGGATTTTGTGTTTGCTGGTAAGAGTTTTGCTTTGTATGGCGTGCTTCATTTCTGAAATAGGTTAGAGCCCCAATTTTTGTTCATGTGTCTTGCAGATCTGGTTCGGCAGATTTTAGGTCTGTAGATCTCAATGGGTACATCATCCAGTTCGGACAAGTTGAATGCAGGTAATTTTCCCTGTAATTTGGATGATGTTTTAACAGATATGGTTTTTAGGTTGTATAGGTGTTGTCGTATCGACTTTATAAGTTGTATGTATTTTGATAGCTGTTAATTTTGCCCTGGAATGTGTGGTGTGTATAGTTTTTAGGTTGATGTGACCCGCTGACAGGTTGTAGTACTGATCACCATGTGTAGTTTGAACTGTTGTCCTGGCATTTGAATAGTCTATAGTAGTCGGTGAAGAACTACTATGATGTTGAAAGAGTTGTCATTTTGAAGTTTTTTGTGCCAATGGTGGGTTGATATTTGTTTATTTGGTGCGCTTGTATTGTTCATATAGTTGAACTGATTGCTTGTTCATGTACTTTTTTGCTGATTATGATGTTGTTGCAGATGTTGGAGTGTCGGTGCCTCCTGATTCTGACAAATCAGAACACTTTCCAGATCTTGTGAATGTTATTTTTGAGACACCAAATCCTCTAGAAGAACTTGCGAGTGTTGCTGGTGTTTCCCTTATATTTGCTCTTTTTTATCAGCCTTGAATACATAAATAATCTTATCTACATCAGTTGTTCCTTTTGTTTTGTGTCTGATGCTATGCGCTTTATTTATCTTGTCTCTGCAATGTTAATTGTGTTTTAATTTTATTTGTGCGTGCTTATGTTATTGGTTTTTGCAGTTAATGACAGCCATGGTGCTCTTGAGGACATTGCTGATGTTGTCAAAGATATTAATGATGGAATGTATTCTCTTAACGTTGAAGATGGTGATGGGAGCTTGCAGTTGTCTGTTACTCAGTCACAGAGTGTTGATGGCACTGAGCCTGTTACTCGGGCTGAGGATGTTCCTATGCAGTTACAGCTTGAGGATGAAAGGATAAGAAAGAAGAAGTGTGATTTCCAGAGGAGAAAGGAGTTGGAACGGCGTCAAAAGGCTGCTTGCATGCAACAAAGTGATGAGGATGTTGCTCAAGCTTCTAAAGGTGTAGGTGATGAAGGTGGTGACGCGGCCTTTTCAACTGTTGATGCTTGATCTCATGGAAGTGACATGCCTGTGAAGACAAACCTGATGCAGACTCGTTTATCGCAAGTGTTTAATCGTGATACAGTTAAGGAGAAGAAAGTTGTTTTGAAGAGGAAGATGTCAGATCAAAATCCTGATGGCACACAAAGGCGTAGCCCACGTGTCAAATCTGGTTCCCAACCTAGTAATAGCAAAGCTGATGGAGATAGTGTTGCTGTGAGGATTGTTCCAGGCACACTTGGTGGCTCCCCTGTTCGTCGGAGTCCACGAGTTTTGAGAAATAAGAAGCCTTCTTCGTCTCCTCTTCCAGAGCGCTCTTTGTTGAAAGAAAATAAGAAGCGTAAAATTGCTCCTGCGAAGGTGAACAAAGGTGTGAAGAAGCGTGCTCGTGTCAAAGTTGAAGATGCTGTATCTGAAGAAGATGATATTGAAGTTGATTCTGAAGATGAATTTGCAGCAGTACGTGTTGGTACTGTATGTGACTTACTAGTTGTACTTGCAATGATTTAATTGTGTCTGGGCTGGTATGCTGGCCAGGTGAGGCTGGTCATTGTTTGCATCAATTGAGGGTGGTACTGACACTACTAGGAAAAGGGCTATAGCTAATATGGACATTAATGGCGCATCATGTATGTGGTGCGCCACTGCTATATAGCAGTGGCGCACCCAGATACAGGTGCGCCATTAGTGTCCTCATTACTAATGGCGCACCAACACACGGTGCGCCATTACAAGCAAATTTTATTTATTTTTTATTTTTTCAAAACTATTAATGGCGCACCAGGGCACAGTGCGTCATTACTAGTTTTAACTAGTAATGGCGCACCACACGCTCTGTGCGCCACTACTAACAATTGTTTTTTTTACTTTTTTTCAAAACTAGTAATGGCGCACCTTTGTGAAGTGTGCCATTACTAGTTCAAACTAGTAATGGCGCACCACAACCACGGTGCGCCACTACTAACAATTTTTGTTTGCAAAACTAGTAATAGCGTACCCCTAAATGGTGCACCATTAGTAACCAGGGTTACTAATGGCGCTTTTTTAGGTGGTGCGCCATTAGTAACCTGAGACCAGCTAGATATTTTGGATAGCCACCTACCACTCACTTTCCCCACTTCATTCTCTCCACCTCCTCCTCCAAGCTTGTCTCGGCTGCCTCCTCCTCCTCACCTCATTTGCACCATAGATTCACCCAAATTAAGTGGTTAAATTGCCTTTTTTGATAGGTAAGTAAGGGGAAAGCTTTCTTTATGTTGTAGATCTACTTTTTTCTCCCTCCAACAATGTGCACATGCACTTTTTATAGCCTAGGTAGATCTACGTATGTTTGTGGTGTTGCATTTGTTTGTGGTGTTGCATATATGTTTGTGTTTGCAGGTACCGGTATTTGAAATGCGATAGTTGCCAATATTTTGCCGGAATGTTGATTCATTTCCGTTTCGGCGAGAATTTGGTACTATGCATTCTTTTTGGTCCTATTTTTTAGGCAAAGTCATGCCAAAAAATTTCTTGGTTCTAAAATATCGTTTTGCTCTACCCCGCAGGAGACCATGGTCCGCATGATGACTGAAGGCATCGTTAATAGGTTTTTGAGCTCCGCGAAGGCCGAGATGCTTCAAAAGAACGAGACGGAGATAAGATGTCCGTGTCGAAGATGCAAGCTGAAGAGCCTCATTGCGGACCCGGATTCTGGGCAGGTGCGGGACCACCTGCTCTTGCGTGGTTTCATGGAGGGATATCGGTGGCAAGGTGATGAAGATGACTATGAAGTCGTCCATGGGGGCCGGGCAAGAAATGAGGAAGGGTAGCAAGACAACCACCGCGGCGAGGGCGGGCGAGAATACGAAGAATCTCCACGACATGATCACGACGGTGATGCAGTACACAGTCATCGTGTAGAAGATGCCGGACATGATGATGAGAAAGATCAAGACAAAGGGCGCGATCATGAAGATGAAGATGCCGGAGCAGACGATGATGGACCATCAATGGGCTGGGTGCAGGACCCTCATATTCAAGAGCTGCTTCTCAAGCAGACGGATAATGCAAGAGCTGCCGCCCGAGAGAAAGCCAAGCTGGATCAACTGGAGATAGACGTGGTTACTCCATTGTATGAAGGATGCAGGCCTGAGGATACCCGCCTGAAAGTAATGCTCATGGCTCTAGAGATGACGGTAAAACACAAAATGACCGACACATGCTTCGACGAGAACATGTCATTCTGGCACGAACGTCTTCCCAAGGGGAACAAGTGCCCGACCAGTTTCGAGGAGGCGAAGAAAATCGTGTGTCCTCTGGATTTACCGCACGTGAAATACCATGTGTGCATGAACAATTGCATCATTTATCGGGACGAGCACGCGGAGTCTACCATATGTCCGGTGTGCGGCGTCACTCGATACAAGAAGAGGAAGAAAGCTCCTCTAAAAGTGGTGTGGTACTTTCCGATCACTCCTCATCTACAGCGGTATCTCGCGGACCCTAAGCTAGCAAAGCTCCTGTGTTGGCACACGGATAGGGAGGAGAAGAAGTGAGAAGATGACGGAAATGATCCGGAGATAAATAAAAAAGACAAGATGCTAAGTCACCCTAAGGATGCGAGCCAGTGGCAAGCGTTGAACTTCGAACACCCAGAATTTGGGGACGATCCAAGGAACATCGTGCTGGGCGTGACCACCGATGGAGTCAATCCATTTGGCAGCCAGAGAAGCACACATAGCACCTGGCCTGTGTTTGTGTGGATGTACAACCTTCCCCCTGGTTGTGCATGAAGAGGAAGTACATTCACATGAGTATGCTAATTGAAGTTCCGAAACAACCAGGGAACGACATCAATCTGTATCTGGGGCTGCTGAAAGAGGAGCTAGACATGCTGTGGAAAACGCCAGCCAATACATGGGACGCTGCAGAGAAAGAATATTTCCCTATGAGAGCTGCACTGCTCACGACAGTGCACGACTATCTCGGTTACGCATGTGGTCCACGGATTTTCTGGATGCGTCAGGTGCATGGATTACACAACGTATCGCCAGCTAGATAGAGATCCCGGGTATTCGAAAACCGTGTTCATGGGACATCGAAGGTGGCTTCGCGATGATGACCCATGGAGAAAATGCAAGGATCTGTTCAATGGTGAAACCGAACCCCGAAGACGCCCGCATACGAGGAGCGGTGAGGAAATAGACGAGCTGTTGAAAAATTAGAAAGAGTGCCCGGAGCCGGGAAAGAAGCTAAAGGCGCCAGAGCCGCTGCTGAAGGTATGGAAAACAAGGTCTCTTTTCTGGGACTTGCCGTACTGGAAGATCCACCGTGTGTCTCATAGCCTTGATGTCATGCATATCACGTATAACATGTGCGAGAGTCTGCTTGGTACCCTGCTCAACATGCCAGAGAGGACCAAAGATGGGCCGAAAGCAAGGGCAGACATGGAATCAATGGGCATCAGGGAGGAGCTTCACGCTAATTATGATGATGATGATGATGATAATGATGATGAGGCGAAGCAGGACACGGAAAGTCGTCGCAAAGGCAAAAAGGCCAAGAAGACCGGAAATGACTACCCTCCCGCGTGCTTCACTCTAAGTCAGGAGGAGATCGAGCAGTTTTTCACCTGTCTCGTAGGAGTAAAACTTCCTTACGGTTACACGGGGAAGATAAGCAGATACCTAGACTTAGCGAAGCAGAAGTTCAGCAGGATGAAGTCTCATGACTGTCACGTGCTGATGACGCAGATACTTCCAGTTGCAATCCGTGGGATCATGGACGCGCACGTCCGTGAAACGCTATTTGGCCAATGCAACTTTTTCGACGTCATCTCTCGGAAGTCGGTTGGCGTGAGGCAACTCAGAAGGCTACAGGAAGAGATCGTGGTGATACTATGCGAGCTTGAGATGTACTTCCCGCCCGCATTCTTCGATGTTATGGTGCATCTGATGGTCCATATTGTGGAGGATATCATCCAACTCGGGCCGACGTTCCTGCACAGCATGATGCCGTTCGAAAGGATGAATGGTGTCATCAAAGGATACGTTCGCAACATGTCACGTCTAGAGGGAAGCATAGCCAGGGGCTTTCTGACCGAAGAGTGCATCTCCTACTACACGAATTATCTAGGCATCGAGAACCCCATTGGTCTGCCCGTCAACAGGCACCTCGGCAGGCTCGCTGGATGGGGTCACCGCGATGGTCGTCGCGAAATGCATGTCGATTTCGAGGGTCGACTCGCCCACTTTGAAAGAGCAAACCTAGTCGCGCTATAACACATAGACGTGGTCGATCCTTGGGTGGTAGAGCACAAAACCTTTATTGAGAAGACGTACAATGACCGAGGCCAACAGAGGACGAACGGAGATATAATAAAAGAGCACAACTCATGTTTCACACGTTGGTTCAAGGAGAAGTTTCTGTCGTACCCTTTACATGAGGATTCTTCCGCGGAAGAAAAACTCATATTTGCCTTGTCATAGGGCGGCGAGCACAACCTGATGACCTATGAGGCGTACGATATCAACGGCTACACATTCTACACCGAGGACAAGGACATGAAGAGCGATGGTTATCAGAACTCCGGGGTAACGATGGAATCCTGCACCGATAATGACAAGGACAGATACTACAGAAGGATTGAGGAGATCTGGTAGCTGAGCTACGCTGGAGAGAAGGTCCCGATGTTCCGTGTCAGATGGGCCAAGAGCGTCCTAAAAGAAGACCATTATTTCACCACCATGGTTATACCCGAAACCAAATCCAAGACCGCGGGCGCAAACGTCACCGCGAAAAATGAGCCATGGGTACTGGCTTCCCAAGTGGACCAATGCTTCTTCATTACTGACCCGTCAAAGCCCAATCGTGTTGTCGTGAGGAGAGGCAAAAGGAAGATCATCGGAATGGATGGAGTCACCAATGAGCAAGACTTTGACAAGTACGGCGACCCGAAGATGGAACATGACGACGACAATGAAGTGCCATACACCAGAAGAAGAAGCAGGACCACCCTACCTAAAGGACGTCCGTTCCATAGAAGAACTCCATTTGCGAAAAAGAAGGGTAAGAAGATTTTGAAAAGATAGCTAGCTAAGATCGATTGTATTTAAATCATAGTCTTCATTTCTTGATTGTAATTCGACATATTGAAATGATATTTCTTCTTTTCTAGTCCTCATGAATATTTATTTATGTTTATTATGGTATTGAATTTCTAACTCACAAAAAGTATTGAATTTGTTAATATTTTTTGAACTCATGAATATTTT
The DNA here is from genome assembly GCF_003073215.2 of Triticum urartu. NCBI lineage: Eukaryota > Viridiplantae > Streptophyta > Magnoliopsida > Poales > Poaceae > Triticum > Triticum urartu. Next base: position 610,717,958 of record NC_053028.1, read on the forward strand.
TAAATTTCATGGGCACGTTTTGAATTCATGAATTTGTTTTTTAAATTTGATGATATTTTTTCATATTCATAAATGTTTTACCAATTCACAAATGAATGCAACTAAAAATCCAAAAAAACAAATTTGATGATATTTTCAAATAACAAATTTGATGATATTTTTTCATATTCATAAATATTTTCAAATAACAAATTTGATGATATTTTATAAAAAATTATTACTGTTTTTATAAGAAGTTATTACTGTTTCATATTCATATTCATTTTCTAAAAAATTATTAGGTGCAACAAAAAATAAAAATAAAATAAAAAAATTTACTAATGGTGCACCGCTGGGTGGTGCGCCATTGATATCCAAAAAAAGTTACTTATGGCGCACCGCTGGGTGGTGCGCCATTGCTATCCAAAAAAAGTTACTTATGGCGCACCACTAGGTGGTGCGCCATTGCTATCCAAAAAAAGTTATGGCGCACCGCTAGGTGGTGGCCATTGCTATCCCTCCCCCGACTAAAATCCCCAATCCCCGATCCCCAATCTCACATCTCTCTCAGCCCTCCACCAGACCGCCGCTGCCACCCCAAACCTTCCCACCACCAGCGCCTGCCGCCCTCCAACCAAATCACCGACGTCGTCGCCCCCATCATGGTAGCCCCTCCACCATCCTCTGCCGCCCCAACAACCACTCCACTACCCCCGGCCACCACCGTCGTCGCCCCACTCCAGAGCAGCGTCGTCGAGCACCCGTTTGACAGGGAGCACCACCGTCGTCGTCGAGCCACTCCACCGGCAGCCACCATCCTCGCGCGCTTCCTCCTCGAGCAGGCCTCCTCGCGATTTATGGTTTGATGGCGCCGCCGGCCACCGGCGCGGCCCCTCCTCAACCACCATCGCAGGAGCTCCACCCATGCCCGCCTCCTCTTCCATCTTCTCTGTCCTCCGCCCAACTGCTCTCCACCGGCGCTGCCCCTTGTCGACCACCGCCAACGGCCAACGCAGGAGCCTCACCGCCCCCAGGTCCGCCTCGAGATGCAGGAGCTCCACCTCTGCCCACATCCTCCATCCCCATCCACCTCGAGCAGCAGGAGCACGCCTTGAGTCTCTGCTCTTCCCCTCCTCCCTGTAACCAGAGGTAAAGAAGCAAACTTACTTGCATATGCTACTTCTATGTTTCTAATTCTTATGGATAAATCCCAGCATGAAAACCTATGTGTAGATTCGTATGTCGTGTGTGTCCTCAACATGCATTATTTCCTGGTTATGTTGATACACATCAGCTTGTGTGTGAAACATGTACTACTATTACTTCCTGGTTATGGCCGCAGTGAAGTGTGTGGCAGTTTACCTTTTATACATGCTTGATTGAAATTTTTGATGTGAAATGGATGAAAAAGGAAAAAGGCAAATTGGGATATGCACACCACATAGCCATTTTATGCCAGTATATGCAAAGAAGAGGTTGAAAATCATAACAGGCCAGGGGGATGTTTGAACCATAGAGGTTATGATAAAAATCTTGGAGAGAAGTTCTTGGCTAGGTTCTTTGGTTACTAGCAACTAGCATTGCTAGATGAGTTCTTCTGCTATCTTGTGATAATTGTAGTAGATTATAGCTTGCTTCAGTTTGTCATCATAAGTTGGTTAACTAGATTTTAGATTTATAAGAAACTGGGTCACTAGGTGCACCCTATAGCTAGCAGCTCTTGATTGAGGAGATTATGTAGCCACCAACATCTATGACTGAAGTTAGTCCACAGTTCACCTGGTCCTCAGTTTAAACAAAATGACTGGTTGAGAATTTTGCTTGCTGTAACAAGGTGATTGGTGAATGTGGATGATTTTTTTATCCTATGAACTCATTGTACTACTACAAGAATTTGGTACCATCATGGTGTAATTGACTGGTTGAGAAAACTGGGTAATTTGGCAGTAGAAACAACTATTTTTTACAGTCGTTTTTAGATGATGATTGTTAGATGTCCTTGATATAGGTGTGGTGTGAGAGAACTGGGTGTGGTGGTGGGTCCCTTGGTGTCAGTGAAGGTATTGGGTGGTGCGAAACTCCAGTTGCTTTGGTGCAGTTCTTTATGTGATGTGTGTAGCTCAAACTAGAGTTGGTGCCTGTGCCAAACTCCAAACTGAGCAATTGGCCACTGTGATCCTTCTACTTTGGATGCTCCTTGTTCTGATATGCTTATTTTTTCTTCTGGCCACTGGCAGTTTTTATGCTGCATGAGTTCATGGGGTGGATGGTCCATGGCTCATAGCTCAGAAGATGGATCTATGGCTATTTAATTTGTTATAAGTTTGTGTTGTTATAAGTTTGTTGCTGTCATGGGGTGGATGATCCCGATGCTTTGTATATGGATATACTGCAATTTCATTTATGTTGTTATAAGTTTGTTGCTCTCAGCATGAGTTAACTTTCTGTCATTTATCAAAATTCAGAATGTGCTGGACTATATGTTCATTGGTACTACTTGTGATGCTGCTGCTGTACTACTTGGGAATTTTGTCAACTTGTGACGCTGCTGCTGTACCCCGAGAGGCCCTTGAGTTTTCCGGAATGTCGATTAACTTCCGTTCCAGCAAGTTCGGGTACTCCATATGTCCTATTTTCAGCAAAGGTCATGCTGAAATTTTCCATGAATTTTAGCATGACTTTGCTAAAAATAGGACATATGTGGTACTTGCAACTAATGCATGGGCCGGGGTATGTTAGTACTTAATTAAGTAGGATCAACTGCCCCTTTATTGTTGCTGCATTAAACCGCAGGTGGCAATAGAGCCAAGTGATTAGGCCCAACTTAGAATTCTCCTTCCTTTTTCTTGATAGGGTATATATTAGAAGATACCCATATATATCAGTCAACCTAGGGTGCCTCGGCATCGATAAACCCTAAATGATGAAAACTTAACTTAGCATTTAGGGTGCCTCAGCGTCAACAAACCCTAAATGATAAAACCTTGGCTTTTAGGGTGCCTCGGTGTCGATAAAAACCTAAATGATGAAAGCTTAGGCTTTTAGGGTGCCTCGGCGTCGACATACCCTAAATGATAAAACCTTAGCTTTTAGGATGCCTCGGTGTCGACAAACCCTAAATGATGAGACCATGATAATTCCTCACAAACCCTAAATGACGAGATCTTGTTCCTTGACAATAACCAACTTTTTGACCAAACTTTTTTCCTATTTAGAGCAAAACATGGCCCACAACGATGAGGCCGACGGTTCGGGCGGCAAGCATTCTGGGAGCTGTCCCAGGAGATGGAGGAAGAACCTCACCGCTATGAGGACGTCGCGGAAGACACCGATCCTAACTACACAACCCCTAGTGGCGTCAGGGATGACACCACTGATGGTGCCGCCGAGGATGCCACCACTGATGATGGCAGCGCACGCACAGATGGCAGCCAACCGAAGAGGCAATGGAAGGACCGGCGCCCGAACATGCTCGGCACCATCAAGGAGGAATTTACTGAAGTGTCCTTCGAGGGGCATCCAACGGCGCCCCCAGAAATAGTCAAGGGGTACACGGGACAGCTCGGGTGCATTCTCCGGAGCACCGTCTCGATCAACACCGAGAACCTAAGGCATCATGACCGAGGGAATTTGCGCAACCTCCTCTTCACGAAGCTACACGAACGATACAAGTTCCCCGGTGACTTTGCAAACACATGCCTCTCAGGGAATAAAGTGAACAGTACCACCCTCATGAAGATGAGGACGACCCTGGCTACTTGGTGAGCCGCGGTGAAGAGAATGATTGAAAAAGGTGATAGTTATGAGAAGATCAAGGAGAAACATCCTTCGATCAACGAAGATGACTACCTGAAGTTTAAGATCAAGTGCAAGAGCGACGCAACCGTGGAATCAAGTCAGTGGGGGAAAGAGATGCGGGACTTGAACTTAGGGGTCCACAAGCTTGGTCCCGGCGGTTACAGAGTGGCGGAACCTATATGGGATAAGGAGGATGCGGAGCGTGCCGAGCAAGGCCTACCGCCCCTCTTCGAGAAATACCATGACAAGCATACCAGGAACTATGTCAGGGCCCGGTACAAGGTGGACCTGGTAACCAAGGAGCTTACCACGGATCCGAAGACCAAGGCGCTTGAGCGTGTTCTGGTAAGGAATACACCTCCGCGTAATTAGCTCCATATGGTTGCATTCTAATTAATGAAGCCAATTTTCTAAATGGTTGACGTTCCTTCTGCAGGACACTGAAAGCAATAGCGTGGGGTCGTCTCAGAGCTCCCCTTTCGACACCCCTTTAAATAGGGCGTTGAACGTAATGAAAAACAAGGATAAGCTCAGTAAGCCGTCCTCAGCTGGTCGTGTGGCCGGCAAAGGCTTGTCCATGAAATGGTCGGAGTACTATACCAATGGGCGAAAGGAGAGAAAGACCAGCTCGGAAAGCCAGGAGCACGAGGTTCAACAACTCAAGACACAAGTGCCGCGGATTCTGGAGATCGTCGAAGAGCAAGTGCGAGACCAACTGGGAGCGACGATCACCGCCATTATGCCTACCTTGGTTTCTAGGCTGCAGGCGTGGATTGCGGGCGGCCAACATGGGCCGCCCCCGATTCCTAGCTTCACGGGCAGCAACTCACGCAACGCACTGCCGGCGCCATTGGTGTCTCTGGCGGAGGCGGAATTGGTGTCTCACGCGGCGGCACCGGCATTACAGCTTAATACACCCGGGTGTGGGAAGAATACGCCGGCCAGCACCTCGGCAGCAAGCGGCCCCTCCGTCACTTGCATGCCCGCCGTTGGCGGTGCCTCGACATTAGCCGAGCTTGACACCATCATGGTAACTAATTAAGCCTCTCGGCCGATGACTTCATCTCCTTGCCTTTGACTGGGCATCCCTGACGCCCTACATGTTTTCGCAGGGCACCGTCGACGTTTCGTGCACTCTCCTGCACTTCGTGAAGGATGAGTTGGTCGATGTCGCCAAGGGCAGAATCGTTCAACCGGGCAGCCGCGTGTTCCACGGTAATCAGATGCCACCCACCGTTTATAGGGTTCAACTGGTTCGGGTGTTGACGGGCTTCGACGACATGTTACCTTCGTATCGACCCCATGGGGTAGACGAAGATGATGTGATGACCCTCAGCGCCTGCATAAGCTGGCCCATGCTTTGTCCGAAGAGCCAGATTCGTTTGGGGCGGGGGACACCACCCCACAGACAACACCGCCAGTCGTGTCGGCGCCAAGCCATGGCAAGACCCCCGCAACGCTACCGGACATGCCAGACATGGATACGGCACAAGATCCGGACATGCATATGGCACAGGATCCGGACGCCGCCGCCGACGACAACAACGGTACATTTACCAACGTTGATAAGTACTTCAATGAACATGGGTACGGTGACGAATTCTTGGGGCCTCCTTCTCAAGAACCCAACCCTGCAAAAGACGATCTAGCTGGTACCACGGAGAAACCCAGTTACAACAGGTGTCGTCTGGCGTTCAGTTCTTAGGAGACGCCTCCAGCTGCCGCCTTCACCGAGCCTCAGATAGCCGAGGTGCGAAATATTATCAGCCCCAGCACACTCAAGAAGGCTGTCTGTGAGAAGAACTCGATCCCATTATAGCAGAAGAAGAAGGGACGGAAAAGAAAGAGTAACAAGGGTGCGAGCCAGCCGACACCGAGTACGATCCGTGCTCAGGACAGGCCACCTTCACCTAAGGATATCTCGAGGAGGGTGCATGTGGCAGGTAGGCCGATGCTAACGACTAATCTGCTCAATGCTGCAACCGGTGCTATGCGGAGTCTGCATGACAGTGTTCTTTCTTTGGAGAAGCGGCGTCTCCGAGAGAATGATGTGGCATACCCGGTTTTCGTGGCCAAGGTGCCAGAGGGCAAGGGCTTTGTGGATAGCGCCATCGGGGGTATGATCGTCATGCGGTTTGATGACATCTTCGCTATGTTTAACCTTCATCCGCTGCACTACACCTTCGTTCGGCTATTTTTGCTGAGTATGGAGATGTGGATCATTAGAGACAAGACCTCAAACATCGTGATAATTGACCCCTTCTACATGTACGCCAAGATCTTGGGAAGCGCTGGGGACCGGCAAGTCGCGAGTTCATACCTCGAAGGCGTCATTCTGGCAAACCCAGATAAGGATAACTTCCTCGTGCCTTACTTTCCCGAGTAAGTCATCCCCTCACCGCCCCGTAACACATGATTTCTTAGATTTCGATCGTTCTTTTTTTTTTCTAACATTCCGTGTTTTGTGCAGTGACACACATTGCACACTCATCCTCTTAAGCCCGAAATATTCCATGGCCACGTATTTCGTGTCACACCCTAGCAAGTTCATGCATTAGAGTGATTGCATCATGTTTATTTTTCCCAGAAAGATGAAATGGGGATGACAGAACCCCCAGCCCCCCTGGAACAACTAGGGTTTACTAAAAAACTTTTCAATGAACCTAAAATGCCCTTCTAAAAAGACCACCCTTTTTGTTTTGGGTTAAAACCTTTGACAAAAATGGTGCACATTTTTCTAGGACATCTTAAGGTCATTGGCTTAATCCATATAGTATTTGCATTTGGGCATTTAAATGCTATAAAATATTTTAAATGCTCAAATAATCATAAACTAAAATGTTTACTGTTGGATATATTCTAAGCAGTAGCCATGATTAATTTTATGATTTTTGGAAATGCCCTGGCATTTTCAATAAAGCCCTAAAGATACAGAAATAATAGAAAATAAATAAAAACAGAAAAAGAAAGGGTTAGAACTTACGTGGGCTTACCTCACCTGTGCAGCCACCTGGCAGCCCAAGTGGCTGGCCCAGCCCACCTGCTCCCCTCCCCTGTCGTCTTCCTCCTTTGCCAGGAGGACGGGCGCGTGCCCGACGCGCGCGCACCGCCGTGCGCCACCTCCTGCTTGTCGCTTCGTCGCTGGACGGGCTGTACGACCTCCACGTCGTGCCCCCGACCCCCTGGACACCTCACACTCCCCCCTGCTCTCTCCCTCGCTCCCCCGACGCCATGGCCGACGCAGCCGCCGCCGTCCCGCCACCATAGCCGTAGCAACCGTCGTCTTTGCGCCGCCCTACTGTGTCCACGAGCTCCGCCGCCCTCCTCTCCATCGAGCAGGCCGAGCCCCGAGCGCTCGCGTGCCCCGAAGCCACCGCATTGACCTCGCCCGACTCCTCCACCGCCGGAGATCCCCCTTCGCCGTCACCGTCGCAGCAGGTTGTCCCCGACCTCACCGTCAACTCCATCGCAACCGCCGTGAGCCTAGCTACCTCCCCACCCTCTCCGTTTCCTCTCTTGAGCCCCGTAGCGACTGCACGTAGCTCACCCGCACACGCCGCCGCGCGAGCTCGACATCGGCGTCACTCCGGTGACCATTTGGTCAGGCGCGGGTGCCTAACGCACTCACTGCACCTCGTAGCGCCTCGCTCGTGTGTCCGTTTCCCCGCTAGCTCGCTGCAGCAGCAAAAACACCTACGGCCGAGCTCCGACCACCGCCCGGCTCGACGCCGTCGTTGTTCCCGGCCACCCCAGCACCAACCAACGCCACCGTTGGATGCGCCACATCGCCAGCTAACCGTAGCACCCACCCGCGGATTGAACCGTGGCCGGAGCAGCGTTTCCGACGCTCTCCGCCGTCTCGGCCTCCCCGGTGACTCAACGCCTGCTGGATTGACCCTGCGGACCAGGGGTTTGACCCCGCTGACTGAGTTAACCCGGGTGGGCCCAGTTTGACCCCCTGGTCTATGACAGATGGGACCCGCCTGCTAATTAAATAAGGATTAGGACTAACTAAAAATTAGTTAGACTATGACACTGACACGCGGGACCCAATGGTCAGGTTTGACCTGGACCATCCCAGTTGACTGCTGACGTCACGCTGATGCACTGCTGACGCAATAAAGCATTTATTGGATTTATTCTTTTACAGGAAATTCTAGAAAATAGCCAAAACTTCTAAAAATCATAGAAAATCAACCATAGCTCCAAATCAAACAAATTATATATGAAAAATGATCAGAAAAATTCAATCTTTCCATCTGTAATGGTTTCATGCATGACAAAACACTTTAACCTTGCTGTTTAGGTGAAACAAGCTAATACACTTATAATGCATAAGAACTTAAGCTTCCATTTGAATCTTTAATTCAAATGGACCCATTGCAACTTGTTTCACATTGCATTAGGCAGGACACCTCATTTTTCCATGTCATAGCATGCATCATATTGTTGCATATTGCCATGTGATGATTGTGTTCTGTGGTCTTCTTCGTGGTAGGTTCTGCCTCCGAGGATATTCCCGAGTATCCAGCTGAAGGGCAGTACCCTACTACCACTCCATCAAGCAAGCAACCCCATTGATCATATCGATACAATCCCATGTTCTCGCCTCTGCTCTCATTTACTGCATTAAGACAACAACGTTTCAAACTGCTGTGTGCTACGGTAGTTGAACCCTTATCCTCTGCATGACCTGTCATTGCCACAGTAACTAGATGAAACCCACTAGCATGTGTAGGAGTTGATTGAGCCATGTATGTGTTTCCTACCTTGCTATGCCTGCTATGCTTAGAGTTGTGTCAGGTCTGGTTCATCTGGGCGATGGGCTAGAGTGAAATGATTATGTCAGTAATGTGAGAGATGTGTTGAACATGATTTGGTAAAGGTATCGATGAGAGGCCATGTAGGAGTACATGGTGGGTTTTTTCATTGAGGTCGTCCCTAAGAACTGAGATCTGTATGTGTGATTTAAGAATCAGTTACTACCATGCATTGGGATCCTTAATTGACCCTCTCGGCTTCTTAATCACCCTAGTACTCTGTCCAGGAGTTGCAATTAGTTTCTGGTGTTTGTAGGTTATGTGTTGGCGGCCGTGCGTAGCGCTGACCCTAGGGGTGGGCTATGATGCGGTAGATACACCGTGGTCGGGTATGCCGGGCGCCCGTTTGGCGTCTCGGGACCCTGTTCACATCGTTCGGGGCTGTATGTGGAAACCTCGGCCGGACTCCCTGCGGATGGAACCTGGATAGGCGATAAACCTGGACTAGGGACTTGAGTGTTTAGGTAGGCCGTGGCCGACACCCTCGTTGGGCTTCCACTTCAAGGTTGCCGAGTACATGTCGTGTAAACGACAGTAAGTGGTGAGAGCGTGTAGGAATTAGTACACCCCTGCAGGGTTAACATCATCTATTCGAATAGCTGCGTCCGCGGTAAAGGACTACTTGGTTGCCTATACAGTTCATAGATAAGTTAATGGTTACTACTAAAAGACTCAAGATAAGTGTGAGTACCGAGGATGGCCCTGTCGTAGTATGACGAGGGAGGATCCCCGGTGGAGTATTGTATTGGTGATTAGTGGACTCGTGTGCAAAAACTATTTTACTAGTGGTGTCTCGTAGGATAGCTTAGCCAAGAGTCAAAGTTGGCTTGCTGCAATAACTCCACCACCATCTTGAGAATGAGCATGTATAGTCGGTTCTGTTGTAAGACTTGCTGAGTACCTTTGTACTCATGTTTGCTTTAATTACTGTTTTCAGACGACAACGCCGCCCCCTCCGATGGGTTTTATGTAGACCTTGACGTCGATGAGTAACTTGCCACCCAGGTGGTGATCCTGGCCATGGAGGGCCTATGTAGATAGACAGGCTTCGACAAGCCTTCTTTCTTTCTAGTGTCTGTACTCAGACTATTTGCTTCCACATGTGCTTGTATGCTTGTATGACTTGAGTGTCGGGTCATGTGACCCCTACCTGTATGAACATGTTATGTATGGCTCTCTGGAGCCTTTAAATAAAGTACTTGAGTTGTAGAGTTTTGTTGTGATGCCATGTTGTATTTGCACATATCGAGCATATCGTGTGTATGATTGAAATGCTTGGTATGTGTGGGATCCGACAATCTAGTTGTTTATCCTTGGCAGCCTCTCTTATGGGGAAATGTAGTCTAGTGCTCCTAGAGCTATAGTAGTCCGCTACAGCCTGGTTCACTGGAGTCCTGCTAGCCAGCACTACTGCTTAGGACACTTGACTGGCCGGCATGTGTTTCACTTCGTTCCTATGTCTGTCCCTTCGGGGAAATGTCACACGGTGACATCCGGAGTCCTGCCTAGCCTGCTACAGCCCGGGTTACCCGGAGTCCTGTTAGCCCAGTGCTACAGCCCGGATTCACACGCTGTTGACCGACATGCTCGATATGATTCATGTATGCCTGTCTCCATAGGTCTGTGCCGCTTTGGGTTCACGACTAGCCATGTTGGCCCGGGTTCTCTATCATATGGATGCTAGTGACACTATCATATACGTGAGCCAAAAGGCGCAAACGGTCCCAGGCCATGGTAAGGCGACACCCACGGGGATACCGTCCGTGAGGCCGTAATGTGATATGAGGTGTTACCGGCTAGATCGATGTGACTTGGAATCGGGGTCCTGACAGTGTTGGCATCAGAGCCGGACTGCCTGTAGGTTCGTTGAGCCAAACTGGTCGATGTCGAGTCTAGAAATGCTTTAGTTATATATAGGGGAATTGATTGTGGGAGGGAACGTAAGGCTCTTTTACTACTTTACCTTATGCCCTCTGATCTGAGTCATTCTGTTCTCATTCTACATGGGTTAAGGACTAGGCTCTCTTCTTTCTATCAGGTTCACGTGTTACTAATCTGTGGTAGCTTATTGGATTGTTGTTACAAGCCTCAGTACAGTTTCTACTACTTTTAGTATGTTGTCAGTTGAATCAGAACCTTGATATGATGTTTTTGACCGGTATTGCAAACTGTTGTGGATGTCTCAAATCTTTTTCTGAGCATTTACAGCCGTTATGCTGTCCGATTTCCCCTAGAAAATTCTAATGCCTTTGCATTATTCTGTGCTTTCAGATGGCCACCCGTTCCCAGAACCAAGTGGGTCGTCTGACCCGGTGCCTTGATGTGCCCGGCCACACGGCCATGTTGGTTCGAGTGATGGTTGAGTCAGGCTATCGGTGGTATCCGGAATATACCGTCGAGGAGCAGTTCAGAGACTTCAACCAGAGCCAGTACCTTTGTACCGTCAGGATATATCCCTCTTATCCTGGAGCCACTGAACCCATTCACTGTTCCTATGGACTTGGGGTCACTATTGAGATGTCTGTGCAGGATGCAACCTATTCAATGATGACTATCATTCGAGCCAGGACTGCCTTGATTCAGAACACTGAATTCCGCTACATGCCAGCCTCACTCCCTGGAGCACAAGGGTACTATCAAGCTTTGTACTATGACTCTACACATGAGGAGTCACTAATACGCACCACTGCCGAGATGCTCGAGGATAAGGACCACGAAAATCGGGCCTTGCGTATGGAGCTGTTCCACACTCGTTCTGATCATTGGGCCCCTTTGACTCGGTTTGCACCTGCGGTGCAGGCAGGATACATGGACATGAGGGACTTGTACCCTGTACGGTCTGGATTGCCAGATTGTATGGAGTGGCGCGATGTAGGAGGCATCACCCCTCCTGGTCCCCGTCTGCCACCGCCTGTGGGACCAAGGCCACATCCGAGCCCCTATGGTCCATAGGCTCCGCAGGACCGTCTGTTCCCAGATGATCATGTTCCACTTCCAGGCTTCGGTGGCGACTTTTATGAGGATTACTATGGAGCCGTCTGAGCTAGTAGTAGTTTCACTAGTATTGTAATAGTTGTATTCTCCACAGTCCTGCATGACCGTGGGATACGACTTGGTGTGTATCACGCTCCGGAGGTGTAGAAAAATAATGTATAGGAGCTTGGAATGCCTCCGATGAGATGTAATGTCTTTCACCATAGTTGTACTCTAGCCTGGGCTTTTACTAAACTATGCACGGTGTATATGACCAATGGTATATATATGGCAGTTTCTATATTACCATGTCGTGCAATGAACATCTTAGCATTCCATGTTATCCATTACATTCTGCACTTCCTTGCCAAGTTTGTGCCATCCTTATCTAAACCGTTGTCTTGTTTTTTTCCTAGGATGGTCAACACCCGCAGCAACCCTGCTGCCCCGGAGCAGGGGGAAGCCAGTGCAGCTAGGGGTGAAAATCTGCCTCACCCACCTTCTCTAGCCGAAGTTATGCTGGAGGCGGAAAGAAACAAGCGTAAGACTAACCGCTTGCTGGAGCAGATTGAGCAGAACACTGCACGCCATCAGCGAAATGACTTGGTGTCAATCAATGATTTTATCAAGTTGTACCCACCAAAGTTTAATCATTCCGTCGAGCCCCTCGACGCGGATGACTGGCTCCGCAACATCACACACAAGCTACGTTCTGCTAACATAGCCGAAGCTGATAAGGTTACCTATGCTGCCTATCACCTTGAAGGCCCTGCTAGCCTTTAGTGAGAAAACTTTGAGGCTATGCGCCCGATCGGCCAAATCACTACTTGGGCTGAATTCAGTGAGGCTTTCCATGAGCATCACATCCCGGAAGGTCTCATAGATCGCAAGAGGGAAGAGTTCTGCAATTTCACCCAAGGAAGACTGACTGTGGATGCATATAGTCGTGAATTTGGGAATCTGGCACGATATGCTCCTGAAGAGGTATCCACCGATGCTAAGAAGCAGGCAAGGTTCCGCAAGGGACTTAGCCCCGAGCTTCGCTGCGATCTTCGTCTGCACGAGTGCACCTCCTTTCAGAAGTTGGTCAATAAAGCCATCAGTGCTGAGACAGGCCAGTCTGACTATGACGCTTCACGCAAGCACTCTCGTGATTTTGGTTCTTCATCCGGCTCTGGATCTCAGAAGCGCCGGGTGTGGATCCCAAGCACAACGCTGCCACCCAGGTTCATTCCGAGGCCATCCTTTGAGGCGCCTCGCCCCAACCAGCAGTTTGCACCGTCTAAGCCCTATGGTGGCCCCGCTGCTAATGCTGCTCCATGCCCCAATGTTGTGACATGTTTCAAGTGTGGAGAGCCGGGTCACTACAGTCGAGAGTGTCCCCAGAACAACAACCCCAATCAGTCTGGGAAGTCCGTTGGCCGCGGTAAGCTAGCGGGAAAGACCTTCTACGCCAAGCTAGCCACCACTGCACGTGGCCATGTCAACTATGTCTCAGCTGAGGAGGCTCATGAGGATCCTAACGTCGTCCTTGGTACGCTCCTTGTTAATTGCCATCCGGCATCTGTTCTTTTCAATACTGGAGCATCTCATTCATTCATATCTGAGAGCTATGCTCGATTGCATAACACGACATTTTGTGACATGCCCACTACCATGGAAATTCAAACCCCTGGCTCTAGATGGCAAACCTCTAGAGTAAGCCATGGGAATGAAATTCTTGTCGATAGACTCATCTTCCTTGCATCCTTAATAGCTCTCAAGTCCTCGGACATAAACATCATCTTGGGTATGGAATGGATGTCAGCTCATTATGCTAAGATTGATTGTGCCACTAGAACCGTTCAACTTACTCACCCATTGGGCAAGACAGTCAATGTCTTAACTTGAGTGGCCAAGCGCCAGCTTTACTCCCTAAATGCCAATCCCCTTCCAGACCTTCAAGATATTCCGGTAGTCCGGGACTTTCCGGATGTCTTTCCAGAAGAACTGCCAGGTGTTCCACCTGACAGGGATGTCGAGTTTGTAATAGACCTTGTTCCAGGAACCGTTCCAATTTCTAGAAGACCCTATAAGATGGCACCCTTAGAACTAGCAGAGCTTAAGAACCAACTCAATGAGTCCTTGAAAAAGGGTTTCATACGTCCTAGTTCCTCCCCTTGGGCTTGCCCCATCCTCTTCGTCAAGAAGAAGGATGGAACGGATTGGATGGTCGTAGATTACCGACCTGTCAACTTGGTCACTATCAAGATCAAGTATCCGCTTCCCAGGATCAACGATCTATATGACCAGCTCACTGGATCCTCAGTCTTTTCCAAGATGGATTTGAGGTTGGGCTACCATCAAATCAAAATCAGAAACGGGGACATTCCCAAAACGGCCTTTGTTACCCACTATGGCCAATACGAGTACACCATCATGTCCTTCGGTTTAACCAATGCCCCAGCCACCTTCTCTCGGTTAATGAACTCGGTCTTCATGGAGTATATGGATAAATTCGTTGTAGTATACCTTGATGATATACTCATCTTCTCCAAGAGTGAGGAGGAACATGCCGAACATCTAAGGCTGGTATTGATGAAACTTCGAGAGCATCGCCTTTATGCCAAATTCTCCAAGTGTGAATTTTGGTTGCCAGAAGTGACCTATCTAGGACATGTAATCTCTGGTAAGAGTATTGCTTTCAATCCCGAGCGAGTTCAAGCCGTCCTTGATTGGACTCCACCTGAGACGGTCAAGCAAGTTCGGAGCTTCCTTGGCTTAGCGAGTTATTGCCGTCGCTTTGTCGAGAATTTCTCCAAGGTTGCTAAACCTCTAACTGAACTCCTCAAGAAAGATAAAAAAGTTCGAGTGGACCCCACAGTGCGAGTTCAGCTTTCAGGAACTGAAAAGATGCCTGGCATCTGCTCCCGTACTGGTACCACCAGATTTCTCCAAGGACTTTATTATCTATTGCGACGCCTCGCGACAAGGACTAGGTTGCATACTCATGCAAGATCGTCAGTTAATTGCCTATGCCTCACGGCAATTACATCCACATGAGGAAAACTATCCCACACATGATCTAGAGCTTGCAGCGGTAGTCCATGCACTTAAAACTTGGCGACATTACCTTCTCGGTAATCGTTGCGAGATCTTCACCGATCACCAAAGTTTGAAATATATCTTCACCCAACCGGATTTGAATCTCAGGCAAAGACGTTGGGTCGAGTTGATCTCGGATTACGACTTAGGAATAACTTACACCTCGGGCAAAGCCAATGTCATGGCTGATGCGCTAAGTCGTAAATCTTATTGTAACAACCTGATGTTACAAAAAAGTCAACCACTTCTCCACGAGGAATTTCGTAAGCTTAATCTTCACATAGTTCCTCGAGGATTCCTATCCACCCTGGTGGCAAAGCCTAACCTTATGGATCAGATCATAACCGCCCAGCGGTATGACAAGGGGATATCTCGGATCAAGGAAAACATCGCTAGCAGAGTTGCTAATTGTTTTTCCATGGATGAGCGAGGTGTTGTATTCTTCGAGAATCGCTTGGTGGTTCCCAAGAAACAACATCTACGTCAGCTGATTCTTAAGGAAGCTCATGAATCCCCTCTCACCATTCATCCCGGTAGTACTAAAATGTATTAAGACCTACGCCAGAGGTTTTGGTGGACTAGGATGAAGAGAGAAATTGCTCAATACATTGCTAGTTGCGACGTCTGTCGTCGAGTTAAAGCAGAGCATCAACGGCCTGCTGGCACCCTTCAACCTTTGGCTATTCCTGAGTGGAAATGGGATAAAATCAGTATGGATTTCATTACTGGGTCTTCCCAGGACCAAGAGAGGGAATAATGCTATCTTTGTCGTGATCGATCGTCTTTCCAAAGTAGCCCATTTCCTACCTGTTCGTGAGAGTATCACCGCTAGCCAGCTAGCTGACCTATACATCTCCCAAGTAGTGTCTCTTCATGGTGTCCCATTGGAAATTAACTCAGACCATGGGAGTCTCTTCACCTCTCGATTTTGGGAAAGTTTCCAAAATGCTATGGGAACTCGTCTCTCTTTTAGCACCGCCTTCCACCCGCAATCAAGTGGTCAAGTAGAGCGAGTAAATCAAATTCTGGAAGATATGCTCCGAGCTTCTGTCATCTCATTCGGAATGGATTGGGAGAAATGCCTTCCATTCGCAGAGTTTGCTTATAACAATAGTAATCAAGCTAGCTTGGGCAAAGATCCTTTCAAAGTTCTCTACGGACGAAAATATCGAACGCCTCTTAACTGGTCAGAAACCGGGGAAAGACAACTCTTTGGCCCGAATATGATTCAGGAAGCAGAAGAGCAGGTTCGCGTTATTCGTGAGAAAATGAAAACAGACCGATCTCGTCAAAAGATCCAATATGATCGTAAACATAAGCTCATGAATTATGTAGTCGGCGAGAAGGCTTACCTTCGGGTTACTCTGTTAAAGGGAACCCATCATTTAGGTATCAAAGTCAAATTGGCTCCTCGTTACATTGGACCCTTTCGCATTCTTGCCAAACGAGGAGAAGTTGCCTACCAATTGGAACTACCTCTGCATCTTTCCAGAGTTCATGATGTCTTCCACGTTTCTCAACTCAGGCGTTGCTTCGCGGACCCTATCCGTGGAGTGGACCACGAAACGCTTGATCTACAAGATAATCTCTCATATCGGGAATATCCCATTCGTATCCTTGATCAAGCCGAGCATACCACTCGACGCCATAACATCAAGTTTCTCAAGGTTCAATGGTCACACCATTCCGAGAAAGAAGCCACTTGGGAAAGGGAGGATCGTCTTCGACTCGAGTACCCCACTTTCTTCCCAAAAGATCCTAAATCTCGGGACGAGATTCTTTTGAGTGGGGGTGAGTTGTCACACCCTAGCAAGTTCATGCATTAGAGTGATTGCATCATGTTTATTTTTCCCAGAAAGATGAAATGGGGATGACAGAACCCCCAGCCCCCTGGAACAACTAGGGTTTACTAAAAAACTTTTCAATGAACCTGAAATGCCCTTCTAAAAAGCCCACCCTTTTTGTTTTGGGTTAAAACCTTTGACAAAAATGGTGCACATTTTTCTAGGACATCTTAAGGTCATTGGCTTAATCCATATAGTATTTGCATTTGGGCATTTAAATGCTATAAAATATTTTAAATGCTCAAATAATCATAAACTAAAATGTTTACTATTGGATATATTCTAAGCAGTAGCCATGATTAATTTTATGATTTTTGGAAATGCCCTGGCATTTTTAATAAAGCCCTAAAGATACAGAAATAATAGAAAATAAATAAAAACAGAAAAAGAAAGGGTTAGAACTTACCTGGGCTTACCTCACCTGTGCAGCCACCTAGCGGCCCAAGTGGCCGGCCCAGCCCACCTGCTCCCCTCCCCTGTCGTCTTCCTCCTTTGCCAGGAGGACGGGCGCGTGCCCGACGCGCGCGCACCGCCGTGCGCCACCTCCTCCTTGCCGCTTCATCGCTGGATGGGCTGTACGACCTCCACGTCGCGCCCCCGACCCCCTGGACACCTCACACTCCCCCCTGCTCTCTCCCTCGCTCCCCCGATGCCATGGCCGACGCAGCCGCCGCCGTCTCGCCACCGTAGCAGTAGCCACCGTCGTCTCTGCGCCGCCCTACCGTGTCCACGAGCTCCGCCACCCTCCTCTCCATCGAGCAGGCCGAGCCCCGAGCGCTCGCATGCCTCGAAGCCACCGCATCGACCTCGCCCGACTCCGCCACCGCCGGAGATCCCCCTTTGCCGTCACCGTCGCAGCAGGTTGTCCCTGACCTCGCCGTAACCTCCGTCGCAACCGCCATGAGCCTAGCTACCTCCCCACCCTCTCCGTTCCCTCTCTCGAGCCCCGTAGTGACTGCACGTAGCTCACCCGCACACGCCGCCACGCGAGCTCGACGCCGGTGTCACTCCGGTGACCATTTGGTCAGGCGCGGGTGCCTAACGCACTCACCGCACCTCGTAGCGCCTCGCTCGTGTGTCCGTTTCCCCGCGAGCTCGCTGCAGCAGCAAAACCACCTACGGTCAAGCTCCGGCCGCCGCCCGGCTCGACGCCGTCGTCATTCTCGGCCACCCCAGCACCAACCAACGCCACCGTTGGATGCGCCACATCGCCAGAGCCGTGGCCGGATCGAACCGTGGCCGGAGCAGCGTTTCCGACGCTCTCCGCCGTCTCGGCCTCCCTGGCGACTCAACGCCGGCTGGATTGACCCTGCTGACCAGGGGTTTGACCCCGCTGACTGAGTTAACCCGGGTGGGCCCAGTTTGACCCCCTGGTCTATGACAGATGGGACCCGCCTACTAATTAAATTAGGATTAGGACTAACTAAAAATTAGTTAGACTATGACACTGACACGCGGGACCCACTGGTCAGGTTTGACCTGGACCATCCCAGTTGACTGCTGACGTCACGCTGATGCACTGCTGACGCAATAAAGCATTTATTGGATTTATTCTTTTACAGGAAATTCTAGAAAATAGCCAAAACTTCTAAAAATCATAGAAAATCAACCATAGCTCCAAATCAAACAAATTATATATGAAAAATGATCAGAAAAATTCAATCTTTCCATCTGTAATGGTTTCATGCATGACAAAACACTTTAACCTTGCTGTTTAGGTGAAACAAGCTAATACACTTATAATGCATAAGAACTTAAGCTTCCATTTGAATCTTTGATTCAAATGGACCCATTGCAACTTGTTTCACATTGCATTAGGCAGGACACCTCATTTTGCCATGTCATAGCATGCATAATATTGTTGCATATTACCATGTGATGATTGTGTTCCATGGTGTTCTTCGTGGTAGGTTCTGCCTCCGAGGATATTCCCGAGTATCCAGCTGAAGGGCAGTACCCTACTACCACTCCATCAAGCAAGCAACCCCATTGATCATATCGATACAATCCCATGTTCTCGCCTCTGCTCTCATTTACTGCATTAAGACAACAACGTTTCAAACTGCTGTGTGCTACGGTAGTTGAACCCTTATCCTCTGCATGACCTGTCATTGCCACAGTAACTAGATGAAACCCACTAGCATGTGTAGGAGTTGATTGAGCCATGTATGTGTTTCCTACCTTGCTATGCCTGCTATGCTTAGAGTTGTGTCAGGTCTGGTTCATCTGGGCGATGGGCTAGAGTGAAATGATTATGTCAGTAATGTGAGAGATGTGTTGAACATGATTTGGTAAAGGTATCGATGAGAGGCCATGTAGGAGTACATGGTGGGTTTTTTCATTGAGGTCGTCCCTAAGAACTGAGATCTGTATGTGTGATTTAAGAATCAGTTACTACCATGCATTGGGATCCTTAATTGACCCTCTCGGCTTCTTAATCACCCTAGTACTCTGTCCAGGAGTTGCAATTAGTTTCTGGTGTTTGTAGGTTATGTGTTGGCGGCCGTGCGTAGCGTTGACCCTAGGGGTGGGCTATGATGCGGTAGATACACCGTGGTCGGGTATGCCGGGCGCCCGTTTGGCGTCTCGGGACCCTGTTCACATCGTTCGGGGCTGTATGTGGAAACCTCGGCCGGACTCCCTGCGGATGGAACCTGGATAGGCGATAAACCTGGACTAGGGACTTGAGTGTTTAGGTAGGCCGTGGCCGACACCCTCGTTGGGCTTCCACTTCAAGGTTGCCGAGTACATGTCGTGTAAACGACAGTAAGTGGTGAGAGCGTGTAGGAAGTAGTACACCCCTGCAGGGTTAACATCATCTATTCGAATAGTCACGTCCGCGGTAAAGGACTACTTGGTTGCCTATACAGTTCATAGACAAGTTAATGGTTACTACTAAAAGACTCAAGATAAGTGTGAGTACCGAGGATGGCCCTCTCGTAGGATGATGAGGGAGGATCCCCGGTGGAGTATTGTGTTGGTGATTAGTGGACTCGTGTGCGAAAACTATTTTACTAGTGGAGTCTCGTTGGATAGCTTAGCCAAGATTCAAAGCTGGCTTGCTGCAATAACTCCACCACCTTCTTGAGAATGAGCATGTATAGTAGGTTCTGTTGTAAGACTTGCTGAGTACCTTTGTACTCATGTTTTCTTTAATTACTGTTTTCAGACGACAACACCACCCCCTCCGATGGGTTTTATGTAGACCTCGACGCTGATGAGTAACTTGCCACCCAGGTGGTGATCCTGGCCATGGAGGGCCTATGTAGATAGACAGGCTTCGACAAGCCTTCTTTCTTTCTAGTGTCTGTACTCAGACTATTTGCTTCCGCATGTGCTTGTATGCTTGTATGACTTGAGTGTCGGGTCATGTGACCCCTACCTGTATGAACATGTTATGTATGGCTCTCTGGAGCCTTTAAATAAAGTACTTGAGTTGTAGAGTTTTGTTGTGATGCCATGTTGTATTTGCACATATCGAGCATATCGTGTGTATGATTGAAATGCTTGGTATGTGTGGGATCCGACAATCTAGTTGTTTATCCTTGGCAGCCTCTCTTATCGGGAAATGTAGTCTAGTGCTCCTAGAGCTATAGTAGTCCGCTACAGCCCGGTTCACCGGAGTCCTGCTAGCCAGCACTACTGCTTAGGACACTTGACTGGCCGGCATGTGTTTCACTTTGTTCCTATGTCTGTCCCTTCGGGGAAATGTCACGCGGTGACATCCGGAGTCCTGCCTAGCCTGCTACAGCCGGGGTTACCCGGAGTCCTGTTAGCCCAGTGCTACAGCCCGGATTCACATGTTGTTGACCGACATGCTCGATATGATTCATGTATGCCTGTCTCCATATGTCTGTGCCGCTTTGGGTTCACGACTAGACATGTCGGCCCGGGTTCTCTGTCATATGGATGCTAGCGACACTATCATATACGTGAGCCAAAAGGCGCAAACGGTCCCGGGCCATGGTAAGGCGACACCCGTGGGGACACCGTGCGTGAGGCCACAATGTGATATGAGGTGTTACCGGCTAGATCGATGTGACATGGAATCGGGGTCCTGACATTTCGACTCAGACCGTCAGTCAAAGAAAGACTACACAAATATCAAGAAAGTTCTTGATGATGTTCTCCCCGGCTACGCCAGATCTGGAGGCACCTTCAGCAGGCCAATTCGTAGGTACGGCAAGCATGTGTTCACCCACAATACGACGTTCCCCTGCGTCAAGCAGCCGCCTGGCGGTCAGAAGGATGCCTACTACGCCCTCCATCACATGCGGGCGATCGTACATGACCATAATCACCTTCTGCTACCAAATAATCTTAAAGATTGGGCCGCAAGCTTGTTGGCAATCCAGGACGCGGACATCAGACAATAATTCTTTCACATCCAGTCGGAGTTTGCGGAAATCATCCAAAAAGATGTCCTTCATACCTCGGGGCAGTTCTACCTCAAATATCAACCGTCCAACAGTGAGATAGAAACAACGCTACAAATGCAGGCTGACAACGCCCGCGATTTCATGACCATCACGATAGACGGCGGCTTCATCCATGCTCTGGTCCCTGAGTCGAGTCGAAAGTAGTGATGCTATGTGTAGTTCTGAAATATCGATTAGCTCATGTTGTAATTAAACTTTAATGAACTTGTATATCTCTTTAGTTTGGACAGTCGTTCAACTTATATGTAATCGATGCTATTTATTAGTAGGACCATGAATCGTGGTATTAATGTCTTGCTTTTCTCTTCCGATCCTTTTGTTGCATACTTATATATTGCTTATGTATTGTCTGTGAATTGCTACTAACGTTTTGTTTGGCTAGTGCATAGAGATGATGTCGTATGTCATTTACAAGGGTAAGGTTCCCGGAGTCTACGACGACTAGGAGGAGTGTCGGAGACAGGTTCACCATTTCAGTGGTAACAGTTACAAAGGGTACACCACTAGGGCGGAGGCGGGAGCTAGATACATGCGCTATCTAGCGAGGGAGAGGAGGGAGCGGAGGACGAACCGAATGAAGACCAGTTTCATCACGATGATGCTCATCATGATGACCGCAGCTCTCTTCTATGTGATGGTAGTTTAGATGATCGATATCAACTTGTAATGTGAAGACAAACTCACTACTCGCGGTCTCGAGACTTGTAATGTTCTAACTTTGTTCGATCTTTTGAATTCGGAGACTAATATGATGAATTGTATTCGGAGACTAATCTTCTATTGTATTCGATAAATCTGATGTTTATATGTTGTGCTGTCTATATTCTGTGCAGTAATATATTTTGTAACCCGCGCAAATATTAGAAAAGAAAAAAATTCCTAATATTCATACTAGTGGCGCACCACATAGCACTTTAGTGGCGCACTGCAATAAACACACTAGTGGCGCACTGCCTAGTAGTGCGCCATTAGTAACCCAGAGCACAAGGTAAATATGCCCCCCTGGGAGGCATACTAATGGCACACCACGGGACATATTAATGGCACACTGCCTGGTGCGCCACTACTGTCTGGTATACTAATGGCGCACCAGGGGTGCGCCATTAGTATTAGGTACTAATGGCATGATGATAGTGGCGCACCTGTAGTGCGCCATTAATGGCCAAAACAGGTGCGCCACTAACAGGCCTTTTCCTAGTAGTGTGATGTTGTTTTAAGAGTTGAACTTGTGCAATCTTTTCTTTTTTCTACTTGCCTTCATATGTTTGTTTTGTTTTATATATTCATTTATTTAAGTTGTGGCTTCTTTATTTTCATTTACAGCCTCTTAGCGTTATGAGTCCGGTCAAGCCGGTGAGAGGCAATGCTGGAAAAGTTATTTTGGATGAAGGTGACCAACGGCGATTGAACTTAACTATGCGATGTTCATTGGGAGAGGTTGATGCTTGTGCTAAATTGCTTGAGAGTCGCCATGTGGCTAGGGTTCATGCAGCTAGTTTTGGTTCTATCTTCAAGTGGAAGGTGAAGTCTAACATTTTGCACCCTCTGATGGGAGCTTTGTACCTAAGGATAGATCCTGATACGATGACTCTTGACATGGGTGAGGCTAATAAGAAGCTTCGCATCACTAGCGATGGTATACAGCAACTATTTGGGTTCCCCCGTGGTGGTCATTCTGCACCAAGGCCGTCAGAGGACGGATATGACGACGCTCTAATGAAGTTAAGATCGGAGCTTGACATTGTCAGGAACAAAAATATGAAGGCAAAGGATTTGAGGGATAGGCTCAAGGTGCATGTCAAGGATCCTAGCAAAGATGACCTTGCTCTGAAAGTTTTCTTCATTATTGTGTTTATGAAGGTTGTGTTGCCTGGTGCCGCCCCGCGTGTTTCCAGAGAGGTAGCAATGTTTGAGGGTCTCGTCATTGAGGACATGGCTAAAATGGATTATTGACAGCTGATGGTTGATGAGGTTAGAAGGGCTGTTGTCAGGTACCAAGATGGTGTTACCATGGGGAACGCAATCACATGTTGTGCTATAGGGCCTGTACTAATGTACCTTGACTGCCTTATCTATGGCAAGATTGCGGAGCCTGACATGTGATTCCCCCACATATGTTTCATGGATCCTGTCAAGCTTTCCGATCTGGTTGATGCAGATTTGATAAAAATGGCAATGCAGATCCTAAGACTTGGGTGTTTGGGAAGCTTCCGCTGAGTTTTATTTCTTTCGTGTCTTGCGGACCTTTTTTTATTTAGGTATAGCTATTTTTGCTGGAGTGAACATGTGTACTGCAGAGTTACCTGTTTAGATTTTGTCATTTCTTAAGCTTTGTGAGGTTTAGGTACGATTTTTAGTACTGTTATTTCATGTGTGGTTGAACTGAATATCTTTGTTCAACTAGTCTGTTGGTAAATACTAACAAATTGGCACTAACAGTTAAAGATTGATACTGGTGTTGATTTAAATCTGTTAATATTATGTTTATTTTTCCCTGTGTGTTTCATTGATTAATTAACTCTTTTTCCCCTTGTTTGTAGTGGAAAACTCAAGAGGAGGTTGTCTTTTTCCGAGTGTATAAACGACCAGTCCTAGAGATGCCGTCGTCTCAGGTTCCCAAGATTTCATCTCTGCACAATGAGTTGAGAGATGGCTGTGGTGTTGAGGGTGCTAGTTATCTTCCCCCTGGCCCTAGTAAGGCTAGTACTTCACAGAGGCAGGGTTTTGGTATTGATGTTGTTGTTTCTGCATTGAGATGGAGAGAATTTTAATTGGTGATATGTGTGACTGTGCTGCTGATCTAGTTCAGAGCTCGGTTCATCTGTTGAACAACATGAAGCGTTTCAAAACTATGCAAGACTCTCGCTGCAAGCCATATGAAGAAAGTGCAAATGTTGTTATCAGGCAGATTGAGCAGGATGAGGCTGCTGCCACCGATAGCAGGGCTAGTCATGGTACTGAGGGTAACGTTTCTAATCACCATACGAATGATGTTGGCTTGTAGCCCCCTGTTGTTGATGGGAGTCAGTCCTTGATATTTTGAATTTTTTACTATGTTGTTCTTCTGTCAGTATTGTAGTTGAACTTCCTCATGTTCATCTGTTTATTAATTTTTCTTTCATGCAGGAGGCCAGTCATAATGTTGAGGCTGCTGTTGACCATGGATTTAATGATCCATCTACTAATAAGTGCAAGGTTATTTTTATTTTGTTTGTGTTTACACATATTTCTTGAATTTTCATGCGCACCAATGTGCCTTACATGTTCATTTTTCTATCCCACACCGTTAAGAGTTTGTAGGTGATACCTACCTTTCTGTTACTGTGGTTTAATTCCATGTGTTTATTTTTGCTAATAATAGCATTGTTTTTTTTGCTTCATTACATATGAATCAGGGTCCTGTTATTTGTGACGAGCCTTGTTCGACCATTGGTGATGCTCCTTTGAATGTTAGCAGCAGCAAGATCGATGATGTTGCTGTGAATGCTGCTAAGGTTTGTTTTTCTGTGCACCTCTTGCTAGCTTTTTTTGATTATTAGTTTTGCTCATATTATTCACTTTTTCTGATTTTTTTTAGATGACTGATGTTGAGCGTGAGGCTGCTGTTAGTGGTGGAGATGATGGTTGTGGTGTTCCATTGAGTAGTGGGCGTGATGTTGGTACCAAAGTTGCAGATGAGGATGTTGGTGCTGCCAGCATACTTGATGCCAAATTGTCTGGTGTTGGTATTGGTGGGAATTAAAATCTTTCTGATTTTGAAGATTTGCTGCCGAAAACTTTCCCGCCTGGAGGGCTTCATTACGGTGATGCATTGCAAGATGCTTCTAGCATGGAAGAGGTGCCATATGAGGATGATGATTTAGTTCTGTCGATTTCTTCTGGCCCATTGACGCAGGAGGAACTCATGTCGTTCCCAGGATTTTCTTTCTTCAGACCCTGAAAGCGCAGCCATATTGCTGTCCTCACAAGATCTTCCATCGTCAAACCCTGAATCTGGAGGCATATTGGTGTCATCACAAGAACTCCCATCGTCAAACGCTGATAGTGCAGCTAAGGACTTATAAATGAGGAGTACTTCTAATTTATGGAATTTTGTACAAGTTCACTTGTAGTGCTTGAACTTATTATTTTTCTTGTTTTTCTGCAAGCAGAAGGTGCTAATGTTGTTATGGTTGATTTGTTTTTCTTCGATGTTACGAGGTTGCACGCGAACCGTGTGAAACGGTTAGTTTGGGATTTTGCCCGTATCATTTTAATCTCTTTTTCTTTCTCTCATGTGACTATTGTTTTTATTGTAGTAGTTTTAATTCATGTCATCTTTTGTGTTTTCCTAGTTACAAGCCGATGTTTCAAAATAGAGAATGTGATGCCAGTGTTGGTTCTATTGCTAAAGCGTTTGTCCCCACTGGCATGCTCAACTCAGACAGTGCTGATGTTGCTTTATATTCTCTACGTCAGAAGTAGAGACACTGACAAGTTGATAGTTCCCAGATGGGTGACGGTTAGTATTTTTCTTTGTAGATAGGACGATAAGATATTTTGGCAATTTTATAACTATTGTTGTTCTTTTTGTACAATAGACCAAGATCCGTGGTGGACATATTGATTCCAATGTGCTACAGTGGTTCACGAGATCAGGGGCTGATGGTTTTGACCAAGTAGGTGAACTTGAACCTTTTGTACTCATGAACTAGAACTGTTATGTTTTCTTGCAAGTTTGGGAGGTGGGGAATGAACTTGAGTAGCCTGCTTTTACCCCTGTACTTATGAATGATGTGTGCTTCTTTTTTTTAAAGCTGCACTTATTGTCGCAAGGAAATTGAACTGATATGTTTGTTGCAAGTTTGGGCGGTGGATATAAACTTGAGTAGCATTTATTTTTTGTAGTGGGTTGCTTACTCAATTAGAACTTATGATTATTTGATTTGTTTGTACTTCTGAATTTCAATTTCCCTCTTTTATTTTATTGTTTTGGAGGCTGAATTTTTTGTTTCATTATGATTTGTTAAATTCATTTTTCCTCTGTGATTTATTTTTCAACTTCTTTTCCATACTTTTGATCCGCCGTCATTTGCGGCTGCCATGAAGCCTACTAAAGAATCTGGGCATTGGTGCTTGATTGTTCTGAATTTGAGGTTCCGTCGTTTCGAGTGTCTTGATTCACTCTGCGATCAAACCTGGAGTGATGTGATACGTCTCCAACGTATCTATAATTTTTGATTGCTTCATGCTATATTATCTACTGTTTTGGACATTATTGGGCGTTATTATCCACTTTTATATTATTTTTGGGACTAACCTATTAACCAGAGGCCCAGCCCAGAATTACTTTTTTTCTTCCTATTTTAGGGTTTCAAAGAAAAGGAATATCAAACGGAGTCCAAACGGAATGAAACCTTCGGGAACGTGATTTTCTCACCGAACATGATGCAGGAGACTTGGACCCTACGTCAAAAACAAAGGAGGAGGCCACGAGGTAGGGGCGCGCCTACCCCCCCCCCCAAGCACGCCCTCCAACCTTGTGGGCCCCCTATTGCTCCACCGACGTACTCCTTCCTCCTATATATACCTACGTACACAGAGCCAAAACCCTAATTCCACCGCCGTAACTTCCTGTATCCACGAGATCCCATCTTGGGGCCTGTTCCGGAGCTCTGCCGGAGGGGGCATCCATCACGGAGGGATTCTACATCAACACCATAGCCTCTCTGATGAAGTGTGAGTAGTTTACCCCAGACCTTTGGGTCCATAGTTATTAGCTAGATGGCTTCTTCTCTCCTTTTGGATCTCAATACAATGTTCTACCCCTCTCTTGTGGAGATCTATTCGATGTAATCTTCTTTTTGCGGTGTGTTTGTTGAGACAAATGAATTGTGGGTTTATGATCAAGATTATCTATGAACAATATTTGAATCTTCTCTGAATTCTTTTATGTATGATTGGTTATCTTTGCAAGTCTCTTTGAATTATCAGTTTGGTTTGGCCTACTAGATTGATCTTTCTTGCAATGGGAGAAGTGCTTAGCTTTGGGTTCAATCTTGCGGTGTCCTTTCCCAGTGACAGTAGGGGCAGCAAGGCACGTATTGTATTGTTGCCATCGAGGATAACAAGATGGGTTTTTTTATCATATTGCATGAATTGATCCCTGTACATCATGTCATCTTGCTTAAGGCGTTACTCTGTTTTCATGAACTTAATACTCTAGATGCATGCTGGATAGCGGTCGATGAGTGGAGTAATAGTGGTAGATGCAGGCAGGAGTCGATCTACTTGTCTCGGACGTGATGCCTATATACATGATCATACCTAGATATTCTCATAACTATGCTCAATTCTGTCAATTGCTCATCAGTAATTCGTTCACCCACCATAAAATACGTATGCTCTTGAGAGAAGCCACTAGTGAAACCTATGGCCCCCGGGTCTATCTTCATCATATTAATCTTCCAATAGTTAGTTATTTCCTTTGATTTTTACTTTGCTTTTATTTTACTTTGCATCTTTATCACAGAAATACCAAAAATATTATCTTATCATATGTATCAGATCTCACTCTCGTAAGTGACCGTGAAGGGATTGACAACCCCTTATCGCGTTGGTTGCGAGGAGTTATTTGTTTTGTGCAGGTACTAGGGACGCGCGCGCAACCTCCTACTAGATTGATACCTTGGTTCTCAAAAACTGAGGGAAATACTTACGCTACTTTGCTGCATCATCCTTTCCTCTTCAAGGAAGTCCAACGCAGTGCTCAAGAGGTAGCAAGAAGAATTTCTGGCGCCGTTGCCGGGGAGGTTCGCGCAAGTCAAGATTTGACTCCCGACAACGAGCCATTTCTGGCGCTGTTGCCATGGAGTCTATGCAAAAGTCAACATACCAAGTACCCATCACAACCCTTATCTCCCGCATTACATTATTTGCCATTTGCCTCTCGTTTTCCTCTCCCCCACTTCACCCTTGCCATTTTATTCGCCCTCTCTCTCTCTCCATCCTCCCTCTCTTTCTCTATTTGCCTCTTTTTGCCCGCTTGCCTTTTGTTTGCTTGTGTGTTGGATTGCTTGCCTGTCACGATGGCTCAAGATAACACTAAATTTTGTGACTTTACCAATACCAACACCAATGATTATTAGCACTCTGATTGCTCCTCTTACTAATGCTGAATCTTGTGAAATTAATGCCGCTTTGCTGAATCTTGTCATGAAAGATCCGTTCTTCGGCCTTCCTAGTGAAGATGCCGCTACCCATCTAAATAACATCGTTGATTTGTGTGATTTGTTAGGTTTCCGTGATTTTGATGATTGCTCTTTAAACTTGCACCTTGCGGATTCCACTATTAAGAAACCTATGTGAAGAATTAATGATGTTCTTATTGTTGCAAATAGGAATTATGTGCCAGTAGATTTTATCGTTCTTAACATAGATTGCAATCCTTCATGTCCTATTATTCTTGGTAGACCTTTCCTTAGAACGATTGGTGCAATTATTGATATGAAGGAAGAAAATATTAGATTCCAATTTCCATTAAGGAAAGGCATGGAACACTTTCCTAGAAAGAAAATTTAAATTACCTTATGAATCTATTATGATAGCCACTTACGGATTGCCTACCAAAGATGGCAATACCTAGATCTATCCTTGCTTTTTATGCCTAGCTAGGGGCGTTAAACGATAGCGCTTGTTGGGAGGCAACCCAATTTTATTTTTATTACTTGCTTTTTGCTGCTGTTTATTAATAAATAATTTATCTAGCCTCTGTTTTGGTTGTGTTTTTGTGTTTAATTAGCGTTTGTGCCAAGTAGAACCGTTGGGAAGACTTGGGGAAAGTCTTGATATCTTGCTGTAAAAAACAGAAACTTTAGCGCTCATGAGAACTGCTGCCATTTTTATTTGGAAAGTTCTGTTTAGTTAATTCTTTTTTCAGATGATTAATAGATAAATACCTCACGTCCAGAAATTTATTTTAGAATTTTTGGGGTTCCAGATATTGCGCTAACTAAAGATTACTATAGACTGTTTTGTTTTTGACAGATTCTATTTTTTGTGTGTTGTTTGCTTATTTTGATGAATCTATGGCTAGTAAAATAGTTTATAAACCATAGAGAAGTTGGAATACAGTAGGTTTAACACCAATATAAATAAAGAATGAGTTCATTATAGTACCTTTAAGTGGTCTTTTGTTTTCTTTCGCTAACGGAGCTCACGAGATTTCCTACTTTAAGTTTTGTGTTGTGAAATTTCAAGTTTTGGGTAAAGATTTGATGGATTATGGAACAAGGAGTTGCAAGATCCTAAGCTTGGGGATGCCCATGGAACCCTCAAGATAATCCAAGAACACGTAAAAGCCAAAGCTTGGGGATGCCCCGGAAGGCATCCCCTATTTTGTCTACTTCTATCGGTAACTTTACTTGGAGCTATATTTTTATTCACCACATGATATGTGTTTTGCTTGGAGCGTCTTGTATGATTTGAGTCTTTATTTGATAGTTTACCACAATCATCCTTGCTGTACACACCTTTTGAGAGAGACACGCATGATTCGGAAATTATTAGAATACTCTATGTGCTTCACTTATATCTTTTGAGTTATATAGTTTTGCTCTAGTACTTCACTTATATCTTTTAGAGCACGGTGGTGGATTTGTTTTATAGAAACTATTGATCTCTCATGCTTCACTTAGATTATTTTGAGAGTCTTAAATAGCATGGTAATTTGCTTAAATAATCCTAATATGCTTGGTATTCAAGAATAGTAAAAACTCTCTTATGAGTGTGTTGAATGCTATGAGAAGTTTGATGCTTGATAATTGTTTTGAGATATGAAGATGGTGATATTAAAGTTGTGCTAGTTGAGTAGTTGTGAATTTGAGAAATACTTGTGTTAAAGTTTGTGATTCCCGTAGCATGCACGTATGTTGAACCATTATGTGATGAAGTCAGAGCATGATTTATTTATGATTGTCTTCCTTATGAGTGGCGGTCGGGGACGAGCGATGGTCTTTTCCTACCAATATATCCCCCTAGGAGCATGCGCGTAATACTTTGCTTTGATAACTTGTAGATTTTTGCAATAAGTAAATGAGTTCTTTATGACTAATGTCGAGTCCATGGATTATACGCACTTTTCTTCCTTCCACCATTGCTAGGCTCTCTAATACCGCGCACCTTCCACCGGTATCATGCACCCACCATATAACTTCCTCAAAACGGCCACCATACCTACCAATTATGGCATTTCCATAGTCATTCTAAGATATATTGCCATGCAACTTTCCACCGTTCCATTTATTATGACACACTCCATCATTGTCATATTGCTTAGCATGATCATGTAGTTGACATCGTATTTGTGCCAAAGCCACCATTCATAATTCTTTCATACATGTCACTCATGAGTCATTGCATATCCCGGTACACCGCCGGAGGCATTCACATAGAGTCATATTTTGTTCTAAGTATCGAGTTGTAATTGTTGAGTTGTAAGAAAATAAAAGTGTGATGATCATAATTATTAGAGCATTGTCCCAGTGAGGAAAGGATGATGGAGACTATGATTCCCCCACAAGTCGGGATGAGACTCCGGACGAAAAATAAAAAAATGAGAGAAAAAGAGAGAAGTGGCAATGCTACTATCCTTTTACCACATTTGTGCTTCAAAGTAGCACCATGATATTCATGATAGAGAGTCTCTCATTTCATCACTTTCATACACTAGTGGGAATTTTTCATTATAGAACTTGGCTTGTATATTCCAATGATGGGCTTCCTCAAAATTGCCCTAGGTCTTCGTGAGCAAGCGAGTTGGATGCACACCACTTAGTTTCTTTTGTCGAGCTTTCATATACTTATAGCTCTAGTGCATCCGTGGCATGGTAATCCCTACCCACTCACATTGATATCTATTGATGGGCATCTCCATAGCCCCTTGATACGCCTAGTTGATGTGAGACTATCTTCTCCCTTTTTGACTTCTCCACAACCACCATTCTATTCCACCTATAGTGCTATATCCATGGCTCACGCTCATGTACTGCGTGAAGATTGAAAAAGTTTGAGAATGTCAAAAGTATGAAACAATTGCTTGGCTCCTCATCGGGGTTGTGCATGATTTAAATACTTTGTGTGGTGAAGATAGAGCATAGCCACACTATATGATTTTGTAGGGATAACTTTCTTTGGCCATGTTATTTTGAGAAGACATGATTGCTTTATTAGTATGCTTGAAGTATTATTATTTTTATGTCAATATTGAACTTTTATCTTGAATCTTTCGGATCTGAATATTCATACCACAATTAAGAAGAATTACATTGAAATTATGCCAAGTAGCATTCCACATCAAAAATTCTGTTTTTATCATTTACCTACTCGAGGATGAGCAGGAATTAAGCTTGGGGATGCTTGATACGTATCCAACGAATCTATAATTTTTGATTGCTCCATGCTATATTATCTACTGTTTTGGACATTATTGGGCTTTATTATCCACTTTTATATTATTTTTGGGACTAACCTATTAACCGGAGGCCCAGCCCAGAATTGTTGTTTTTTTTGCATATTTTAGGGTTTCGAAGAAAAGGAATATCAAAGGGAGTCCAAATGGAATGAAACCTTCGGGAACGTGGATTTCTCACCGAACATGATCCAGGAGACTTGGACCCTACGTCAAGAAACAAAGGAGGAGGCCACGAGGTAGGGGGTGCGCCTACCCCCCCCCTAGGCGCGCCCTCCACCCTCGTGGTCCCCCTGTTGCTCCACCGATGTACTCCTTCCTCCTATATATACCTACGTACCCCCAAACGATCAGATACGGAGCCAAAACCCTAATTCCACCGCCATAACTTCCTATATCCACAAGATCCCATCTTGGGGCCTGTTTCGGAGCTCCGCCGGAGGGGGCATCCATCACGGAGGGCTTCTACATCAACACCATAGCCTCTCTGATGAAGTGTGAGTAGTTTACCTTAGACCTTCAGGTCCATAGTTATTAGCTAGATAGCTTCTTCTCTCTTTTTGGATCTCAATACCATGTTCACCACCCTCTCTTGTGGAGATCTATTTGATGTAATCTACTTTTTGCGGTGTGTTTGTTGAGACCGATGAATTGTTGGTTTATGATAAAGATTATCTATGAACAATATTTGAATCTTCTCTGAATTCTTTTATGTACGATTGGTTATCTTTGCAAGTCTCTTCAAATTATCAGTTTGGTTTGGCCTACTAGATTGATCTTTCTTGCAATGGGAGAAGTGCTTAGCTTTGGGTTCAATCTTGCGGTGTCCTTTCCCAGTGACAGTAGGGGCAGCAAGGCACGTATTTTATTGTTGCCATCGAGGATAACAAGATGGGGTTTTATCATATTGCATGAATTTATCCCTCTACATCATGTCATCTTGCTTAAGGCGTTACTCTGTTTTCATGAACTTAATACTCTAGATGCATGCTGGATAGCGGTCGATGAGTGGAGTAATAGTGGTAGATGCAGGAAGGAGTCGGTCTACTTGTCTTGGATGCGATGCCTATATACATGATCATACCTACATATTATCATAACTATGCTCAATTATGTCAATTGCTCAACAGTAATTCGTTCACCCACTGTAAAATACTTATGCTCTTAAGAGAAGCCACTAGTGAAACCTATGGCCCCGGGTCTATCTTCATCATATTAATCTTCCAATACTTAGTTATTTCCTTTGCTTTTTACTTTGATTTTATTTTACTTTGCATCTTTATCATAAAAATATCAAAAATATTATCTTATCATATCTATCAGATCTCACTCTCGTAAGTGACCATGAAGGGATTGACAACCCCTTATCGCGTTGGTTGCGAGGATTTATTTGTTTTGTGCAGGTATTAGGGACGCGCGCGCAACCTCCTACTGGATTGATACCTTGGTTCTCAAAAACTGAGGGAAATACTTACGCTACTTTGCTGCATCATCCTTTCCTCTTCAAGGAAATCCAATGTAGTGCTCAAGAGGTAGCATGATGCAGTTAGATTCTTAAGGACTATGACTGATAACTTAAAGAAGCTTTGGAGGGAGTCCAATGTAGACAGGGCCAAACCGTTCTCGCCGGTGCATGTTGATGGTTTCTCTTGCAAGTTTGCGCGGGTGCCGCAGCAGAAAAACACGTGAGTATCCATTTTTAATGATTTTTATTAGTTGTTTTTTGTTGCTGGGAGGATGGTGTTCCCGTATTTTTGAATTTGTGATGTACCCTTTTATTTTTTTTCTTTTGTTAACACGCATGATTGTGGCTTCTTTATTCTACAAAACATCAAGACATATCATTGCCGGGAGGATGGTGTGATTGAAATGTTGGATTACAGCCATGAAGACATTCCTGACATTAGAAAGACTTTGCTGTATAGCTGCGCAACTAGCGATGTGTTTGATGTTGACTTCCGGGGTTTGTTTGGCAGTGAACCCTGTACGTATGCATGAACTTTT
The DNA here is from genome assembly GCF_003073215.2 of Triticum urartu. NCBI lineage: Eukaryota > Viridiplantae > Streptophyta > Magnoliopsida > Poales > Poaceae > Triticum > Triticum urartu. Next base: position 610,751,346 of record NC_053028.1, read on the forward strand.
GTAATTATTCTGCAGCTTGTACTTCTTGACTAGTACTGTTATGAATTATGTATTTGAACTTACCCTTGATGCGCTCCTTCTTTTTTTATTTTTGCAGGTGAGTAGCTGGATCTTGGTGAGCATGACCACATGATCTTTGGCAGCCAATTCTCAGAGCTCGAACATGTAGCTATTGATTTTAGCCAGGGGCGTTTTCTCGAAAATACATGACGGAGGTTGATGGCATTGAGGATTCCTTCGTCCATGCAATTATTGCAGAATACCGAGATCGCGTCTTCGTCGCGGCAATCTTTAATCTTGTCCTTGATAAGGAGGAATCTGGCCCAAAAGTGATGGACTGTTTCCTGAGACTGCTGTCGTATGCACGTGAGATCGCGCATATCTGGATGGGTGGGTGGCTTTAGATCCGAACCCTGACCCAATTTTGGATCCGGAGTTTGAGGAACTTCCGAGCTTAATAGTTTGGGCTCCGGGATATCAAGCGGTTTTTCAGGTCCGCCGTCTGATTCTAGGTTCGGCGGACGGGGCGTGTTGTTCCGTGGACGGGTATCCAGCTCTTCGAGCTCGGAAATCCAAGCATAGCTCGTCCTCAATATAGAGGAAGAGTTTTTGATTTGCTCCTCTACTACCGCTATATGATGGGTGATCGGCGGAGATTTGATTTATCCCTGATCGGGTTTAAGCCCAATCCGATCGTAGTCTATAGCAACCCCCAAGGCGGCGATGCGATCTAGGAGCTTGTTTAAAGACTACAACTCTGTTAGATCCATCCGTTTGGAGTATTCGGGGTCAACACGAAGGCGATTTTCGATGACCCGAGAGGTCATCGTCGGCTTAACGGCCAGACGGGCGGTCATGGTAAAGCCGCCCAGTTGGAGGGTTTGGCCTGAGGCCAGGGCTCCTCCGGAGGTGATACTGTCCTTGATAACAAGGCGAGCCATCACTCCTGTCTTCTACGTCACAGAGGAACTCTCAATGAAAGCACCAATGTCGGTGTCAAAACCGGCGGATCTCGGGTAGGGGGTCCCGAACTATGCGTCTAAGGTTGATGGTAACAGGAGACAAGGGACACGAAGTTTTACCCAGGTTGGGCCCTCTTGATGGAGGTAATACCCTACATCATGCTTGATTGATATTGATGAGTATGAGGGTTACAAGAGTTGATCTACCACAAGATCATAATGGCTAAAACCCTAGAAGTCTAGCCTGTATGATTATTATTGCCTCTACGGACTAAACCCTCCAGTTTATATAGACACCGGAGGGGCCTAGGGTTGTACAAAGTCGGTTGCATAGAAAGGAAATAATACATCCGGCCGCCTAGCTTGCCTTCCACGCAAAGGAGAGTCCCATCCGGACATGGAAGGAAGTCTTCTATCTTGTATCTTCATGGCCCAGTAGTCCGGCCCACGTCACAGAGGCCGGACGCCCGAGGACCCCTTATTCCAGGACTCCCTCAACGGGTGTGATGTGAGGGATGTGGATTGTCGTTTGATCGCGGTGCATCCAACGGTGCACATGCGCGATCTGTGTGGCTGGGGTTCCGGCCAATCATAACGCAACACACAATAGGCTCTGTGCACACTATTTCCGAAAGCGACGGAGATGAACCGTGTGCAATAATGAACGAGCAAAAATTGTAAGGGAAGCCAAATTTCTGTTGTCGTTTGTGGTTGAGCTCTTGAATACCACCGCACTGTACGGCTGCCCGGCCCCTCCGTCCCAGAGCTCTCTCCAGGCATCGTCCATGGCACCGCGGCACACAGTAACTGGTAAGGAAGCGATGGCATCCCACCACGCCGCGTTCCTCGCCGCCCGCGACCGCACACATGGTAATGAAGAGATGGCATCTTGCCGCACCGAGTTCATCACCGTTGACAGCTAGACAGTTACATGGGCGGACTTTGAGGCTGCCATGGCCGAATGGGTGGTGGATCTAGAGGCGGCCAAAGCCGCACAGAAGGAGCGGAAAAGGCAGAAAGCAGTCAAGAAAAGAGAGTCCCGCCGCCACAAGAAAAAAGAGGTCACACGCCGTGCTGAGGAGAGCTTGGCGGAGATTGAGGCATGGTGGGCTTCCGCCTACAAGGCCGGAACGAGAACGCTGGCGTCTGGCCAGCATGCCCTAATGGGAGCATGTGAGAAGTAGTTTAAGTTTGTAGTATTAGAGAAAATTACCAGTAGTACTTTAAGTTTGTAGTATTAACATACAATGTCGGTAAGAGCATCCTTTGAGGGCTTTGAGCGTTGATTAGCATGTGTGCCCGTGTGCGTTTTTTTGCGTTAATCATTAGAAGATCACAAAACACACGGTTTCTATGCCGTACCCGTCTGCGTTTTTTGCGTTAATGACCCATAAGTCAATTACCTGTGCGATATTTCCTAATAAACCAGGCATACCATTGACCGAAAAAAATCAAGTGCACGTGTACATTTTTTTGGAGACGGGATTTGCCAACTTTCTTTTTTCTTGCACACGTTTATTTTATGTGATTCGTCTGCGTTGTGTGTTTCCCCCGCCCAAGTTTCAAATTTCGCACCGAAATTTTCATTATGTGCGCGATTTTAGAATTTATTCCTCCAACCACATCCCCTTCCCCTCAGTATCCCCCCTCCCTCGTACCTCCCCTACCGGCATCTCAAACCGCCGCCGCCGCAACCACAGCTTCAACCACATCGATGTTCTGCTCGGATCCAGTCAGGTAACCCACCGATATCTATCACTTCCCAGGCCTGATTGCTTAAATGGCGCCTGCGAAACATCCTGATGCCTCCAAATCCCCCCCCCCCCGCCAGGAGCTGATGGCGGTCGATGGCGCGATGGCCGCTGTGCGTGCTGACCCGGAGGAACACCTCGCCTCCGCCGCCGCCGACGACATGGTGCAGGCTCTGGCCCAGATGAAGCCCCCAACGACTACCCCTTGGACTTAACAGGTAAGATCTGACCAGCTAAATCTTACCAATACCACTTGCAACGGCTATGATTTGTACAGTTGATGTATTAAGCATGTTCGTGCCTTGTTTATTTGAGTACTACACACTGTGTGATGTTAAAATATTACCGTGTCCATCTCAATTTCACCAATACCAGCAACAAACTTACAGTACATGACTCAGGATATCACTAGAGATGCTGCCCATTTGCTACTTTTAGTGGATGCTAACCCTGTTGCACTTAACATGCATGTCCATGTACTTACGCAGGGTCATAACGGCCGATGCTTTTGTTTGCCGTCGAGGTGAGCTGCATCCCATGTCTTACAGTATTTCACATAATTTGTGCAATTGCAGTTTAACTTCTACCCATTTACTGGTTGCCTGTAGGTACACATGTCACTGGCACTGATCCATGCTTCGACACGGAGGAACAGCTCGCCTCCGCCATCGCTGACTTTGGGCGAGCTCTGGCCAAGATGAAGTGCCCCAACAACTACCTCTCAGGACTTACCAAGTATGTACTCACCAGTTCAATCTTACCAATACCAGATGCAATTAATGGCTATGTTCTGTAGGGTCGATGTATTAAGCATGTTCTATTAAACATACCTAACACGTTTTTGCTACTTTCCCTACCTTTTTATAGACATCTGGGCCATTCTCTACTCCAGCAGCACCTACCTTATGATGTTTAACTATGCCAATTGCATTTTTATCAGTACCGGTTTCAACTTCTATTAAGCATGTTGCAATTAACAGTTGAATCCATTTTTAAACAGTTGCATTTCAATGGCTACAAACTTACAAAACATGACTTAGGATGTTGTTCAGCCTGTTGCAATTAACAGTTGTATCCATTTTTTAATCTGTCCATTTGCTACCATGCTACTCTCTGCAATGAAGATATACTAGAGATGCTGCCCCATTCGCTATTTTTGGTGGATGCTAACCCTGTTGTACTTCACATGCTTGTCCATGTACTTACGCGGGGTCATAACGGCTGATGATGTTGTTTGCCGTCAAGGTTAGCTGCATCCCTTACAGTATTTCACATCATTGGTGCAATTGCAGTTTAACTTTTGCCATTTACTGGTTGCATGTAGGTACACATGTCAGTGTCACTGATCCACGCTTCGACCCGGAGGAACGGCTCGCCTCCGCCGCCGCTGACTTTGGGCGGGCTCTGACCAAGATGAAGTGCCCCAGCAACTACCTCTCAAGACTTACCAAGTATGTACCCACCAGTTCAATCTTACCAATAGCAGTTGCAATTAATGGCTATGTTTTGTATTGTCGATGTATTAGGCATGTTGTAGTAAACATGCCTAACACGTTTGAGCTATTTTCCCTACCTTTTTATAGACAACTGGGCCATTATCTGCTCTGGCAGCACCTGCCCTGTGATGTTTAACTCTGCATATTGCATTTTTATCGGTACCGGTTTCAACGGCCATTAAGCTTGTTGCCATTAACAGTTGTATCCATTTTTAAAGAGTTGTATTTCAATGGCTACAAACTTACAAAACATGAATTAGGATGTTGTTAAGCCTGTTGCAATTAACAGTTGTATCCGTTTTTTAATCCATCCCTTTGCTACCGTGCTACTCTTTCGAAATGAATATATCACTACAGATGCTGTCGTTTTATTACCATTTGCTATTTTTGGTGGATGTTAACCCTGTTGTAGTGAACGTTGGCTTTCCATGTACTTACATAGGGCTACAATGGGTGATGCTGTTGTTTGCCGTCAAGGTTAGCTACATCCCATGTCTTATACACCATCTATTCCTAAATATAAGTATTTTTAGAGATTCCAATATAGACTACATAAGGAGCAAAATGAGTGAATCTAGATTCTAATCTAAACTATATCTATAATTCTATATACATCTATATGTAGTTCATATTGAAATCTCAAAAAACATACTTGTACTTAGGAACATAGGTAGTTGTATTTTACATCATTTGTGCAATCTCAGTTTAGCTTCTAACATTTACTGGTTGCTTGTAGGTACATCTATGAGGGGTACTGATCCACGCTTCGATCCCTTTTGCATATGGGGCAATGAGATATTCATGAACAAGCATCAAGTGAGGAAACTAAGAAAGATTGTTAGGCGAAAGAAATGTGTGATTGGAATTAAGCTCTTTATTTACACTTTGTCGAAGACAACAGTGAACTTTAGGATGGTAAGTAATGTGTTGCCTTTTCCCCCTGCCCACAACAAGTTACTCTATTAGACCTCAGTATCTGATATTTTTCTCGTTTCAGTGGTTTCCGAAGCTATTTACTGATGATTACCTTGCAAACTACATGACCGGAGTGGAGGCAACTAAGGTTAAAGTATATAATTCATGCTACCATGATATTGCTCTAGAAGTCTTCCTGAAGGCGGTGAAGGATGGGCGGGCGATCGTCACAAGGGGTTGGACAAAAGTGGTTCGTGCCTATGGCATGCAGGAAGGCACATTATGGGCATTCCGCTTCTTCAACACCATCGGTGGTAAAATGATTTACACTTGTCTCTTCACCTTTACCGCCTTTAAATACTGCGGTTCATCATAGTTAATTGCTGCCTAATCCTATAATTACTTTACATATTGTACTGGCAATTTTATTTATGGATTCATTGTTGAACCATTGTGCTGAGAATTGAATTGCACGTTTAGTATTTCAAAATTTCCAATTAGAATAATAAATTACAGGCAAAAATAAAAATAGAACAGACGGTCATGGACCTTTGCAAACGATTCTAGTAGTAAAAGCGCTTGCGATGGATAGCCCAATGCCACATAGTTTTCTACATCAAATTGTGTGTGATGTAGTTAATGAAAGCTAACAGTTAACCAAGGCAGAGCGTGTGTGATAGTTACACCTTTCACACACGAGCATATACATAAAACCGTGTGGGATGTACATCCGAACGGAAACGTTTTCCCTGGATTGACTGTGTGGGATGTACATAAGAACGGAAACGTATTCCTTGGATTGACTGTGTGTGATATACATACGAACGGAAATGTTTTTCTGGGATTCACCGTGTGGGATGTACATACCTACGGAAATGATTTTCTCGAATTACCGTGTGGGATGTACATACCTACGGAAATGATTTTCACGGATTACCATGTGGGATGTACATACCTACGGAAATGATTGGGTTTCGATGCCTCGACCGATCGCACACGGCCCCAGCCTGGGTCCCTGGAAGGCCTATCCCCGACGATTTCTCGGTCGTGTGGGAAGGACACCCTATCGCACACACTCACTTGGCGATGGTTCCAAACGCGGTCGTGGAAAGGGGAAAACCGTTTGTTTAGGACCGACGCGCACCAGCGACTGTCTGATCAAGTGTACTAGTATTGTCATTCTTAGTCTGCAAGAGACCAACATAAGTGTGTGTTGATGCTTCTTAACTTTTTCTGTTTGTAGTACTTGTTAATTTTCTAGCAGCTACATATGAATGAGAACAGTACATGAAGTACTAAGAATTTCTGCTTCAACTTTCGAAGTGTTGTTAAGCAACTCAAATTGTGTTGATTGTTTTCAACGTTATGTTTTCTATACAATACTGAATCGAAACTACACATGGAACAACATTGTGTGATTAGTTGCTTCATAACTAGTACTTTAGAGCAGCCACAAAGTTCCATTCAGAAGCTACTTTGAATTTGAAATGATGGATTAACAAAATACGAAGCTACCAAACTTATATAATGAGATAAGCAAAAAAATGTACTTGATGACATAAATAAACTTGTTCAACCATGACAAGCACGACATAATCATACTGGTTCAACCCAACAAGAGGAAACTACTAATTTGAAACAACAAGATAAAAGGCAAGCACAAGCGAAAGGAAAACGAAGGCAGGCTTTGATGTATCTTCATCCCTAAAAGGGGCAAAAGGGGCGGTCGTAGTAGTTTTCAGCCTCCCGTACTTTTGAAATTTCCCAACCATTTGTGATGTTGTCGATGATGTTCCATGACTTGTACGTGGCGTATGCATCTACTCCCACATACTCGATGAGGTTGTCTGGCAGCGGGCTGACCCCCCATAGTTTGTGGTCTTCCTGCATGTCGATGTTCTTCTTCATGCTTTTGTAGAATGGGTGGATGACGCTGGCTGCAACATCAGTCAAGGAGTCGTACTCTTTTCCTGCGCTGAATGTCGACGTACTTGTTGGGGTTGATTGTCAGAAGGCCAGACATATTCATCTTATCTTTGTCGCTTTCAATGCCAAAACCAGCAAATATGAACAACCTCTCATTCTTTAGCATCTCATTGAGGCGCTTGGGCCTACAAGGGGGAGACATTTTGAAGATTAGCATTACTTTGATGTTTGAATTCTTCATTTTCGTTTTGTTTTACAAGCGATGAATCCATGAAGTAGATGCTTATATAGCATAATTAATGGATGAATGTACTTCAGAAATTAGTAAACAAAGTTCTGAAATTAAATTCAAGTACATCATGTTATTTTTCTTTTTGAATTATACATAGTTTGAGCCAATGTTGTATGTGCTGCTTTAGTACTAGTTTATTTACTTTTGTTGAATAGGACAACACATACCAGTGCTTCAGCAAGTTCTTAGTTTTTTTGCTTATGAAAATAACATTAGACCAAATTCAGAAACTACTTCACTACATCAAGTTCAAAAACATCTTTTTAATACATTGAGTACAGAAACTACACTATCGGATCAAGATCAGATACTACACTAGTACATCAACTTCAGAAATTAATCTTCTGCAAGATTTTTCAAATAGTAGTCCAGTGCATTAGGTTCAAAAATACATTTATAGTGTATATTCTTGAGAAAATGCAGTACTGCATCCACTTTCACAAACCACACTAGTACATCTAGTTGGGAAACAAGTTTGATGAAAATTTCAGGATAGAGTACTAATTAAACAGATGAACCAAACAGGCCAAATGACTAGGATGGGTCACCATTTCGTGGCCGCTGCGATGTGGTACACCATGCATAGTTCCTCCACATACAACTGCAACACTGCTGCCATCTGGGGAGGTATGTCTTCCCTGGTGTAGTGCACACCAAGGCCGACGATCTTACGATGCGAGCCGCCAGCCTTCCTCCAGAGCCTGGAGATCATCTCGTCGGCCTTGTCTGGTTCGCTGGTGCAGACAATCTCGAGCATCTCCTTGCCGTGGAGCTCAACTCCTGTGAGGGTTTTGGTGTACTCGCGCTTCTCGCCGGGGATGTGAACGTCGACGGGCTTGGTGCTCTTGTCAGACGTCTCGCCATGATGACGCTTGGTGGATGGTTCCTCTGCCATCGCCCTCCTCCGACGACTGTGGGCTTGGGAGAGAGAAGTTTTTGGTTTGTGTGCAGTGGAGATGGAAGCGGTAATTGTGGTTCTGGGAATGAGGCAGAGATGGAAGACAATGGGGTAGTTTTGCAGCTCATCGACGGGGATGTGTGGGAGGCGGTTCGTCGGGGACGTGGGTGTAGTGGCATTGGGTCGCCGTTTGCAGTCCCTTGTCGCAACCGCCCAGTGGATGGCGCAGGTGGTGGCCTAGAAGAACCAACTGTGCAAGCCAATTTCTTTGCCAGGGTATTAATTTGGTCGCACTGAATAGTCTTGTCAAGATGTACTTATCTGCTGCTTATCCCACTTGCTCGTCTCAGGGTCGGTGATGATGGCATTTTACTGTCGCACTGATCGGTCTTGTCAAGTTGTACTTATTAGTTGCTTATTCCACGTGCACGTGTCAGGGTTGGTGATGATGGAGGTTTGTACTCCTCTACTGTGGGTACTTGCACTTGTGATTGAAGTGTAATTGAACTTATCAAATACCAGTCAGACTATGTGTGTCATGCTAATGTTTTTTAAAACATTTTTTGTTTTTTTGAAAGGATTGTTTATATCAAGATAATCTTTGAAAGTATTTTTTACAAATAAATTAGTTTTTCATTAGTACAGGTGTATTATATTTGCATTTTCTTGAGATAATTATTTTTATGTACTGATGAACTTTCTGAACTAGGACTAGCAGAAGCAGACATAGCTTTTTTCAAACTATGTTTTTTGAGGTGTTCACGGGTGTGTTTGGTTACTCTGCCTTGTACTGACAAGTGAGAATTACCAGTACTGATGTACTATAAGAGTTTAAATTTTTCTTAACATATTTTTGCCGATTTCCTAGCGGCAGTATTGTTGGCGTTACATAAATCCAGATAAGTTTTTTGAAATGTTTTTGTATTGCATGCAAAAGGATTATCAAATGGTTTACATAATAACTTCACTTGTCCAGCGGGCACAAATCACAAATTATATCTTAACTATAGTACTAATCGAGAAATCGATGATAAAGCTAAATAAGTTTTGGTAACGACAGTGTTTCTGATATGTTTCCTCATTGTGTACCGAGGCAACTAAGAGTACAAGGTTATTTTTCAGTTGACGCAGCAGCATAACCACTATGGATTCTTCAGTCTTGAGCTCCTCCTGACTGGCCCCGAATCTTGTCCCTTGCCAGCGCCCTTTCCTGCTTGAGCCTTGGTAGCTTCATCATCAGTTTCAGTTTCCTCGTCCCCAACACTGTCATCTTCATTGTCTTCGTCTGATTGGTCGTCATTCTCGTCAAACTCTTCTTCTTCATCCCCTTCTTTTGATTTTTTGGAACTCTGGAATTTGCCATGTTTCTGTTCAGTGCCACTGACCTCCTTGTCCACTTTGCACATGCGGGCATTATGTCTGTCAGTTCCCCCACACTTCGGCAAGTGTAGCTGTTACATGTGTCGTCTCCATTGGTAGAAACCTGGGCGGCTCCAATCTGCTTCTGCAACGTTTTCTTGTTGACAATGGCATCTGTGCGGAGTGGGCATGTGCGGTAATTATGGTTGGTCACGACGTTGCAGAATCTGCATGCCCTTATCCCGAGAGGTTTGCCGTCCGGGCCAAATTCCACGCGCCTGATGGGGCATGGCAACTTTTTGGCAGCTGCTTTTGCTGCTTGCGTCTTACTCTTCCTCCCCTTTGTGTTTTGAGAATATGAGTGGTTTAATCACCCTTTCCTGCTACTGCTGGTAGGATGTCCTATTGTCATGTCGTTCGCCTACAGTACCATCAAGCTCATGATCTTGCATGTGAGCATGTTGGTGCTCTTGAGTGTGCACATGGGCAAGCTCCGGTTGCTGTTGCTCATCTTCCCCGTTGTTGAATGGCTCAATAGCTCCCACATCACTGGTAGAAAAAGGGCTTGTTGTCCCGGTTCGTAAGGGCCTTTTGTCCGGGTTCCTGAACTGGGACTAAAGGGTCGGTACTAATGCCCTGTCCCTTTAGACCCGGTTCAATCCAGAACCAGGACTGATGGGCCTCCACGTGTCCTGTGCGCAGAGCCCAGGAAGGAGACCCTTTGGTCCCGGTTGGTGGCACCAACCGGGACCAATAGGCATCCACGCGTCAGCATTTTTGTGGCTGGGGTTTTTGTTTTTTTTAAAAGGGGGGGTTTGGGGGGTTTTGGGGGGTTAATTTAGGTGTTTCATATATTGTGTTAGCTAGCTATAATTAATAGAGAGAAGTGTCCTCTCTTATGTCCGTGCTTGGTCGACGCTACGTACTATACATACGTATAGAGAGGACTAGACACGCTAGCTAGCTAGTAAGCAAACGAAGGAAACAGAAGATCGTCATGAACATATATGCATACAGAGAGAAGTTATATCGACCACCTCTCCTTCTCCGAGAGATTGGTCGAACAAGAAGTTCTCATATATCTATCCGACACTACCGGCTACATATATACAATAATTATCTATTACAAATATAATCATACGGACTCATGGTCCACATAGTATTCTCCATCTTCAGCGATCACGTGGTCAAGAAAGAATGCCGCCAATTCCTCTTGAATTGCTCGCATGCGAGCTGGTGCTAGGAGTTCATCCCGCTTCCGAAACATCTAATTTGAAGAAGGGGGTCAATACATATATATATGAATGAATGAAACTCAACACAAATGATGGTAATAAAATAAAATTGTGAATGTTGTTATTTACGTACTTCATATTGTTCGTCAGTGTAGCCCCGCTCACAGGTCGTGTGGCGGATGGACTCGCACACGTAGTATCCACAGAAATCATTCCCTTATTCCTGCCACAACCACTTTACAAGAAATAGAGGTCAATCAAACTGATAAGCAAGAATGCCAAATCAATAGGAGATGCGCGGAACATGCTACTATAGTACTTACTTTCAGGTGTCTAAATTGCAGCTTCTTCGGGAGTCCTGGAGCTTTTTTGGAGAATTTTTTCCAAACCCTGCCAGACAAAGAAAACAATTACTTGATATATCAGGAAATGAACAAAGTTGCTGATATGGTGGATAATGATCGATTTAACTTACTTCTCGAGCATTTGAGTAATGTCCGCATAGTCCTGGGGATCTTTTCGTCTTGAGTCTAAGACGGTTACTAGTCCCTCCTCAAGCTTAATCTCTAGGAGAATATAGTGGTAACTGCACACGCATGCATAACTCATCAATTACATTACTATAACCTTGACTAATATATAAGGGAAACCGAATACGCACAAGACAGTAACACTCACTTGAAGTTGTAAGGAAAGAGTATTATATCTTTGTTTTCATTTATTACCAACAATCGTAGCAAGTTGGCCTCGGTAGCTGCGGCATGAAATTTAACCTGAGTTGCATCTATGAGATATGTGTTAATGAACCCAATATCACCGACTTGTCTTTTCTTCAATTCGGCGATCTTCAATCTGCAAAATTTAGTGAGGATGATTATAAATACATGCAATGAAAGAGCTGAGCTATATAGAGAGACTTAATGACAGAAGTAGTACTGCTTACAGACAGTAGCAGGTGACCGTTGTTTTATCGAGGGCCAATTGATTGAAAAAGTGAAAGAACTCCTCAAATGGAACATGCAACAGTTCAATTCCAACGAGGTCATGCTCCTTTTTAACTTTCACACACAAAGTACTCCTCCCCCAAGAGTCTCTGCAGATTTTCAAGTACCAATCATGCAATCTTCGCATCATCGTTGATAGAGATCTTTCATCTTTGATGAGAGGCTTCCCGTACTCGTATCTTTGTATCTGCACCTCCATGAAATCATAATGTACATCGTCAGGCAGGTAATCGCCAAGATTGCTATAACCGGGCACCATCCTCGGATCATTAGCGACGTTGTCGCTAGGCACCTTGAGCGGGGGGCACGATTGCTTCGCTTGTTCACCGAGCTGGGCAATTTGTTTCCCAGCTCGTCGTTCTTTCAGCCTTTGATCACTGACAGTACTTCCCGACCGCTCCGCTTCGGCAAATTCCTTTCCAATAATGCGCTCATAGTTTCCTTTCGGCGGAGACTTGGGTGGTTTTGTCAGCGCAGCCAGAGTGCGCTTCGCTTTCACCGGATCTACCTTCTCCTCCGGAGGTGGATATTTCTTTGCTTTCACCCCTTCAAAGTAGTTCCTCACTTCTTCTTGTGCGATCTCGGCGTTCTCCTCCGGGGTCCTCTCGTATGGTAACTTCTCTGGAGTCTTCAGAGAAGGACCGAATCTGTATTTCCTCCCGCCTCTGGCTGTACTGCTAGACGCCGGCAGAGCAGACGGAGAGGTTGTCTTCTTTACTTGCTTACGAGGCGGAGGAGAAGGACTACGACGCGCCGGAGCAGCCGGAGCGGTGGCAGGTCTCTTCCGCCCTTGCTGACGAGGCGGAGAAGGAGGAGGCTGGCTGCTCGGGCGCGTCGACGCAGGTGGAGAAGGAGGCGGAGTGTCGCCACGCGCCGGAGAAGGAGCCAGTCGAGTGCCCTAATCGTCACTCACTGGAGGAGGAGGCGGTGGAGGAGGCGGGGTGCGCTGACTTGCCGGAGGAGGAGGCGGTGGAGGAGGCGGAGTGCCCTAACTTGCCGGAGGAGGAGGAGGAGGCGGAGGCGTCCAGTTCGGAAGGTTGATGAGCTCCTTACGCCATAGGCTTGGAGTCTTCAGAGAAGACCCCAGCCTAGTCTCCCCTTCACCGGTAGGGTGGTCAAGCTGGAGGTCCTCAAATCCCTCCGTTATTTCATCCACCATCACCCTAGCATATCCTTCTGGAATCGGCCGACAGTGAAAAGTTGCGCCGGGTTCGATAGGATAAACAGAGCCAACAGCCGCCTTGACCTTCAAATTCATCCATTGCGTCATAAGGTGGCAATTTTGAGACTCCATGATAGCATCCACGGGATAGCTGGCAGGAGCCGTCAAGGCATGCTCCGGCTGAAGCAGCTCGGTGGAAGCCACGCTGCTTCTCCGTTGAGATGGCGGGGTAGCTTCGGGGGAAGCTTCGGCAGTACATTTGCTGCGATTTGCTTCTCGTTACTCTATCGCTTGTACCCTTGCTTGCAGCGCCTGCATTTGGGTCTGCTGCAATTTTTTCCTCCTCTCCTGAGATTTGTAACCGCCTGCGTCCGGAAATACTTTCTATTTAGGGTTTCCTCTACCGCTCGGCGACCCTCGACGACCCTCGTTCCCGATAAAATAAGGAGGAAGAAGAAGAAAAAAAAAGAGGAGAAGAAAGAATAGAGGAGAAGAACTCCTCTATTCTTTCGTCTCCTGTTTTTTTTTTCTTCTTCCTCTTCTTTTTTTATCCTCTTCTTCCTCTCATGTTCGACGACCCTCGACCCCTCGGCGACCCTAGACCCCCTCTCGACCCCCTCATGTTGAAGTTATCGGGTAGGGGGTATATCGACAACGACATACCCAATACATACATACATACATATCACATGCATCCATACATATATGAACAAAATTAATATCTACTAATTAACAACCTAAATAAAAAAACTAATACATATAGGAAGAAGAAGAAAAAAGAAGAGAAGAAAGAATAGAGGAGAAGACTTCCTCTTCTTCCTCTCCTCTCCTTCTCCCTCTTCTTCCCCTTCTTCCTCGCCTCTCTCATGAATGTCCGACGTTCTCGACCCCCCCCCCCACGTGTCAAAGAAAAAAAAGAAGAAAAAAAGAGGAGAAGAAGAAAGGAATAGAGGAGAAAAGAGAAAATAGAATATATATTCTATTTTTCTCTTCTTCTCCTCTATTCCTTTCTTCTTCTCCTCTTCTTTTTCTTCTTTTTTCTTCTTCTTATTTATTTCTCCTCGTCATCCTCTCCCCTCTTCTTATCCTTTCTTCCTCTTCTTATTTCCTTTTTCCTCTCATTCTTTTTCTTCTTCTTCCTTCTTAAAAATACATGAAGAAGTATTTCTTTTTTTTAAAAAAATGTTCAAAGAGAAATTTTAGAAAAAAAGTAAAGGTTTTGCCTAATTCATTGTTCATATGAATATGCAAACATTTTCATCTTTACAATAATCAATATCACCAAAAAAATCTATGAACAGAAAAAATACTATTTTTTCTGTTAATCTATCTTTTGCATACATACACACATACATATACTATACATATACATATAATCAGGAAAAACATATATGAATTTGCAAAAAAATTAAAAACAGGGGGGAAGAGGGGGCGGTGCCGGCCCTGACCATAGCGAGAGGCGACGGCGGCGCGGGGCGGCGATGGCGAGGCAGAGGCGGGGCAGCGATGGCATCGGGGTGGCGACGCGGGGCGGCGACGGCATAGGGGCGCGACGCGGGGCAGCGACGGCGTCAGGGCGGCGCGGGGAGGTGACCGCGACGGCGCGGGGTGGCGCGCGGCGACGAAGTCGGGGCGGCGCGGGGTGGCGACGACGTTTGGGCGGCGCGGGACGGCGTCGGAGGCAGGGGCGACGACGACGACGACGAGGCGCAGAGGGGCAGCCTAGCGGCATCGGGCGGGGAAGACGAACTGAATGGAAATTTTCACAAGTGCTAGTTATATAGCAAAGGCATTGGTCACGGTTCGTGGCACAAACCGTGACCAATGCCCCCCTTTAGTCCCGGTTGGTGCCACCAACCGGGACCAAAGGCCTTGTGCGGCTGCTGCATCGAAAGTTTAGTCCCACCTCGCTAGTTGAGAGGGGTGCGCAGTGGTTTATAAGACCCACTGTCGCACCCCTCTCGAGCTTCTCTCCATTGCAGGCTTACGGGCCTAATTGTCACTCCTATGCCTGTGGGCCTACTGGGCCTCATGCGGGCCTGAATCCTGGCCCTTGGATGGGTTTCTAGTCGTATTCAGGCCGTGGGGGCCCAGTAGGTGGCATTTTTTTGTTTTTTTGTTGCTTTATTTTATTTTCTTTTGTTTTTGCTTTATTTTTTTATTCTTTTTGGTTTTAGTTTTAGAAAAATTATAAACTTTCTGTTAGTGCCATTAGTTTTCAAATTTGAAAACACTTTTTTTGTTTTTTTGTTTTCTTTGTTGCTTTATTTATTTTATTTTGTTTCTAATTACAACAAAATACTTATTGTTGCTATTTTCCAGTTTTTTTGTTTTGTTTTTTGCATTATTTATTTTCTTTTTGTTTTTTGCTTTAATTTTTAATTCTGTTTGCTTTTAGGTTAGCAAAATTATAAACTTTTTGTTAGTGCCATTAGTTTTAGAAAAAATATAAACTTTCTGTTAGTGCCATTAGTTTACAAATTTGAATAGTTAAAATTTGAATTCTTTGAAATTTGTGTGAATCACAAGTTTGTGATTAACTTACTAAAAAAATGAGAATAGATGCACTTATAGAGAAAATTCAACCTAAATTCATACTAAATTTCTATGAATTTCAGAGAAATTCACTATGAATTTAGGTTAAACTTTTCTCTATTAGGGCATCTATTTTCACTTTGAAAGGAGCTCAACAAGGCAGAGAGGGAAGGGCTTATAAACCGGTGTGAGCCCCCTTCGGTTGGCGAGGTGGGACTAAACTCTACCCGCAACGAGGACCAACCCTTTATTCCCGGTTTGTGGCACAAACCAGGACTAATGGTCATGGGCTAGCGGCGAGGAGCAAAATTATAAACTTTCTGTTAGTGCCATCAGTTTTAGAAAAATTATAAACTTTCTGTTAGTGCCATCAGTTTTAGAAAAATTATAAACTTTCTGTTAGTGCCATTAGTTTTCAAATTTGAATAGTTAAAATTTGAATTCTTTGATATTTGTTTGAATCACAAGTTTGTGATTAACTTTACTTTTTCCAGTTTTTTTTGTTTTTGCATTATTTATTTTCTTTTGTTTTTTGCATTTTTTAATTCTTTTTGCTTTTATGTCAGAAAAATTATAAACTTTCTGTTAGTGCCATCCGTTTTAGAAAAAATTATAAACTTTCTGTTGGTGCCATTAGTTTTCAAATTTGACTAGTTAAAATTTGAATAATGGTATTACGAGGGCCGAACCATAAGACATGAAAGCATTTCAAATTAACTCTGAAAAAGTTGAAAGTTGGCATGGTATCATAATTTCACCCACATAGCATGTGCATGTACAAAACGGACAATGGTAGCATGTTCGTGTGTTACAAAGTTGGCATGGTATCATCATAATAGTTGCGGGAGAAAGTCTTCACTTTTTCTTTGCTTGTGTCATTTGCTTATTGTGCCGTAACCATGGATAATCTTCATTGTTTATCAGGATGCTTGGGTCAGCCTTGACATTGAAGGGAGGAATTTCATGAAACTTTTCATAATCTTCAGACATGTTTGTCTTGCCGTCCACTCCCAGGATGTCCCTTTTTCCTGAAAGAACTATGTGGCGCTTTGGCTCATCGTATGATGTATTCGCTTCCTTATCTTTTCTTTTTCTCGGTTTGGTAGACATGTCCTTCACATAGATAACCTGTGCCACATCATTGGCTAGGACGAACGGTTCGTCAGTGTACCCAAGATTTTTCAGATCCACTGTTGTCATTCCGTACTGTGGGTCTACCTGTACCCCGCCGCCTGACAGATTGATCCATTTGCACTTAAACAAAGGGACCTTAAAATTAGGTCCGTAGTCAAGTTCCCATATGTCCACTATGTAACCATAATATGTGTCCTTTCCACTCTCGGTTGCTGCATCAAAGCGGACACCGCTGTTTTGGTTGGTGCTCTTTTGATCTTGGGCAATCGTGTAAAATGTATTCCCATTTATCTCGTATCCTTTGTAAGTCAATACAGTCAAAGATGGTTCCCTGGACAACAAGTACAACTCATCACAAACAGTGTTTTCACCTCTGAGACGTGTTTCCAACCAACTGCTGAAAGTCCTGATGTGTTCACATGTAATCCAGTCGTCGCACTGCTCCGGGTGTTTGGAGCGCAGACTGTTCTTGTGTTCATCGACATACGGGGTCACCAAGGTAGAGTTCTGTAGAACTGTGTAGTGTGCTTGAGACCAAGAATATCCGTCCCTGCATATTATTGAGTCTCTTCCAAGAGTGCCTTTTCCAGTCAGTCTCCCCTCATACCGCGATTTAGGGAGACCTATCTTCTTAAGGCCAGGAATGAAGTCAACACAAAACCCGATAACATCCTCTGTTTGATGGCCCATGGAGATGCTTCCTTCTAGCCTAGCGCGGTTACGGACATATTTCTTTACGACTCCCATGAACCTCTCAAAGGGGAACATATTGTGTAGAAATACGGGCCCCAGGATGACAATCTCGTCGACTAGATGAACTAGGACGTGCGTCATGATATTAAAGAAGGATGGTGGGAACACCAGCTCGAAACTGACAAGACATTGCGGCACATCACTCCTTAGCCTTGGTACGATTTCTGGATCGATCACCTTCTGAGAGATTGCATTGAGGAATGCACATAGCTTCACAATGGCTAATCGGACGTTTTCTGGTAGAAGCCCCCTCAATGCAACCGGAAGCAGTTGTGTCATAATCACGTGGCAGTCATGAGACTTTAGGTTCTGAAACCTTTCTCTCTGGCATATTTATTATTCCCTTTATATTCGACGAGAAGCCAGTCATGACCTTCATACTGAGAAGGCATTCAAAGAAGATTTCTTTCTCTTCTTTCGTAAGGGCGTAGCTGGCAGGACCTTTATACTGCTTCGGAGGCATGCCGTCTTTTTCGTGCAAAACGTTGCAGGTCCTCCCGTGCCTCAGGTGTATCTTTTGTCTTCCCATACACGCCCAAGAAGCCTAGCAGGTTCACGCAAAGGTTCTTCGTCACGTGCATCACGTCGATTGAAGAGCGGACCTCTAGATCTTTCCAGTAGGGTAGGTCCCAAAATATAGATTTCTTCTTCCACATGGGTGCGTGTCCCTCAGCGTCATTCGGAACAACTAGTCCGTCGGGACCCTTTCCAAAGATTACGTAGTGTAAATCATTGACCATAGCAAGTACGTGATCACCGGTACGCATGGCGGGCTTCTTCCGGTGATCTTCCTCGCCTTTGAAATGCTTGCCTTTCTTTCGACATTGATGGTTGGTCGGAAGAAATCGACGACGGCCCAGGTACACATTCTTCCTGCATTTGTCCAGGTATATACTTTCAGTGTCATCTAAACAGTGCGTGCATGCGTGGTATCCTTTGTCTGTCCTGAAAGGTTACTGAGAGCGGGCCAATCGTTGATGTCACGAACAGCAACGCCTTAAGGTTAAATTCCTCCTGCTTGTGCTCATCCCACGTACGTACACCATTTCCATTCCACAGCTGTATAAGTTCTTCAACTAATGGCCTTAGGTACACATGAATGTCGTTGCCGGGTTGCTTAGGGCCTTGGATGAGAACTGGCATCATAATGAACTTCCGCTTCATGCACATCCAAGGAGGAAGGTTATACATACATAGAGTCACGGGCCAGGTGCTGTGATTGCTTCTCTGCTCCTCGAAAGGATTAATGCCATCCGTGCTTAAAGCAAACCATACATTCCTTGGGTCTTTTGCAAACTCATCCCAGTACTTTCTCTCAATTTTTCTCCACTGCGACCCGTCAGCGGGTGCTCTCAACTTCCCATCTTTCTTTCGGTTCTCACTGTGCCATCGCATCAACTTGGCATGCTCTTCGTTTCTGAACAGACGTTTCAACCATGGTATTATAGGAGCATACCACATCACCGTCGCAGGAACCCTCTTCCTGGGGGGCTCGCCGTCAACATCACCAGGGTCATCTCGTCTAATCTTATACCGCAATGCACTGCATACCGGGCATGCGTTCAGATCCTTGTATGCACCGCGGTAGAGGATGCAGTCATTAGGGCATGCATGTATCTTCTCCACCTCCAATCCTAGAGGGCATACGACCTTCTTTGCTGCGTATGTACTGTCGGGCAATTCGTTATCCTTTGGAAGCTTCTTCTTCAATATTTTCAGTAGCTTCTCAAATCCTTTGTCAGCCACAGCATTCTCTGCCTTCCACTGCAGCAATTCCAGTACGGTACCGAGCTTTGTGTTGCCATCTTCGCAATTGGGGTATAACCCTTTTTTGTGATCCTCTAACATGCGATCGAACTTCAGCTTCTCCTTTTGACTTTCGCATTGCGTCCTTGCATCGACAATGACCCGGCGGAGATCATCATCATCGGGCACATCGTCTGGTTCCTCTTGATCTTCAGCAGCCTCACCCGTTGCAGCATCATTGGGCACATCGTCTGGTTCCTCTTGATCTTCACCAGCTCCCCCCGTTGCAGCATCACCGTATTCAGGGGGCACATAGTTGTCATCGTACTCTTCTTCTTCGCCGTCTTCCATCATAACCCCTATTTCTCCGTGCCTCGTCCAAACATTATAGTGTGGCATGAAACCCTTGTAAAGCAGGTGGGAGTGAAGGATTTTCCGGTTAGAGTAAGACCTCGTATTCCCACATTCAGTGCATGGACAACACATAAAACCATTCTGCTTGTTTGCCTCAGCCGCATCGAGAAACTCATGCACGCCCTTAATGTACTCGCAGGTGTGTCTGTCACCGTACATCCATTGCCGGTTCATCTGTGTGCATTATATATAATTAAGTGTCCAAATTAATAGAAGTTCATCATCACATTAAAACCAAAGTGCATACATGGTTCTCATCTAACAACATATAGCTCTCCAGAGCATCTAATTAATTAAACCATACATTGAAACTATGTAAAACATTTCAATGCGAAAACAAATGCGATCATAATCGCAACCAAGGTAACAATTGATCCAACGGCATAATGATACCAAGCCTCGGTATGAATGGCATATTTTCTAATCTTTCTAATCTTCAAGCGCATTGCATCCATCTTGATCTTGTGATCATCGACGACATCCGCAACATGCAACTCCAATATCATCTTCTCCTCCTCAATTTTTTTTATTTTTTCCTTCAACAAATTGTTTTCTTCTTCAACTAAATTTAACCTCTCGACAATAGGGTCGGTTGGCATTTCCGATTCACATACATCCTAGATAAATAAAATCTATGTCACGTTGGTCGGCATAATTTTCATAAACAATAAATGAACCAATAGTTATAAAGATAACATACATACCACATCCGAATCATAGATAGGACGAGGGCCGACGGGGGCGGATACCAAAACCATCGCACTATATAAGATGCAATAATAAAAGTAAGAAAATAATACAAGTATCTATGTAAACATACAAGTAAGAATATTTTTCCTTTCAGAAAGAAGATAAGAACAAGAGGCTCACCACGGTGGTGCCGGCGATGAGCTCGGCGCGGGTGATCGACGGCGGTGAAGACGGGGACGGGGCGTGACGGACCGCTAAAGCTAGACAAATATTATGGAAAATGGAGCTTGGAGGTCGAGCTTGGAGAGGAGAAAGCTTAAGTAGTGTGGCTCAGGCATTCCATCGAACACCTTGTGTGCATAGGAGGTGAGCTAGAGCACCACCAAGCCCTCTCCCCCTCGGCCAGAGAAAAACAGAGCACTGGGGTGCTCTGCTCGCGAGCGAGGGGTATATATAGGCACCTCATTGGTCCCGGTTGGTGACATGAACCGGGACTAAAGGGGAGCCTTTGGTCCCGGTTCAAGCCACCAACCGGGACCAATGGTGGTGGGCCAGGAGCGAGGCCCATTGGTCCCGGTTCATCCCACCAACCAGGACCAAAAGGTCCAGATGAACTGGGACCAATGGCCCATGTGGACCGGCCGGCCCCCTGGGCTCACGAACCGGGACCAATGCCCCCATTGGTCCCGGTTCTGGACTGAACCGGGACTAATGGGCTGACCCGGCCTGGACCAAAGCCCTGTTTTCTACTAGTGCATGTTTGTACCGACAGAGGAAAAAAGACGGAGGGGGCTTATGGGAGGAGAACAAGTTTGTACTTACATGTTAATGAGGTCTTTGGCATTCATTTCGAGGAAGTAGCTACTGGGTCATCGCCGCCCAGTATGCTCGTGATTTGCGTGTGTTCAATGCCTTTGAACTGCAGGTACTTGACGTACTCCAAGATTTTTTTGTCAATGTTTTTTTGGGAGTGCAAGAAGACATGAATTTGGGGGGTGAGCTGCAGCCCGTGGTTGTGTTCCCAGACTATCTCTTTTACGACAAGTGTTCCATCATTTTCCCTCTTCAGCGTCATTTTAGCCCCATAGTTAGTCCTGGCTGTCATCTTGTTCCGCTGTCTACTTGCTTCTGACACCTTCAATTCATAGACTCCATAGCACGTGTAATAAAGGTAGACTCTGGTCTCAACCTTGGAGCCTTCCCTAACAGCAAAACCCGCGTGCTTTGCATAGACGTTGTAGAAGTCCTTTGCTTCTTTGAAAGTTTGAAAGTGCATCTGCAGCCTTGGCAGAACGTAAGCTTCAATGTTAGGTGGCTACACGCAACAATGAGCAAACAAAAACGCAATTTTGAAAATGTTAGATGGGGTGGTCACAGTACCATGGTATGGACTGTTCTTGTATGTTTTTTTTCTGAATGGATACTTACATGTGTAAAGATCTGTGCTGCCTCCGGTGTTTACTGTTCACCCTGGTGTATGGGCGCGGGTGGTGTCACCCTTGGCACATGCAGCAATGCATCTCTTGGAGGGAGGAATGTTGACGAAGCTATCCATCTCTCATTGTATGGTCGTCTCCCCTCAGATTCGCTATGAGGTTGCTCCTGTCTATATGGCTCATATCGTGTACTTTGCACCCTGCTAGAGTGGCCAAAATTTTTGTCTTTGGCCTGGTCTTCCCGTCGCAACCACTTTTGCAGCACGGATGATTGATGTTGACGGAGGGACATGTGGAAGCATGTGTGTCCTTGCCTTTCTGCATGCGATAGGGAAGGAAAACATTTGTCGCTGGGGAAATTGTTGACCTTGTTGCAACCCAGTAGTGGCAAAGCTTGTATTCCCAGATATTGGTGTTTGCTGCATAGAAGAACCTGTCCGCGCTTCTGATGATTCTGGTGTAGCTTGAAATCTGCATGTATTGTTGAAGTATCCAGGTGCTATTTCTGGTGTTACCCAACCAGGCGGTGCCCCATATCTGCTTGGCTCATCAAACCATCGCTGCATGTGCCGCCTTGCATGTTTCTGCAATGACATTCAAACAGTTTTGGGATTAATCTTTTCTGTATTTTTCTCGTATACATGCTATGGGTAACATGTCATGCACTGAAGGCAATGTACAAGTTGAACTTGCATCGCTGGCCATTATTAAACTTTGTTCTCTATTTTGTATCTGGTTTAGTTTTTAGTCGAACTCATGAACGTACATGTTCATCACTAATGTACTAATGTACTGTTTTTAGCATTGCTTGTAAACTGAACATTGAACTTCATCTGTTATGGAATTTTTTGTCTTTTTCCCTATAACTGATGCATAAACATTTGGTGCACTGCTTGCAAACTAAACATTGAACTTCAAATATGTATATATATATATATATAACTGATGCATGTCTTCTCTTTTTTTCATCTATAACTTATGCAACTACACTACAAGTACTCCTAGTTTATGTATCATTGAACTTACTGAGTAACAAGTGTATATTTTTTCAACAACATTCTTTTACTAGTTCGACCTCACGCAACTACACGGCATGCACTAGTAGAAATAACATCATACAAACTTGCAGTGGTAACTGAACCTTATATAAAG
Organism: Triticum urartu; assembly: GCF_003073215.2. NCBI lineage: Eukaryota > Viridiplantae > Streptophyta > Magnoliopsida > Poales > Poaceae > Triticum > Triticum urartu. The sequence continues at coordinate 610,774,206 of NC_053028.1, forward strand.
CCTAGTAGCTACTTGCACTGATGCATAAGTTTATTTTTTTGGCTTGAACTAAAGCTAGCATATTAGAGGTACTGACAGTAACCTCGACATCCAAACTGTGCATGAAGTGGCAGGGGTGTAATGAACTGATGCAAGCATTTTTGCAATGTACTATCTGCTTCTACATCATAGGAACATGTATCACTGATGTAGCACACATGTAGTACCAATGAATCTGATAGTGTAACATGTAGGCAGATCATAGTGTGTGCAATTTTTAAACCGAATCTTCTTCATTGCAGGACTGATGAACTGAACACAAACATCACCTCCAGTGGCATGTTCTTGGATCTGACTTCTTCTTCTTCCTCTCATGGGCGGCGTATTGGCATGTTCTTGGGAGGCAGCGCCATTGATGCAGGCAAGGAGCTTGGGGAGACGACGGCGCTACTGCTTGTGGTGGATTTCCGGCGATGAGGTCCGGGGAGGCAGCTGCTGGCGGGGATCACGACCCCAACGAAGGAGCCCTGATGAGGGAGGGAGACAGGAAGCGCGGATCACTGCCTCGGCGAAAGATCTCGGCGAGGGAGGGAGGCGGCTGGCGCGGATCACGGCCTCGGTGAAGGATCCCGGTGAAGGAGGGAGGCGGCTGGCGCGGATCACGGCCCCGGTGAAGGAGGGAGGCGGCTGGCGCGGATCACGGCCCTGGGGAAGGAGGGAGGCGGCTGGCGTGGATCACAGCCCCGGCGAAGGATCCCGGCGAGGAAGGGGATGGCGGCGGTGGATCCGTCGCCGGCCAGTCATGGCGCCGCGGGCTCCCTCGCTCCGGCTGCTGCCGTCGCTCGCTCGCCCGCGACGATGCCTCCGGCGGAAGAAGGCGGGTTGGGTTCGAGCTGGCTCGGGGGGATTCTACTGTGTAGGCGCGTCGCGCCTATATAGGGCCAGGGGGTAATGGAATAATATTCTGTTACGGATAACAAAATAGCCCTGTCCTATATAGGACGGGTGTTTGGGACACCTAGGTGTCCAGGCACCTAAGTCTAGATGCCGTTAGATCGAATATTGAGATGGGCAGATTGATTATCGGGTTTCACCCGTTAACAAATTAGTTAATAATTTCCTTGCATACCTCGAGCCGTTGTAATGAACTTTCTATAATTAAGTGGCATATGCATACCCTTGTACGGCATTGAAGTACATTCCAAAACATTATGCATGCATACGTCGGTTGGGAAAAGTGCGTGATTACCTGCCAAATTCTTTTTTGCATGGTGATGCTGAAATGGAAGGCGTAATTAACAGGTAATCAAATAGCATTGTTTGGGAAAACATAATTCATGTTCTTATTTAATTCATATACTATCAGATGGCCAGATTCGTGCATGTTAATAGGAGAGAGAAGCAAGATTTATTGTACGTAGGTATTAGTACATGACTATTGAACATACGAGGATCTAATACCTCGACTGAGTATGTATAATATTTTTGAAGCAATTTTCACACAGCCGGGTATGTAATTGCGCAAACACATTGGGTATATTTTTTGCTTGGGGTATATTATCGGATGTACAACATTTTCCTGCATTTTTTCACATAGTCGGGTGTCAACGGTCAACCGGGTATGCACAATATTTTCAAACATTTTTGTCACATAGGCGGTTTATACATCGACAGGGTATGTACAATATTTGCCTACCTTTCTTCACATGGCTGGGTATATATGTCCACTAGGTATGTACAATATTTTCATATGGAAAAGAGTAGTTTGACTATTATTTTTTCCAAATTAAATTTATAATAGGAGGATCTTAGAACATGGTGTATTAGGTACTCGAGAAATAATGGGCATTAGAAGTGTTATCTGATATCGATTTCACATAGCTGGATATATACTTAGAGAAAAAAATGGGTATTAGTCTCCTGGATATAATAAGTAGATGTTGGCTATATCATTTCTTGTTATGCCACATTGTCTAATTCAAAATACGGTAATTTTTCTATATCATTTTTGTGTGGCGTGCCAATTAGTAGTTTTACATATATTGTATTTAGTTTATGTAGCGACCCGACCTCAGACGGTCAAGTCTCTGTGCTTAAGTGTCATCCCTGGATCGGTATGCTGACACACACAGTACTCGAGGATTTATAACAGAGGTAAATCACATGTAAAAGTAACGCAAATACTATTACCTCAATCCAAATAGCGGAAGTAACAACAAGGTTGTGGATTCCCATCAACACCAACAGCAAAGTTGAGTGTAGAAATCGTAACCCTAATGTATCACTTACTCGTCGTAAGATTCCTGCAACATGAGACGTTGCAGCCACAAGGGTCGGTACATTGAATGTACTGGCAAATTCACACCATAGAGAATGATGACCAATGGCTATCACTACATGCATATATGGCTGGTGGAAAAGCTCTATGGTTATATGTTTTTGCAAAAAGCCAATTTTTCCCTACTGCAAAGGAATACATTTTATTTAACTATCAAGGTGGTTTTTGAACATTGAGAATGGTTGACAACATTCTCAATCCCAATTAAGTAACATCATTAAACCCAACAAAATTAATTTAAAGTAACATGATGAGATTCACATGATAATCCAAGTACTAGATACTCAAGACGTCCATAACCGGGGACGCGGCTCACCATGATTAGTTTATACACTCTACAGAGGTTTGTGCACTTTTCCCCACAAGACTCGATCACCTCCGTTGGGATTCTCGCACTACATGGTGTTTGAGAAACGGATGACCGAGACATAGTCTTTCAGAAGCGCTAGCACCTTATGATCGGGTAGACCGTTACACCTACTTTCCCCTACATCTGCTAGTCTACCACTGTAAGGGTTCGCACGACTTAATCAACTATGCTAGAGCCCATAGTAGCTTGTGGCTGCACACGGAAGTTTCTAGTATGAATAATCCCATGATCCCTTTGAGCCTGGGTGGCGGTCCATAAAAAAACAGGCAATCGCTGGAATACCCAGGTGCCTCAATCCACCCAGATGTGTGTTAAAGTTGCCACCTTAAGTAAACCATTAATTAACAATCTCACATCTATCATGAATACTCTCAAACCCAATCCACATCTACGAGCATAGCATGGCAATATAAGCATAACGTAAAAGTAACTCCCAAGATTTGAATGCAGGGCAATAGGTTCCTACCTCATCAACTACTTTCCAATACCCACATGTTATCAATCCTACTCATGCAATGTTTGAGGGTGAAAATAATGCATAAAAACTGGGTATGAAGGGGGATATGATCAAAGTGTGAACTTGCCTGCAATGTTGATGAAGATGATTCGCACTCAAAACTCTTGATAGTTCTACTCGTCACACTCCGGTCAATCTATCGTAAGTAAGCAATAGTAACCACACATAAGAAATCACTCAAAAGATCAGAAAGAACGAAGAAGACGATTCGAAAAACATCAAAACCAAGCAAATAACTCTTGCTACATAAAACAATTTCTAACAGTACCAAAATTATGTGAATTTGGCCTTATCAGAAAGTTTAGGTCAAGAGCTTCGATTTGCAAAAAGAATCAACTCAAACGGAGCTACAAAACTCAAGTTATGATCAAACGAAGTTTGAATTCAAATCTGATCTAATTCAAATTTGAAAATTTCAAAAACATGTTTAAGCTGTCTTACTCGATAGAGGAGATCGTAATGAAGACGTGAGTGTTGGTTTCGTTGGATTTGGACTAACGAGTAAAAAGTAATGATCGTTTGAAGAACAGGGGCTAATTTGTAAATAAAATCATCACATATAGGTCCCTAGCCGAAATCTAAAATAAAAAGAAAAAGAGAAACGCTATCGAACGAACGTTCACTACAGAACGCTTAAAGGACGAAAACCGTTCGCTACAGATCTAAATGGGTGAACGCTCGCTATCTAACAAAACCAAAAGAAATAAACCATACTAAAAGAAAACCGAACTATATATATAAAAACCGCGGGTTTTCTCGGTTTATACTGGTCGGGTGAGATGAACCGGTGGCGGTGGCGGTTTTTCTCCGGCGAGGCGGGACAGCGGCGACGGCGAGCTCCGGTGCAGCAGCAGCGACGCGAAGCGGCTCCGGCGAGAGAGCGGCGCGGCGCAGATGCGGGCGCGCGGCAAGACGGCAGAGGGGAGCGACGCGGATGCGGGAAGGAGAGGCGGCAGGGTGCAGTTGCGGCAGTGAAACTTGCGGACGGCGGCGGCGGCTGCGGCGGTTCCGCGCATGCAGGCGAGCGACGGGGAAAAGAGAGAGAGAGAGAGGGGCGGCGGGCGCGGCTTTATAGGGCAGGGGAGGAGGTGGCCTTGGAGGAGGGGTAAGGCAAAGGCGGCGGGTGCGGAGTCCGCGGCGGGGACGGCGGCCATGGCGGCGTGGCGGCGTGCGACGGGCGGAGTCCTGCCAGGGAGGTCGGGGGCGCGCGGGCATCGGGCTGGGCAGTGGCCTGGCCGGTTGGTTGGGCCGGCCCAGTTCGGCGGAAGGGTTTTTTTATATATTTTTTCACTGAACTAAAATAAAAACAAAATAACTAAAATATTATATAGGCATATAATATACCAAAATTTGCAGAAAAAGATTTTCTACAACATGGACATTTTTATAATGCCAAATAAAATCCACATAAATTCAGATAATTCAAAGAGTGCTACTGGTCTAATAAAATCCAATAAAAAACATCTTAAAAATACTGAAATGATTTCAAATTAATTTTTCTCCAATTTTCTATTCTAAGGAATCATGTTACCCTATATTCCATGTATTTTGTTTTTGGAGAAAAATAATTTGAATAAAACTCAAATAACCCAAATTGAAAAATAATTCCCAAAAGGGCTTTGAATTTGATCCTTTTAACGTCCAACTCATATTTCATTTGCTTTGAAGAAGTCATTTTATCTTCTCTCATGAAAATCATTGAGTTGCTTAAAGTTTCAGAACTGGAAATATTTCAAAATAATTTCGAATATTTCCAACAACCCTTTTCATTTAATTTAAATGGAAGAAGTCATGTCATCTTCTCTCTAGGGTTTTGTGTTGAAAAGCATTTGAATTCCTAGAGATCGGAAAGCAAAGATGAAATTTTGGGAAAGTCCTTTTATTCCCTCTCATTTAACCTTCAAAAGTTTCGAATATCACTCACTTTTAGTCAATCAATCACACAACAATCAAACAATCAATCAATCTATCTATTTATTATAACATTCCAAAATTTAGAATTTTGGGATGTTACAAACCTACCACCCTTAAAATGAATCTCGTCCTCGAGATTCGGAGAGGCTAGCAAGAAAAAGGTTAGGGTTTGGGGGTCTTCTCAAAATCCATCGATCATCATAGGGGTCTGGGGTGCTACCACCCTTAGAAACATCGTTACGGTTCCATCAAAACTCATATACTTCATCCATATTGTTAACAGTGTTGGTCTTCTCAGATCTTCAGGATAAATCCTTATCTGGGCTCTTTCGGTAGTGGCATAACCTTTTCCTCAATCCTTGTGTCTTTCATCTAGGTAAGGTTCTTCTGTGACTGGGTCTTCTTAGCTGACGGGTCTGGTGCCAATACTAAGCAAATATCGATATCTCATGGTGGTCAACCATTTATGGTTTCTCCTGCAGGAAATGGGTATGTGTTGATCCTCACCGTATAACCTACGGTTGGCAAAAACTGCCTTGCACAAGGGAAAAATACCTATACCATTCTAAGGCTTAAACAAGGTTTTGATCGTCGTCTCTCTACTATAGGTAAGTCACTCAGATTTACCATCCCATATAGCAAGGCGAATAATAAGAGTAAGTCGGTATGGTGATCAATCCATCCCGCACCCAAATCATTACCTTGTATACGGTTTAGCGAATCTCGCATTCTATCACTCGGTCATCCTCACAAGCATTTCAGAATTACTCTTGTCGACGAACCAAGTTCGGATATATCCATAGATTCTGCAAGCCAGACAAACATCTATCGTTCCTTCACAACTCTCAGGTTTTGCGTTACTCCTATAAGATCGTCTATCGATAAAATCGTAACTTCTTCCAGGGTTTTTCCTTCAGCAAGAGTGTGCCTGTTTCTTGGCAGGTCCTGGGGCCTGTGGGTTATGGCCCATCTCATCACTTGCAAACCTTGAACTCATCATCGGGGCAACTGATCTTTAATCCAACATCCAACTTCATAGCATACTTAAATCCATCCAATTGTACTGTCTTCCTTCCTTCTATTGGCACCAAACTAGGACATGACTACTCAGACTCATCATGGAATTTCCATTGATCCATATTTCCAACATCATACCTCTTTTATATCCGATAGTAATTCATCTCTTCATCCTCGTGGGATATCCCACATATTGAGATAAAAACTTATACTTATGAAGTCCATACTCCACTTCATGGAGCATCATTATCCTTTCCAGGGTCAAGCATCCTTACAGGGGAATATTGGCCATCTCTGCATGGCTCTTCTTCAACAGGGAAATTTGAAACACATCATGAACTCCTGACAGTCCTTCGGGTGACTCCAACTTGTTGGCCACTTCTCCCATACGCTCCAAAACTCGGTATGGTCCTAAAAATCTCGGGGCTAACTTTCCCTTAACTCCAATTCGTTTAACTCCTCGCAGAGGGGACACACGAAGACATGCTCTATCTCCAATTTCATAGACTACCTCCTTGCGTTTTTGAGTCTGCATAACTCTTATACCTGGACTGAGCTACCTTCAGTCTATCTCGAATCAACTTAACATTCTCTTTTGACTCCTTAATCACATTTGGTCCAAACAACTGACGGTACCCAACTTCATTCCACATACTCTTGGGGTATCACACATATCGAGACAAAACTCGTATTCATTTTTGTCCGAAATCCACACAGTGGAGTATCCTCATCTTTTCCAGGGGTCAACAGTTCTTATTGGGTACTACCACCCTTAAAATGCACAAATCTTCCATAGACCATATTTCTCATATCCTCAGAAATGGTCAAAATCTTCTTCATAGAGTAACAACTCATAAAATCCATATCAGTACCAACGATGCTAACTTTATTCACTCTCAATTGATTACAATCTCTCGCTTTTCCATTACATGTCTCAACTCAACACCTCAATATAAAAGAAAGTGTTCTCACTTCTACTACTCCATTACTTTTGTTGCAAACTCAACTATCTAGCACAAGTTTCCTTCTCCTTGGGGCATTCTCTGGCAAAGTGTCCTGCTCCATTACAACTAAAACATATTACTTCTGACAAGTATCGAGGTTTCCTTTTTGGTCAACTGTTGAGGTAGTGCCCTGACTCCTTGCACCTGTAACAGGTGATATGACTCAGGTCCCTCCTGGAATCCAATCTGCTTCTCTTCCTGGACTTTTCCGTGCCGATCATGGCTTCTATTTCTTGTGGGTCATATTCTACTTCCTCCATCGGGAATTCTACTAGATCCCCATTCAAACAATTTTGGGAGATGTGTCCTTCTTCTCCACATGAATAGCAAGACTTAGTGCAGGATTTACTCGGGTCTTCTTTAGGTGTGTCCTCCATCTCTTCCTTCATCACAGCTTCCTCAAAATTTTCCATGAAGGCTCCTTCCTTTAATTCTTTCTTCTGCTGGATGGTTCGTTGTACCATGGGGTAAATGTGACACTGAGCAGGATAGTGGGTAGTCCCTTCACACAAGAAACAAGTAATCTGCCTAGTTGGGCATTCTTCAACTGGGTGACTTCCTTCAAAATTAGGGCATTCATCCTTGTGTTCTTTATGGGTGTGTCCTATGTCTCCACAAATCTTGCATGCACAAGGTTTCTTCATATCCTTTCCATAAGGCTTCAATTTCTGGGACACAACTCAAGGCTTTGGCAAAGTCAACTTTAATTCTCTCCAAGTGGTTACTCCTTGCCATCCATTCATGGTTCGGTACATCCTCCACCAAGTAGCAGCACCTCTTTCAAAGCACTGAAGAGCATGCTGGGTCATATCATGTCCAACTATAGTGTTATTCTCCATGTGATCCTCCATGTTCTGAATCCATTGGTCTGTCTCCAACTGACTCATCAGTCCAGAAAGTACAAGCTCATCTCCATTCATCCTCTATTGGGTCCAAGGGTTTGGGGTGAGATAAGAAAGATAGAGAGGGATACACACAATGCAAACAACAGTTTGAAAAGACGGATTTTATTGTGGCTGTGAGAAAACATCAAACAAATGAAAGCTCACAATCGTCGCATCTAACGTAGGTATATAACAGGGGTTTGGTCTTATAAAGGTCAACGTCGCCAAACTCTTCAAGTCTTGTTCCTGTCTTTTGTGGCTTCTTCCAATCATGCTTATATTTCTCAAGTTCTTTTGCCAGATCAACTCTGTTGACGCGAAGTCTCTCATGACGTCCTTTAATATTCTGGAGTTGCGTTCCAAACTTCTGGTTTCAACATCCTTCGCATGAACCATGGTCCTTCAATTCCTGACGAATCTCCTGTATCTCGAGGTTTTTCTCCTTCAGCTTGGCTACTTTCAGCTTCTAGGTCCTGAGTTCTTCACGAAATGCTTCCTCGTCTAATACGGCTTCCTGGAGCTCCATCTTAAATTTTCTTGATGTACTACTCCAGATCCTGGTGATACACCGGCTGAAAGTGCTAGTGATCGACTAAAGGGGGTGAATAGGCGATTTTTATGAAAGTCTTCAAAACATGGAAGTTTCGAAGACAAACGATAGAAATAAACCTATTACCATGCAGCGGAAGGTAGACTACACTAGGCATACCATAGTCAAGTATTCAATGGAGTGAAAGCACAATGACTAATAGCAGCTAGGCAGTAAAGATCAGGTAGGAAGATATTGTGAAGCCAATCAGAACAAGCAGTCACTCAGTGAAGACAAAAGATAAAGCAATCATACAATGACTTCACAAGGACCAACAGTAAGTAAAGGGAAGGGAAGGATGAAACCAGTGACTCGTTGAAGACAATGATTTGTTGGACCAGTTCCAGTTGCTGTGACAATTGTACGTCTGGTTAGGGAGGCTGAGATTCCACTCAGAAGACCTCGTCTTCACCTTATTCCCCTTGAGCTAAGGACACCCAGTCCTCGCCCAATCACTCTAGTAAGTCTTCAAGGTAGACTTCCAAACCTTCACAGACTTCGTTCACCGGCGATCCACAATGACTCTTGGATGCTCAGAACGCGACGCTTAACCGGCTGGAGGATTCACAGTCCTCAAGTGTAATAAGTCTTCAGATCACACAGACAGGAAGACTTAAGTGATGCCTAACACTCTTTGGCTCTGGGTGTTTAGGGCTTTATCCTCGCAAGGAATTCTCTCTCAAAGGCTTCGAGGTGGGTTGCTCTCAAATGACAAAAGCCGTGCATTAACTCTGAGCAGCCAACCGTTTATGGTTGTAGGGGGTGGGCTATTTATAGCCACTAGGCAACCCGACCTGATTTGTCCAAAATGACCCTTGGTCACTAAGGAACTGACACGTGTTCCAACGGTCAGATTTCAAACACACATGGCAACTTTACTTGGGCTACAAGCAAAGCTGACTTATCCAACTCTGGACAAGATTTGCTCTCATAGTCTTCACTCAAAGACATAGGATTTGGTTAAGCATCACTTCAGTCATTCTGACCGGTTCACTTGGACCCCACTTAACAGTACGGTGGTTCCTATGACTCAACAAAGAAGAAAAAGAACGACGAAACAACTAAGTCTTCGCGCTCCATAGTCTTCATGCGATGTCTTCTCTTGTCATAGTCTTCACATACCACCTTTGACTTCAATGTCTTCATTCATTTTTAGGGGTCATCTCTGGTAGGAAAACCGAATCAATGAGGGACTTCTACCTGTGTTATCCTGCAATTCTCACAAACACATTAGTCCCTCAACCAGGTTTGTCGTCAATACTCCAAAACCAACTGGGGGTGGCACTAGATGCACTTACAATCTCCCCCTTTTTGGTGATTGATGACAAACTGGTTGAAGTTTTCAATGGGGAATAAAATGTGTGAAACTGTAAAGGATAGGGTATTGTCTTCATAAGTTGCAAGGGCTCCCCCTGAATATGTGCATATAAGTAATTTGCTTTTGGGATGCAAATGCACATGGCAGGTTGTACTTGTGGAGATCCTCTTCAACTTATGATGACAAGTCATTATGCAAGATATGATGTAACGAATATAATGACATGCATAATGAAAAATGGACATCTGCAAAATGATCTAAGTGCGGAATTTATCGTCGCACATGCGGAATTTATCATCGCATCACAGAATAGCAAATAAGTAGCAGACGACCATCGAGTTTAAGTGTTACAACTCAAAGAACCAAATGTATCGAAAACGGGAGTTGTAAGCATTTGGCAAAAGTAGCAAAAAGTAAATTAACCACCCATATGGACCCGCTTGAAGACTATCAACTCATATGCTTCTCCCCCTTTTGTCAGTGAGGACCAAAAAGGTTTGAAGACATAGAGCGCATACTCGTTCCCGTGAGGTGCAGGCGAGGCAGCAGGGTCGTCGTTGAGATCCGGTGGTGTAGAGGAACTTGGTGTAGTGTCGACACGCGCTGAAGTTGGAGGAGGTGAAGTTGCATCATCTTGGTCATCGATGACTGGCATTTACGATCGCAACTGAGGACGAGTATTCAGAGTCTTCAAGTGAGGGAGTCCGACGCAAGTGAGCATTTCTGGGAGGAGTTGAGTCAAACTTGAAGCGTTCGGTGAAGCCATCGTCATGCAGATCAGCTTCAACACTAAGTAGGGTCAAACTCTTCCACGACCTCCGACGGGTTTCATGAGTGACAAAGGCATTCTTGGTGGCAAGATTGCGAATGCGGTTGACATCCACCAAGAGGCTTTGCATTTGACGCTTAAGCCAGTCGTGATGTTTGTCCTGTTTCTAATGCAGCACGACTAGAAGCTCTCGGTCATTTAGGACACGAGATCGTCGTTGAGGCCTTTGCGCAATGGTGCTACCAGTGGCATCAGTTTGAGCACGAGGGGCATGTGTGTTTCCAGCAAGGGGATAAACACGAGACACTACTGGAATTCCTTCAATGGGCTGGGTGAAGCTTTGGTGATCAGCATTGTGAAGATAAATGGGATCCTTAGCAGGCTCTGGGTAAATGGCTTCAACTGACATATCAACCTCGGGCAAGAATATAAGATGATTGCGCGCAGACGGCTAATAGTTGAAGGCTGAGTGACGCTTGATCAGACGCATGACCCATGGAGCATAGAATTTCAACCCAAAGATGTCGGAGCCAGACGCAGCCAACTGCCTGATGAAGAAGTCTTGAGCATTGAAGCTGATCCATTGAAGATATAGAAAACCAAAGTCTTCATTGCTCCTTCAAGCTTCGCTGCAGATGAGTGTCCTTTGACAGGCCATAGAGTCTTCCTGATGATGTGGTAAATGGTGCGAGGCAGGTACTCTAGGTCTTCAACAAAGAACTCAGATGGGTATTCAGCGTCGTGAGGCAAAGGCTTCATCATGCTCAGCATTTGACTCATGTTGGATTTTGGCTTCTGAAAGATGCTTTCCAAGGCATTTTGATATTGTTGACAACCTAGTTCATAGTATTCACCAGGAGTGTGCAGGCCTGTGAGCTCAATGATATCAAGAGCTTTAGCTTCATGATGGACATTGCCTGTCATCCACTCAAGGACCCAAGTCTTCGGATCCCTGTTGTAGCCTCGAATATGAAGAGTGGCATAGAATTGAAGCAGCAATTCTTCATTCCAGTGCTCCTTGTCAGTGACGAACTGCAACAGACCAGCATCTCTAAAACAATCCAATGCTTCTTCAAGGCAGGGCAGTCCAGCTATAGCTTCAGAGTCGAGGCACATATGTGGAAATATGCGCCCTTGATTGTATAGGACACAGGAATAGTAGCTGCGCTGCTGATAGCTCCAGAACCGATCTGAGGAAATGCGCGGTCTGGTATAAGGGTTCTTGGAGCTGTTGAAGAAGGTATTATGTGCCATGAATCCATTCGCATTGAAGACCCTAGGTGAAGTGGCAGTGCCTGGGAATCGTGGAAGTCTTGGCTTGCGCTTTTGGACTTGAGGCCTGTGCTCAACATGGTACTCAAATTGTGGACCAACAGCAGGCGGAGGAGTCAGAATGGGCCAGCGAACCATAACTGGCTGACCACGATCAAATGACAGCTCCATTGTGTGAGGTCTTGGAGGTTGAGGCATCAGAAGCTTCAGGATTTTTCCTCTTTCTGGTTTCAGCCTCGGCAGCCCTTGTCTTCTTTAGTTCTGAAGCAACTATGGGGACCTTAGGCTTCGAACCTGTCATACTGGCAGGGAAGACAATGGGATGTACTTCCTGCCTTGTTGCTTCGGGTTTGGCCACAGCTGGCTTCTTCTTCTTTGGCTTGGCCGCCATTCTGGGGTCGATGCCAGGACGCCCAAGAGCCTTGCGCTTCTCAGCTTCATTGTAGGCTTGCACGCACTTGTCAGCCAGACTCTTCATGCGCTCATGAGACCCTTTAGCTTCTTCACGTTTCTTGAGAAAGGCTTCCTTGAGCTCGTGCAGCATAATCTTGAAGTTTTTCACATCTTGCACACTGAGCTTAGCCATGTGCTTCTTGAATTGAGCTTTCTCATAGTCGATCTTTTGCTTCAGTTCAACGATGCGCTAAGCTAGAGCTAGCTCAGAAGCAATGGCGCCAGTGAAAGCGACGCTGAGGCCAATTGGAAGTTGCAGATCATCAAAGCTGAGATTGGGGGTTTCAAACCACTCATCAATGAAGTTGTGAAGGATTGCTACGTCAAAGAGAGGCAAATCAATGAAGATTTCTGCTTCTTCTTTGCTCTTGATCAGTTGCTCAAGAGCGTCATCTGCAAGATCTTCATCGCTGGACGGATCAATGGCGTCATTGCGCAGAATAGCAGCAGCAGTCAGTCCTTGGCTGGTGGGTTGCAAGGGCATATTCACTGTTGAGGGCTTGGAGATGCGTGACAAATCTTCAGACTGCACACTGTGTTCAGGAGGTGCAGTGGCCAGAGGCTTCGCCTGTAAGACCTTTGGTGCAGGAGCAGGCTTTGAAGCTTTAGGCTTCTTCAGTTTCTTTGGCTTTGGCGGTGCAGGCACTTCATCAGATTCAGCGTCATCTGCAGGCTCATCCACGGTTGTCCCTTGAACCATGATATGAGTGATGAGACCTTCCAGGTTGTAGAAGGGCCCAACAAGATTGGGTTCAGCTTCGCGTGTGCCATCAGCACGAGGAGCAGAGGGGCCTGGATTGAAGTCTAAGCCTCGTGACTTCTTGTTCTCTTTGGCCGAGTTCCTGGAAAACTAAAGGTTGCGCTTGAACAGATTATCATCGTGGCACCACAGTAATGAAGATGGGTCTGCATCTGCAAGCTGCGGTCCACGGACCATGCAAGGATAGAAGCCTTGTTCAATGGCTTCAGCTCTGGACTTGGGTTGAAGATTTCTGTATAGAATGTCTCCCCATGGTCGTTTGATGGAATTCTTCTCAGCATACTCCTGGGTCACGAACCTGTACTTGAACCATTGTTCTGCCCAATATCTTCGAATCCATTGGATTTGAGTTTTTTGCTGATTGTAGTCCTCCTCTGGATCTGTCTTGTATAGCTCATAGAGGTCAGGAGGCAAATCTCTTGAGGTGTTGCCACGACGCTGTCTGCCACCCTTTCTTGTAGGATTCTCTGGTGCCATGAAGCTTAAACTGAAGGGCTTCAACACGTTTAAAGGCTTCAAAGGCTTCCGCTTTCTGGTCAAACAGGAACTGGCTTCGGGAGAGTTAATGTGATGCTGTAAGAATTTTGCAAACGAGTGCAGACTATGAGAACCAAGGGATTCTCCCACGGACATGTACTTGTGACAGCATTAAGGTGCGAGGGAAGGGGAAGAGGTCATATGCATTCTCAGAAGATTTTGAAGATAAATCAGTTTAGAAGACATTGACCTCATAGTGCGAAGACATTCACTCATAGATAGAGAGTTGGTTCCAGATTTGTACGAATCCACGAATAAGTACAAGTGAGGAATCTAACTACTTTGTGAAGCATAAGTGAACATACTAGGCATATTATGAGATGAAGTATGAAATAGATCCAACTTGTGTGAACAGAAACTGCTTGTGGTAGAAAGTGATGAATCTATAGGATCAAAGGGGCCGTAAAAATGAAGTTTTATTTACCACACAAAGAACTGCTAGACGGAGTGGGAGAGGAGGCCGAGCAGTTCGATCGTCCGTGCCCTAACTTGGCGACGGAGGACACCTACGGCGACAGCGGAGAAGATGATGTCCGCGGCCGGCGTGAAGACGGTGTCAGTGAGGTCACGGCAGCTAAGCGCTTCGTCGCCGGCATCGTCGAGGGCTAGTGGTGGCGCTAGGGTTTGTGCGAGAGTGGAAGAAGGGATAATGACTGTGGTGAGGCGTGTATTTATAGGGATAGGGACGGCACAGTGTTATTACACAGGTGCCCCTGGCGATTCACATCTGAAGGACACGTGGCTATCATGCAACATATCGGAGGTTGTTCCAGGTTCCCATGCATGCCTGGATTGTCGGGTGGTCGTTCCCACTTCTCCAGGTTTCAGGTGAAAGAATTAGCATTGAAAACAGACTTAATGTTTGTCTCTGTATCTTCTGCTGACAAGGACGCAGAGAAGACATTCGACAGTTTCAATAGAATGCATATGATTTGGACAGATAGAGTTTGATATAGAAAGCATAGAGAGATTAGGGTCCGATCACATTCACTTAGTTCAAAAGATTCAACAAGGAAGACGTAGCTATAAGTGAATGATGTAGAGGATAGAACACTAGTATGTATATATCAGAAGACAATCAAGTCAACATAGTGAAGATAATCATGAAGACAAGTTGAAATTGAAGACAAACCAAATGTGAAGACATAGCAAATGTAACGCCATGGGTAAAACACTTCAAACAGAAGAATTTGGTGGTGGTGTTACCCACCGTATAGGAAGTATTAGACCCAGACACGACGCACAATTATCGTGGCGCTCCGAAGTCAAATTCCACGTTAATGTATTCACACTCAGAATGTAAGTCTTCATTGATTGAAGATATACTTTACTTCGTGTGTTGCACATATAAGTCATCAACATGCATAAGTGTTAGGATGTGTGCCTGATCACAAGACATTTGAGGATTCCAAGATATTTAGCTCACACCGTAACTTGCAAAACCTCTTCTCATCCAAGGGCTTGGTGAACATATCTGCCAATTTCTCTTGAGTGTTGACGTGTATGATATCAATATCTTCCTTCACAACATGATCTCTGAGAAAGTGATGACGAATTTCAATGTGCTTTGTCTTCGAGTGCTGAACTGGGTTGTTGGCAATCTTGATGGCGCTTTTGTTGTCGTAGTAGAGTGGCACTTGCTTCAGGTGAATGCCATAGTCTTTGAGTGTTTGCTTCATCCATAGAAGCTGAGCGCAGCAAGATCCAGCAGCAATGTATTCAGATTCAGCAGTGGAGAGAGATACACAGTTCTGCTTCTTTGAAGACCAACATACAAGTGATCATCCCAGAAAATGACATGTGCCTGATGTAGACTTGCGATCCACCTTGTCACCAGCATAATCAGCATATGAGAATCCAACTAGATCAAACTCTGAGCCCTTTGGATACCATAATCCTAGTGTTGGGGTGTGAGCCAAATATCTGAGAATTCGCTTCACAGCTAAGTGATGCGATTCCTTTGGTGCCGCTTGGAACCGGGCACACATGCAAACACTAAGAATGATATCTGGCCTAGATGCACATAAATAAAGCAAGGAACCAATCATGGAGCGATATACCTTTTGATCGAACTCTTTACCATTGTCGTCGGGACCCAGATGATGTTTGGCTGGCATTGGCGTCGTGAAGCCTTTGCAATCTTGCATTCCAAATTTCTTCAGGCAATCTTTGAGGTATTTCTCTTGAGATATAAAGATGCGGTTGCGTTGCTGACGTATTTGAAGACCTAGGAAGAACTTCAGCTCACCCATCATGGACATCTGATATTGCTCTTGCATCATATATCCAAACTCGTCAGTGTATTTTTGATTGGTGCAGCCGAAGATAATGTCATCCACATATATTTGGCACACAAATAGTTCACCATCATATGTCTTCGTGAAGAGAGTGGGGTCGAGGGAACCAGGTTTGAAGCCTTTGATCTTCAAGAAGTCTTTGAGTGTGTCATACCAAGCCCGAGGGGCTTGTTTGAGGCCATACAGTGCCTTGTTGAGCTTGTACACCATGTCAGGATGTTTTGGATCTTCAAAGCCAGCCGGTTGTGCAACATACACTTCTTCTTCAATCTTACCATTGAGAAAAGCGCTCTTCACATCCATTTGATACAGAAGAATGTTATGATGATTTGCATGGGCCAGCAGTATGCGTATGGCTTCAAGCCTAGCCACAGGAGCAAATGTTTCATCGAAGTCAATCCCTTCAACTTGAGTGTATCCTTGAGCAACGAGACGAGCTTTGTTTCTGACAACTTGACCATGCTCATCTTTCTTGTTGCGATATATCCATTTGGTGCCTATTATATTGTGCTTGCGAGGATCAGGACGCTTAACCAGTTCCCATACATTATTCAGCTCAAACTGTTGAAGCTCTTCTTGCATAGCTTGAATCCATTCAGGTTCCATGAAGGTTTCTTCAACTTTCTTGAGTTCAGATATTGAGACAAATGCAAAGTGCACACAGAAATTTGCTAGCTGTGTTGCCCTTGAACGAGTGAGTGGACCTGGTGCATTGATGCTACCAATTATTATCTCAATCTGTACTTCATTTGCAACACGAGGATGTACAGGACGAAGATTTTGCTCTTGCTGATATTGCTCTTGCTGATCATTGTCATCGTTAGAAGGATTGTCTTCGGGCTGAGCATTGTCTTCAGGTTGATCAGGTGTGGAGATGATAAGTTCCTCTTCAGGCTGAGCTTCAGATGGTATGATTTCTCTAGTTCCCATAAGTTTGATTGATTCAATGGATGGAACTTCATCTAGCACATTTGGCAGGTGCTCTCTTTGCGAGCCGTTAGTCTCATCGAACCGCACATCCACAGTTTCAACCACTTTATAGTGAAAGAGGTTGAAGACTCTGTAGGAGTGTGAATCCTTTCCATATACAAGCATAAAACCTTCATGTGCTTTTGGTGCAAATTTTGAAGTGTGATATGGATCCTTGATCCAGCACCTGGCACCAAATACTCTGAAGTAACTGACATTTGGCTTCTTGCCAGTAAGAAGCTCATAGGATGTCTTGTTCAGAAGCTTGTGAAGATAAACACGGTTGATGATATGGCATGCAGTATCAATGGCTTCAAGCCAGAATTTTCTTGGAGTCTTGTATTCATCAAGCATCGTCCGGGCCATCTCAATAAGTGTTATGTTCTTACGTTCGACGACGCCATTCTGCTGTGGCGTGTACGGAGCTGAGAATTCATGTGTGATGCCCAAAGTATCAAGATACGTATCTAGGCCAGTGTTCTTGAATTCAGTGACATTGTCACTTCTGATGTGCTTTATCTTGACGCGATAGTTGTTCATTGCTCGATTGGCGAAGCGTCTGAAGACATCCTGCACTTCAGTCTTGTATAGGATTATATGCACCCAAGTATATCTTGAATAATCATCAACAATGACAAAGCCATAGAGACAAGAAATAGTAGTAAGAGTTGAGTAATGAGTGGGACCGAAAAGATCCATGTGGAGCAGTTCAAAGGGTTGAGTCGTTGTCATGATGGTCTTCGAGGGATGCTTGGCCCTCGTCATCTTTCCTGCTTCACAGGCACCGCATAAGTGATCCTTCTTGAACTTGACGCCCTCGATGCCTATGACATGCTTCATTCTTGCAAGAGTGTGCAAGTTCCTCATGCCAGCGTGCCCTAGCCTCCGATGCCAGAGCCAGCATTCTGAAGCTTTTGCTAGAAGACATATGGAAAGCTGTGGTCCTGCTGAGAAATCTACCACGTACAAATCATCTTTCCGATACCCTTCAAACACTAGAGACTTGTCAGATTCCACTAGAACAAGGCAACGATATTTTCCAAACATCACAATCATGTTTAAATTGCAAAGCATTGAGACAGACATCAAGTTGAAACCAAGGGATTCAACAAGCATGACTTTATCCATGTGTTGATCCTTTGAGATTGCAACTCTACATAGACCCAATACCTTACTTTTACCAGTGTCAGCAAATGTGATGTGACTTCTGTCAGATGGACGTAAGGTTGAGTCCATAAGAAGGCTTCGCTTGCCAGTCATGTGATTAGTACACCCACTATCAATAATCCATTCTGAAGCAGCCGGTGTCGTACCCTATAGTGCAGTTAGGGGGATAGGCTTCACGAAGAGAATTGTGAAGCAAAAACATTTGACGGGCAAGTGGATTATGAAAGCTTAGATCGAGGTTAGGACTGATAGGGCAAGTAGCAAGCGACTCAGGAACAAAATACATAATAAGACCATTTGGGCATTTGATCTTGCACCCTACAAGATGTTTAAGGTCCCCAGCAATAGCTTCAGACGATTTTGGTTTTCGGCTGGAGACCTTTCCCTGCAAAAGAGAGTTAAGCTTTCTTAGCCACCCACATCTTCAAGGGTGGCTTTGAAGCAATGAGTCTAAGTGCAGCATCTGAGAACTTTGGCTTTAGAGCCCTAGCAAAAAGTCTGGCAGGTGAATAATAGTACTCATAAGAATAAGCAGAATAGTTTTTGGTCTTATGAACATGGCGGTTTGATGAAACGCTCTCATATTCATAGGCCTGAGTAAGGTTTCCCTGCAAAAAATTTGCGTTAGTGCGACTCAGGTGAGTCCTCTGTCTGTATGAAGCCTTTGGACCATATGAAGCCTGTGGTCTGGGGTTTGTCTTCTTCACTTGTGGTGTCATGACGACATTCACAGGAAGATTCTCCAAACACCTTTTCGGCACCCAGACCTTCTTCATAGGCGGCCCATTCCTGCAGTTAGTACCAATATACCTGGCAAACACTTCACCATTCTGATTCTTAAACAGTTTATAGTTTGCATCAAAGGATTCATCAATAACAATGGGATTAGCACAAGTGAAGCCAGATAGGGAGGATGGATCCACTGAAGGTCCCTTTGCAGCAACCCATGTGGTTTTGGGGTACTGCTCAGGTTTCCAGTAAGAGCCATCAGCATTCATTTTCCTTTCGAACCCAACACCCTCTTTCCTAGGGTTTCGGTTCAGGATCTGCCTTTTGAGGACATCACATAGTGTTTGATGCCCTTTGAGACTTTTGAACATCCCTGTTTCAAGCAATGTCTTCAACCTAGCATTCTCATCAGCAATAGAAGTGGCATCCTCAGCAGAGGGGTTAGTTGGCACATCAGCAGTTGAAGATATTGCAACAGTAGCAGCAGTAGAACAACCAGCAACAGAAGTAGCGTTGTCATGCTCAATGCATTTAAGACATGGTTGTTCAAATCCTTCCTGAGCAGAATTGATCTGTTTGGCGCGAAGTGGCTCGTTTTCCTTTTGAAGATCTTCATGAGTCGCTCTCAATTTCTCAAGATCTTATTTCCTTTGAAGATAATCATAGGAAAGCTTTTCATGAGTTGTTGAGAGCGTTTCATGACGACTTTCAAGTTCCTCATACTTAACATGAAGAGTTTTTATGTCTTCAGTCAAGGACTGAGATCGAGTCATTTCAGCGTCTAACAGGTCATCGCTTTTGTCTAACAGTTGTTGAATATGTTCCATAGCTTTCTGTTGTTCAGTTGCAATTTTAGCAAGTGTTTTGTAGCTGGGTTTGGAACCACAATCAGAGTCGTCTTCACTAGATGTTTGATAGTGAGTAGTGCGTGTGTTTACCTTGGCACTGCGTGCCATGAAGTAGTAGGTAGGAGCGGAGTAGTCCTTGTCATTTGCATTGGTGTCAGTGATGAAGTCATTGTCTTCAGTGTTGAAGATGGACTTGGCAACATATGCTGTAACCAGACTCACAACGCCAGAATCGGACTCCTCCTCAGACTCCACCTCCGCCTCCTCAGAAGCGGACTCCTCCTCTGAATCCATTTCCTTGCCAACAAACGCACGTGCCTTGCCAGATGAGCTCTTCCTGTGTGATGAAGACTTTGAGGAAGGCTTGGAAGAAGGCTTTGAGTATTTCTTCTTCTTCTTCTTCTTCTTGTCGTCAGAGTCGTACTCCTTGCTCTTCTTCTTGTTCTTGTTCTCATTGTCCCACTGCGGACACTCACAGATGTAGTGGCCAGGTTTCTTGCACTTGTGGCATGTTCTCTTCTTGTAGTCATGAGCAGAAGCTTCATCATTCCTTGAGCTTGATCGTGAAGACTTTCTGAATCCTTTCTTCTTGGTGAATTTTTGGAACTTCTTCACAAGCATAGCAAGCTCCTTTCCAATGTCTTCAGGATCATCAGAACTGCTATCCGATTCTTCTTCAGATGAGGAGACAGCTTTTGCCTTCAAGGCACGAGTTCGCCCATAGTTGGGACCATAGATGTCTCTTTTCTTAGAAAGCTGAAACTCGTGTGTGTTGAGCCTCTCAAGTATGTTAGACGGATCGAGTGTCTTGAAGTCAGGACGTTCTTGAATCATCAGGGCTAGGGTGTCAAACTAGCGGTCAAGTGATCTCAGGAGTGTCTTGACGACTTCATGCTTGGTGATCTCAGTGGCGCCGAGGGCTTGAAACTCATTTGTGATGTCAGTGAGTCGATCAAACGTGAGTTGGATATTCTCATTGTCATTTCTCTTGAAGCGGTTGAAGAGGTTGCGAAGGACACTGATTCTCTGATCTCTCTGGGTTGAGACGCCTTCGTTGACCTTGGAGAGCCAGTCCCATACTAGCTTAGATGTTTCCAAAGCACTCACACGGCCATACTGTCCTTTGGTCAGATGACCACAGATGATGTTCTTGGCAGTGGAGTCCAGTTGAACGAACTTCTTGACATCAGTAGCGGTGACACCTTCACCAGCCTTAGGAACGCCATTCTTAACGACATACCATAGGTCGACATCAATGGCTTCAAGATGCATGCGCATCTTATTCTTCCAGTAGGGATATTCAGTTCCATCGAAGACGGGGCACACAGCGGAGACTTTAATTATCCCTGTAGTCGACATAACTAAAACTACAAGTGGTTAAACCGAATCACACAGAACAAGGGAGTACCTTGCTCTGATACCAATCGAAAATGCTAGTGGTCGACTATAGGGGGGTGAATAGGCGATTTTTATGAAAGTCTTCAAAACATGGAAGTTTCGAAGACAAACGATAGAAATAAACCTATTACCATGCAGCGGAAGGTAGACTACACTAGGCAAACCATAGTCAAGTATTCAATGGAGTGAAAGCACAATGACTAATAGCAGCTAGGCAGTAAAGATCAAGTAGGAAGATATTGTGAAGCCAATCAGAACAAGCAGTCACTCAGTGAAGACAAAAGATAAAGCAATCATACAATGACTTCACAAGGACCAACAGTAAGTAAAGGGAAGGGAAGGATAAAACCAGTGACTCGTTGAAGACAATGATTTGTTGGACCAGTTCCAGTTGCTGTGACAACTGTACGTCTGATTAGGGAGGCTGAGATTCAACTCAGAAGACCTCTTCTTCACCTTATTCCCCTTGAGCTAAGGACACCCAGTCCTCGCCCAATCACTCTGGTAAGTCTTCAAGGTAGACTTCCAAACCTTCACAGACTTCGTTCACCGGCGATCCACAATGACTCTTGGATGCTCAGAACGCGACGCCTAACCGGCTGGAGGATTCACAGTCCTCAAGTGTAATAAGTCTTCAGATCACACAGACAGGAAGACTTAAGTGATTCCTAACACTCTTTGGCTCTGGGTGTTTAGGGCTTTATCCTCGCAAGGAATTCTCTCTCAAAGGCTTCGAGGTGGGTTGCTCTCAAACGACAAAAGTTGTGCATTACCTCTGAGCAGCCAACCGTTTATGGTTGTAGGGGGTGGGCTATTTATAGCCACTAGGCAACCCGACCTGATTTGTCCGAAATGATCCTTGGTCACTAAGGAACTGACATGTGTTCCAACGGTCAGATTTCAAACACACACGGCAACTTTACTTGGGATACAAGCAAAGCTGACTTATCCAACTCTGGACAAGATTTGCTCTCATAGTCTTCACTCAAAGACATAGGATTTAGTTAAGCATCACTTCAGTCATTCTGACCGGTTCACTTGGACCCCACTTAACAGTACGGTGGTTCCTATGACTCAACAAAGAAGAAAAAGAACGACGAAACAACTAAGTCTTCGCACTCCATAGTCTTCATGCGATGTCTTCTCTTGTCATAGTCTTCAATGTGAATGTCTTCACATACCACCTTTGACTTCAATGTCGTCATTCATTTTTAGGGGTCATCTCTGGTAGGAAAACCGAATCAATGAGGGACTTCTACCTGTGTTATCCTGCAATTCTCACAAACACAT
Organism: Triticum urartu; assembly: GCF_003073215.2. Lineage (NCBI taxonomy): Eukaryota > Viridiplantae > Streptophyta > Magnoliopsida > Poales > Poaceae > Triticum > Triticum urartu. The sequence continues at coordinate 610,796,625 of NC_053028.1, forward strand.
TAGTCCCTCAACCAGGTTTGTCGTCAATACTCCAAAACCAACTGGTGGGGCACTAGATGGACTTACACCGGCTAAGGTTAAAACTTCATCTTTTGCTGATAGATGCTCCATCAGCCTTCTTCCATCCAATCCATTCTGAAGAAATGCATCCTTAACTCAGCACGGTGACAATAGCATCAACGAGTGGTATCATCAGGGATGGACGTGTTTCTGCCCTTGTCATTGCCATGAGCTATCTTCCATAATTGATATCTCCTGCCTTAGGGTTTTCTTGACAAAAACTTTGAGTTCTCATGCTCCATGTTCCGGTCTTTCTCCGACACACCTTGATCTCGGGTATTGACAACTTCAATAGTCTGCCAGGTTCCATAAGGGTAGCTTTCCTAGGTCACACAAATCTGGAAATTCTTCGGAGCCTCCAATTCTCCTAGTCTTCAGAGTCTTCAACAGTTGTAGTTTCCATTATCATAATACACGGTAAAATTCTCTTCATTCTGAAGTGGTCTTAGTTGTCCGATATCTTGTCCTTCTCAGAGTGGTCTCATCAGCTGAATCTTCGCATGGTCAAAAGGGGAAAAGAGGGGGTATAGTCTCACTAAAAGAAAACTTTTGAATAAGCTCAGAAGAGAAGAGAGGTAAAAGATTCTTTTTGAAAAATAAAGTTTTTAGAGAAAAAATCTTTCCTATGGGCTTGCCAGTTGCTAGGGTCACGTCCTACAGTCAACATGTGCTCTGATACCATCTTGTAGCGACCCGACCTCGGACGGTCAAGTCTCTGTGCTTAAGTGTCATCCCTGGATCGGTATGCTGACACACACAGTACTCGACGATTTATAACAGAGGTAAATTACATGTAAAAGTAACGTAAATACTATTACCTCAATCCAAATAGTGGAAGTAACAACAAGGTTGTGGTTTCTCATCAACACCAACGGCAAAGTTGAGTGTAGAAACCGTAACCCTAACGTATCACTTACTCGTCGTAAGATTCCTGCAACATGAGACGTTGCAGCCACAAGGGACAGTACATTGAATCTACTGGCAAATTCACACCATAGAGAATGATGACCAATGGTTATCACTACATGCATATATGGTTGGTGGAAAAACTCTATGGTTATATGTTTTTGCGAAAAGCCAATTTTTCCCTACTGCAAAGGAATACATTTTATTTAACTATCAAGGTGGTTGTTGAACATTGAGAATGGTTGACAGCATTCTCAATCCCAATTAAGTAACATCATTAAACCCAACAAAATTAATTTAAAGTAACATGATGAGATTCACATGATAATCCAAGTACTTGATACTCAAGATGTCCATAACCAGGGACACGGCTAACCATGATTAGTTTATACACTCTAGAGAGGTTTGTGCACTTTTCAACACAAGACTCGATCTCCTCCGTTGGGATTCTCGCACTACATGGTGTTTGAGAAACGGATGACCGAGACATAGTCTTTCAGAAGCGCTAGCACCTTACGATCGGGTAGACCGTTACACCTACTTTTCCCTACATCTGCTAGTCTACCACTGTAAGAGTTCGCACGACTTAATCAACTATGCTAGAGCCCATAGTAGCTTGTGGCTGCACACGGAAGTTTCTAGTATGAATAATCTCATGATCCCTTTGAGCCTGGGTGGCGGTCCATAAAAAAACAGGCAATCGCTGGAATACCCAGGTGCGTAAATAGGCAATCGCTGGAATACCCAGGTGCCTCAATCCACCCAGATGTGTGTTAAAGTTGCCATCTTAAGTAAACCATTAATTAACAATCTCACATCTGTCATGAATATTCTCAAACCCAATCCACGTCTACGAGCATAGCATGGCAATATAAGCATAACGTAAAAGTAACTCCCAAGGTTTGAATGCAGGGCAATCGGTTCCTACCTCATCAACTACTTCCCAATACCCACATGTTATCAATCCTACTCATGCAATGTTTGAGGGTGAAACTAATGCATAAAAACTGGGTATGAAGGGGGATATGATCAAAGTGTGAACTTGCCTGCAATGTTGATGAAGATGATTCGCACTCAAAACTCTTGATAGTTCTACTCTTCACACTCCGGTCAATCTATCGTAAGCAAGCAATAGTAACCACACATAAGAAATCACTCAAAAGATCAGAAAGAACGAAGAAGACGATTCGGAAAACATCAAAACCAAGCAAATAACTCTTGCTACATAAAACAATTTCTAACAGTTCCAAAATTATGTGAATTTGGCCTTATCAGAAAGTTTAGGTCAAGAGCTTCGATTTGCAAAAAGAATCAACTCAAACGGAGCTACGAAACTCAAGTTATGATCAAACGAAGTTTGAATTCAAATCTGATCTAATTCAAATTTTAAAATTTCAAAAACATGTTTAAGCTGTTTTACTCGATAGAGGAGATCGTAATGAAGACATGAGCGTTGGTTTCGTTGGATTTGGACTAACGAGTAAAAAGTAATGATCATTTGAAGAACATGGGCTAATATGTAAATAAAATCATCACATATAGGTCCCTGGCCAAAATCTAAAATAAAAAGAAAAAGAGAAACGCTATCGAACGAACGTTCGCTACAGAATGCTTAAAGGACGAAAACCGTTCGCTACAGATCTAAACAGGTGAACGCTCGCTATCTAATAAAACCAAAAGAAATAAATCGTACTAAAAGAAAACCGAACTATATATAAAAAAACCGGCGGGTTTTCTCGGTTTATACCGGTCGGGTGAGATGAACTGGTGGCGGCGGCGGTTTTTCTCCGGCGAGGCGGGACAGCGGCGACGGCGAGTTCCGGCGCGGCAGCAGCGACACGAAGCGGCTTCGGCGAGAGAGCGGCGCGGCGCAGATGCGGGCGCGCGGCAAGGCGGCGGAGGGGAGCGACGCGGATGCGGGGAGGAGAGGCGGCAGGGCGCAGTTCCGGCGGCGGCGGCTGCGGCGGTTTCGCGCATGCAGGCGAGCGGCAGGGAAAACAGAGAGAGAGGGGCGGCGGGCGCGGCTTTATAGGGGAGGGAAGGAGGTGGCCTTGGAGGAGGGGTAAGGCAAAGGCGGCGGGCGCGGAGTCCGCGGCGGGGACGGCGGCCATGGCGGCGCGGCGACGTGCGACGGGCGGAGTTCCGCTGGGGAGGTCGGGGGCATGCGGGCGTTGGGCTAGGCCGACCCAGTTCGGCGGAAGGGTTTTTTTATATATTTTTTTCACTGAACTAAAATAAAAAACATAATAACTAAAATATTATATAGGCATATAATATACCAAAATTTACAGAAAAAGATTTTCTACAACATGGACATTTTTATAATGCCAAATAAAATCCACGTAAATTCCGATAATTCAAAGAGTGCTACTGGTCTAATAAAATCCAATAAAAACATTTTAAAAATACCGAAATGATTTCAAATTAATTTTTCTCCAATTTTCTATTGTAGGGAATCATGTTACCCTATATTCCATGTATTTTGTTTTTGGAGAAAAATAATTTGAATAAAACTCAAATAACCCAAATTGAAAAATAATTCCCAAAAGGGTTTGAATTTGATCCTTTTAACTTCCAACTCATATTTCATATGCTTTGAAGAAGTCATTTTATCTTCTCTCATGAAAATCATTGAGTTGCTTAAAGTTTCAGAACTGAAAATATTTCAAAAGAATTTCGAATATTTCCAACAACCCTTTTCATTTAATTTAAATGGAAGAAGTCATGTCATCTTCTCTCTAGGGTTTTGTGATGAAAAGCATTTGAATTCCTGGAGATCAGAAAGCAAAGTTGAAAGTTTGGAAAAGTCCTTTTATTCCCTCTCATTTAACCTTCAAAAGTTTCAAATATCACTCACTTTCAGTCAATCAATCACACAACAATCAAACAATCAATCAATCTATCTATTTATTATAACATTTCAAAATTTAGAATTTTGGGATGTTACAGTTTAAGTCACCTAACTATATACCTAGAGTTTGTATTTAGTTTAAGTCACCTAAGTATATATCCAGAGTTCTGAATACTATTTGTTTTATAAGGTAAGTTGCATATAAACTTCAGGCCCAGAATAGTACGTAGACCATACATCATGTCATGTCGTGTGGGTATATGATACCAAAAAATGTAATAGCAAAAAAACAATTTTACAATAAAGTGTATAAAAGATCAAGCTAGTGTACTGGAGGCATGTTACACTCGTATGGTTGACTAGATAGTATAGTACGTACATATATGCAAAGGAAATTATGGTAATATATTTGGAAAGTAATTCATTAATAGGGAGGAAACAACATGCAATTCTCTTTTGGAAAGCAATCTGATCGTGGTGTGCACAGCATGCATTAGCGGGTATAGCTCACACTAACAGGTTAGAGAAAGCTAGGTGCCCAGGCACCTAGGTGAAATAAACATCCAATTACATAAGTAACTATACAGATCATCCGCACATGCCTTAATAAATAATTACGCTGGCGGACAACAACAAGCCAAATCTGCGTAGCTTTCATGCACGCCGGAGGGCGGTTTCTTGCCGGATTCAGCACTATGCCCGTCCCTCTCACGCCGTCGCTGTTGTGTGTGGTGGCGGCACCTACCTACTTACCTCAGTTGTTCTCGTGCCACCAGTCCACCTACGTACCTATGTTCTACCTGGTTTAGTTTCTTATCATACTGCTTTGCAATCGAATTAATATGTTTAAATCTGGCACTTTATTTAAACTGCGGCTAAGCTATGGTTTACAACCATCTTCTATTGTGGGTCTTATCAGTTTTACCAACCTTTTTGTTTTTACTGTCTTTTTTGTTTTATTTCCATTTTTCTTTTTGGTTTCAATTAATGTTATGCTTAAAAAATAAAACAAATCTAAATATTTAAAAATCACCTTTACAAAAAAATAGAATATTAAAACTATTTGTGTTTAAAAAAATGAATTTTAAAAATTGTTTAAAAATTCTAAAATTATTTGATATTTCAAAATTTTATTTGTGTATTCAAAAAATTCTGGAAATTCATAAAACATAGCTTAGAAAATTTCCAAATAATATTCAAAATTAAAAAAATATTCACTTTTTCAAAACAATAGATCACATTTTAGAAAACTGTTGGGAATTTCGAAATAAATTCACAATCTTCAAAAAATGTTTGTTTTAAAAAACGATTATATGATTTTTTTTTGTAGTTTCTAAAAATATTCAGGTCCTCAGAAACTTTTCATAATAATAATATGTTCACTACAGTACCCAGTCGCTATAGTACATGGGCTGCTAAAGTATACCGCGGAAAACCCGCTCACTGCCGGCTTACTACAGGCGTTGGGAGTGGGCTGGCCCATCTGCATGCGCACTATGCGCCTCCCCTCAAGTTTGACGACACCAACGAGGAGCAGCAAGGAGCAACTAGTTAACGAGCGCTCTTTCGGGAGTCTCGCAACGATCACCGTCACGTGTCGCGCTCTAGGAACTTCCTTCGATTTTTTAATTTTTCCGCACGTGTTTTCGGATTTTTAAACAGATTTTTCCTGTTTCTTTACTTTTCGGTTCTCCACTGGTCTTCCTTAACTTTGGGACAACAAAAAATGTCGAATTTTTTTTTGCGCAAGAAACGTATTTTTTTGCTTCTGCGAAAGGCATGGTTTTACTTCTACGAGAGGCATGGCCATGTCTATCAGAAACGAAAAAACGTGTTTTCTATTTTATTTTTCTTTCGTGAAAGGCACGGCTTTGCTTCCACGAAAGGCATGATTTTGCTTTTGCGAGAGGTATGGTCGTGCCTCTCGGAAACCAAAAAAACGTGTTTTTTGTTTTTTTTCTTCCGCGAGAGGCATAATTTTCCTTCCATGAAAGGCACGGTTGTGCTTTCGCGGGAGGCACGGCCATGCCTCTTTCGGAAAGAAAAAAAACCATTCTCCCGGTTCGGTTTTTTGTTCTTTTTTGTGAAAAAAGTTCGTCAAAACATATCAACACGGGATCTAGTTTTGAAGATCTAGACGCAAAGAATTCAATGGTGAAAACGGTTCGAGATTTGGACGCAGGATTTAAGAGGTAAAACATTTTGAATAAACTGATCTAGGAAAAAAGGAAAAACTGTCAGGTTGCGACAAGTGACGCACATGCAACGCACCACTTGTTATAATCCGAGGAGGTGGGAATGATCTTTGCAAGGAGCAATCCTCAATTAGTGATTTCGCGAGGAGCAGCTGCAGTATGCAGAGATGAGAATGGCAATTTTTTGGGTAGCTCGGCACTGGTCGTCAATGGCATAACAGATGTTGCTACTCTTGAATCAATTGCATGTAGGGAGGCATTATTTTTGGCAGAGGATCCATAGTTGTGTGACTTCATTGTTGCTTCGGATTCAAAACAAATCATTATTGATATTGAGAGGGAGAGCCAGGGAGGATATGGAGTCATCATACAGGAAATCAAACAGAGGGAATTATCCTTTAATTGTCGTTTCATTTTTTAATGTCGGTCTACTAATGTAGACGGCTGATAGAATAGCCGACGTTGTAAAACGACGGCCAGTGAATTGTAATACGACTCACTATAGGGCGAATTCGAGCTCGGTACCCGGGGATCCTCTAGAGTCGACCTGCAGGCATGCAAGCTTGGTGATATCAACCCCCCCCCCCCCCCCCCCCCCCCCCAAAAAAACAGGACACCTTAAGAGTTGTCACAATTTTTTTTAACTTGTGACTTCATTCTTCTTTTCTCTTCTTCAACTATAACGCTAAAAGCCGTAGTAGTTTCGCTGTTTTTATTTTATTTTATTTTCGGTTTTTGTTTATCCGGTTTTCTTCTATTTTATCTCTTTACTCTTCTATTTATTAATTAATTTTTAAAATTCGTAAAAAATTCATACATTTTTCAGAAAAATTAAACTTTTTTCGACTCCATGAACTCTTTTCCAAAACACTTGAATTTTCTTCAAATTTGTGAACTTTTTCTCACATCGGCCAACTCATTTTTTAGATTCATGAACTTTTCTTCAAAATCAATTAACTTTTTCCAAAATCGATGAACTATTTCAAAATGGATGAACTGTTTCAAAATTGTGAACTATTTCACAAGATGATGAAGTTTTTTCAAAATCAATGATTTTTTTCTTCAAAATTTTGAAGTTTTTTCAAAATCAATGAACTTTGTTTCAATGACGATGAAATTCTCGAAAATCGATGATTTTTAAAATAATGGATGAACTCATTCCGAGTTCGTTGAAATTTGTTCAAAATCAATGGTTTTCTTTTAAATTATCGAACCTTTTTCAATAATCTATGAACTTTTTTCGAATTCCATGAACTTTTTTCCTAGGTTTGAACTTTTATTCCATACTCGTGAGCTTTTTATTGCATATCTATGAACTTTTTTTTCAAGTCCAAATTTTTTTGGAACAAAGTGAATGAGTCAGTTTTGTTTTGTTGAGAAATGTGAATGAGCCAGTTGGTTGAAAAAAAAGGATTGATGCTACAGGCGACCGATGCTAAAGAGGCAACCATCAGATAGCAAACGAGGAAGGATATTTTAATGGGCCTCGGCCCAGCGGAATTGATAGTGTGTGCCAGCAGCCGAAACCGGCGCCTGTAGCGCCGATTGGGACCTCCCCAAATAAGAAGTCCCACGAATAATAAGAGCCCCTGTTTTTCACTGAGTGATCTTGACTAATCAACCCAAACCTAAATCCGAAGGGCCCAGCTAGGAGCGCATGCATGCTCGTTCGCGTGGTTTAGCAGAACTTTCATACTCCCTCCGTTCCTAAATATTTGTCTTTCTAGAAAATTCAAATGGTTATCACATACGGATGTATATAGACATATTTTAGAGTGTAGATTCACTCATTTTGCTCCGTATGTAGTCACCATTTAAAACCTCTAGAAAGACAAATATTTAGGAACGGAGGGAGTATAAAGGAAAAAAAGCAATCATCCCCTGATTGCACCAAAAAATGAAGGCGTTTGGTCCCCCATCCCCACGCTACTTCATTCAGATTACCATATGCACTTATTTGGTGTTTCAAAAAATATTAAGAAGCTATAACTATTTTTTTGCAGAAAAACTTCCAATCTATTCATCTTCAATTATGACAGTTCAACGAACACCAGAAATAAGGCATAACTTTTGATTGAGCATAAAAATTTGAATATGTTTTCACCGTTGGGTTTCTTGTGATGGGCTCTTCAAAACAAGATCCCATATGGGTATATATCATTTTCTTCGAATGCAACTTTGGATGCCACGGGGGCAACTTTAGTGCTATAGGAAAACAACTTCTTTATTTGCCTAGTATGATTGCCTATCAATGGGAAGTCCTTGTAAGTTTGCTGCTATGGCTATCGCCTTGATTAGATTCATCTCTAGGTTTCCAATCATAACTAGGAGTATTATAACACTATACTCCAGAGTATAGTCAACTAGAGCAAAGACAATGGATAATTTTGCATAGTACTGTAGGCAAGTAACTAGCGGTGACGTGCAATTGGACATCATTGGTGGGCAACTAATTAGCAATATCGAGCCATCTATAATACCCGTAGTAGACTACTAACTAGCTATGATAGACAACTGAGCATCAACGATGGACGACTTCATAGTGTTATAGATAATTTATAAATAATGACATACAAGCATCATGAGTAGGCAACTTAGAAGTGAAGTGAGCAAGATAAAAAAATATTAGCCAAAATTAACTAGGACGTGAAATGTAGTGTGATAACCCACAAGTATTGGGGATCGCAACAGTTTTCGAGGGTAGAGTATTCAACCCAAATTTATTGATTCAACACAAAGGGAGCCAAAGAATATTCTCAAGTATTAGCAGCTGAGTTGTCAATTCAACCACACCTGGAAACTTAATATCTGCACCAAATTGTTTAGTAGCAAAGTAATATGATAGTAGCGGCAACGGTAGCAAAAGGTAATAGTGGCAAAAGTAATGTTTTTGGTATTTTGTAGTGATGATAGCAATAGCAACGAAAAAGTAAATAAGCGAAGAACAATATGTGGAAAGCTCGTAGGCAATGGATCAGTGATGGAGAATTATGCCGGATGCGGTTCATCATGTAACAATTATAACCTAGGGTGACACAGAACTAGCTCCAGTTCATTGATGTAATGTAGGCATGTATTCCGAATATAGTCATACGTGCTTATGCAAAAGAACTTGCATGACATCTTTTGTTCTACCCTCTCGTGACAGCGGGGTCCTTACGGGAACTAAGGGATATTAAGGTCTCCTTTTAATAGAGTACCGGAACAAAGCATTAACACATAGTGAATACATGAACTCCTCAAACTACGGTCATCACCGGTAAGTATCCCGATTATTGTCACTTCGGGGTTAATGGATCATAACACATAATAGGTGACTATAGACTTACAAGATAGGATCAAGAACTCTCATATATTGATGAAAACATAATAGGTTCAGATCTGAAATCATGGCACTCGGGCCCTAGTGACAAGCATTAAGCATAGCAAAGTCATAGCAACATCAATCTCAGAACATAGTGGATACTAGGGATCAAACCCTAACAAAACTAACTCGATTACATGATAGGTCCCATCCAACCCATCACCGTCCAGCAAGCCTACGATGGAATTACTCACGCACGACGGTGAGCATCATGAAATTGGTGATGGAGGATGGTTGATGATGACGATGGCGACGGATTCCCCTCTTCGGAGCCCCGAACAGACTCCAGATCAGCCCTCCCGAGAAGTTTTAGGGCTTGGCGGCGGCTCCGTATCGTAAAACGTGATGACTTCTTCTCCTTGATTTTTTTCTCCCTGAAACCAAATATATAGAGTTGGAGTTGGAGTCGGAGGAGCTCCAGGTGGCCCTCGTGGACAGGTGGTGGACCCCCTGGCCTTCATCTTTTGCAAGGATTTTTTATATTTTCCGAAAAGGTATTCCGTGAAGTTTCAGGTCATTCCGAGAACTTTTTTTTCTGCACATAAATAACACCATGGTAATTCTGCTGAAAACAGCGTTAGTCCGGGTTAGTTCCATTCAGATCATACAAGTTAGAGTCCAAAATAAGGGCAAAAGTGTTTGGAAAAGTAGATACAACGGAGACGTATCAAATCCCCCAAGATTAAACCTTTGCTTGTCCTCAAGCAATTCAGTTGACAAACTAAAAGTGATAAAGAAAAACTTTTACAAACTCTGTTTGCTCTTGTTGTTGTAAATATGTAAAGCCATCATTCAAGTTTTCAGCAAACATTATGAACTAACCATATTCACAATAACGCATAGGTCTCATGTTTACTCATATCAATGGCATAATCAACTAGCGAGCAATAATAATAAATCTCGGATGACAACACTTTCTCAAAACAATCATAATATGATATAACAAGATGGTATCTCGCTAGCCCTTTCTGAGACCGCAAAACATAAATGCAGAGCACCTTTAAAGATCAAGGACTGACTAGACATTGTAATTCATGGTAAAAGAGATCCAGTCAAGTCATACCCAATGTAAACTAACAATAATGAATGCAAATGACAGCATTGCTCTCTAACCGGTGCTTTTCAATAAGAGGATGATGACTCAACATAAAAGTAAATAGATAGGCCCTTCGTAGAGGGAAGCAGGGATTTGTAGAGGTGCCAGAGCTCGGTTTTGAAATAGAGGTGAATAATATTTTGAGCGGTATACTTTCACTGTCAACATAACAACCAAGAGATGGCAATATCTTCCATGCTACACACATTATAGGCAGTTCCCAAACAGAATGGTAAAGTTTATACTCCCCCTTCCACCAACAAGCATCAATCCATGGCTTGCTCGAAACAATGAGTGCCTCCAACTAACAAGAGTCCCAGGGGGGTTTGTTTGCAATTATTTTGACTTAGTTTGCATAAAGCATGGGACTGGGCATCCCGGTGACCGACCATTTTCTCGTGAGTGAGGAGCGGAGTCCACTCCTCTTGAGAATAACCCGCCTAACATGGAAGATACAGACAGCCCTAGTTGATACATGAGCTATTCGAGCATACAAAACAGGATATTTATTTGAAGGTTTAGAGTTTGGCACATACAAATTTACTTGGAACGGCAGGTAGATACCGTATATAGGTAGGTATGGTGGACTCATATGGAATAACTTTGGGGTTTATGGAGTTGGATGCACAAACCGTATTCCCGCTTAGTACAGGTGAAGGCTAGCAAAAGACTGGGAGGCGGCCAGCTACAGAGCAACAACAGTCATGAACATGCATTAAAATTAATCAACACCGAATGCAAGCATGAGTAGGATATAATCCATCATGAACATAAATATCATAAAGGCTATGTTGATTTTGTTTCAACTACATGCGCGAACATGCGCCAAGTCAAGTCACTTAAATCATTCAAAGGAGGATACCACCCTATCATACCACATCGTAACCATTTTAATATCATGTTGGCACACAAGGTAAACCATTATAACTCATAGCTAATCAAGCATGGCACAAGAAACTATGATCTCTAGTTGTCATTGCAAACATGTTTATTCATAATAGGCCGAATCAGGAACGATGAACTAATCATATTTACAAAAACAAAAGAGGTCGAGTTCATACCAGCTTTTCTCATCTTAGTCAGTCCATCATATATCGTCATAATTGCCTTTCACTTGCACGACCGAACGATGTGAATAATAATAATAGTGCGAGTGCATTGGACTAAGCTAGAATCTGCAAGCATTCAATAAATAGGAGAAGACAAGGCAATATGGGCTCTTTTGTCAGATCAACAATTATGCATATAAGAGCCACTACAACAATTTAATTATGGTCTTCTCCTATCGACCCCCAAAGAAAAGAAAAGAAATAAAACTATTTACATGGGAAAGCTCCCAACAAGCAAAAAGAAGAACAGGAAATCTTTTTGGGTTTTCTTATTAATTACTACTACAAGCATGGAAAGTAAACTAATTAAAAGCTACAACTAATTTTTTTGGTTTTTCTTAAGGTTTATTAAACACACAAGAAGAAAGCATAAAAAGAAAAAAAAACTAGCATGGATATTACAATGAGAAAGTATGAGCACCGACATCTAGCAATGAGTGTGTGAACATAAATGTAATATCGGTGAGAAATACGTACTCCCCCAAGCTTAGGCTTTTGGCCTAAGTTGGTCTATGGCCACGGCTAGCCTGGCGGATATCCATAATAATAGTTGGGGTCGTACTCCGAAGAAGAAGACTCCGATTGCCATTGGTTGGCAATCATCTCCGGATCCCACTGGTAATTAGACTATCGTGGAGGATCAACTTGTGGTTCCGGCTCTGGCTCTGTGGCTGGTGTAGGGTTCCGATAGGCGTGAATAGCCTCTAATGGAACAAGGTACTGGCCTGCAGATAAATCAAATAAGGAAGGAGCAGGCAGGGTAATAGTCTCAAGATGAAGTTTATCAAAGAATAATTTGTATTTAAGCTCTCCTTCCCTATTCTTAACAATAAAATCATCTGCCACCATACTCTTATAATCTAAATAAACACGAGGAAACACTTTTTCTTCCTTCTCATAATGCCTAATAGGTATGTTAAAATGTGAAGCTAGGCGTGAAGCATAGATGCCTCCAAAGATGGGGCCCTTTGTACGGTTCAGACTTAACCGTTTAGCAATAATGCCGCCCATACTAACAGAGTTTTGCTACCTCTCGAGCATTGCGTTGGATTTCCCCGAAGAGGAGAGGATGATGCAGCAAAGTAGAGTAAGTATTTCCCTCAGTTTTTGAGAACCAAGGTATCAATCCAGTAGGAGGCTACGCGCGAGTCCCTCATACCTACACAAAAACAATAGCTCAACGTAACCAACGCGCTTAAGGGTTGTCAATCCCTTCACGGTCACTTACGAAAGTGAGATCTGATAGAGATGATAGATAATATTTTTGGTATTTTTGGTATAGAGATGCAAAGTAAAAAGTAAAAGGGCAAAGTAAAAAAGCAAATCAATAATAAAGTGATGGAGATTGATATGATGAGAAAGAGACCTGGGGGCCATAGGTTTCACTAGTGGCTTCTCTTAAGAGCATAAGTATTCTACGATGGGTGAACAGATTACTGTTGAGCAATTGACAGAATAGAGCATAGTTATGAGAATATCTAGGTATGATCATGTATATAGGCATCACGTCCGAGACAAGTAGACCGACTCCTGCCTGCATCTACTACTATTACTCCACTCATCGACCGCTATCCAGCATGCATCTAGAGTATTAAGTTAAAAATAGAGTGATGCCTTAAGCAAGATGACATGATATAGAGGGATAGTTTCATGCAATATGATAAAAAACCCATCTTGTTATCCTCGATGGCAACAATACAATACGTGCCTTGCTGCCCCTTCTGTCACTGGGAAAGGACACCGCAAGATCGAACCCAAAGCTAAGCACTTCTCCCATGGCAAGAAAAACCAATCTAGTAGGCCAAACCAAACTGATAATTCGAAGAGACTTGCAAAGATAACCAATCATACATAAAAGAATTCAGAGAAGATTCAAATATTATTCATAGATAGACTGGATCATAAACCCACAATTCATCGGTCTCAACAAACACACCGCAAAAAGAAGATTACATCGAATAGATCTCCATGAGAGAGGGGGAGAACATTGTATTGAGATCCAAAAAGAGAGAAGAAGCCATCTAGCTACTAACTATGGACCCGTAGGTCTAAAGTAAACTACTCACACTTCATCAGAGGGGCTTGGATGATGATGTAGAAGCCCTCCATGATCGATGCCCCCTCCGGCAGAGCTCCGGAACAGGCCCCAAGATGGGATCTTGTGGATGCAAAAAGTTGCGGCGGTAGAATTAGGTTTTTGGCTACGTATCTGATCGTTTGGGGGTACATAGGTATATATAGGAGTAAGGAGTACGTCGGTGGAGCTTCGAGGGGGCCACGAGGCAGGGGGGCGCGCCCTCCACCCTCGTGACCGCCTCGTGGCTTTCTTGACGGAGGGTCCAAGTCTCCTAGATCTTATCTGATGAGAAAATCACGTTCCCGAAGGTTTCTGTTTTTTTACAGCAAGTTCAACAAGACTTTCCCCAAGTCTTCCCAACGGTTCTACTTGGGACAAACACTAATTAAACACAAAAAACACAACCAAAACAGAGGCTAAATAATTTATTTATTACTAAACAAGAGCAAAAAGCAAGTAATAAAAATAAAATTGGGTTGCCTCCCAACAAACGCTATCGTTTAACGCCCCTAGCTAGGCATAACAAGCAATAATAGATCTAGGTATTGCCATCTTTGGTAGGCAATCCATAAGTGGCTCTCATGATAGATTCATATGGTAATTTTATTTTCTTTCTAGGGAAGTGTTCCATGCCCTTTTTTAATAGAAATTGAAATCTAATATTCCCTTCCTTCATATCAATAATTGCACCAACCGTTCTAAGGAAAGGTCTACCGAGAATAATAGGGCAAGAAGGATTGCAATCTATATCAAGAATGATAAAATCTACGGGCACATAATTCCTATTTGCAACAATAAGAACATCATTAATTCTTCCCATAGGTTTCTTAATAGGGGAATCCGCAAGATGCAAGTTTAGAGAGCAATCATCAAAATCACGGAATCTAGCAAATCACACAAAGTTTTGGGAATAGTAGAGACACTAGCACCCAAATCACACAAAGCATAAAACTCATAATATTTAATTTTAATTTTAATAGTATGTTCCCACTCATCATAAAGTTTTCTAGGGATAGAAACTTTCAACTCAAGTTTTTCTTCATAAGATTGCATCAAGGCATCAACGATATGTTCGGTAAAGGCTTTATTTTGACTATAAGCATGAGGAGAATTTAGCACGGATTGCAACAAGGAAATACAATCAATTAAAGAGCAATTTTCATAATTAAATTCCTTGAAATCCAATATAGTGGGTTTAGCATCATCTAGGGTTTTATTTCTTTTAATCCCACTTTTATCAATTTCACCATCAAGATCTAAATACTCTGAATTTTTAGAATGCCTTCTAAGTAAAGGTGGATCATATTCAGTCCCATCATTATCAAGATTAATATTGCAAAACAAAGATTTAATAGGGGACACATCAATAACTTTTAGATATTCATCTTTATTTTCATAGGAATTGGAAGAACACGCTTTAATAAAGGCATCTTCATAGCACACGTCCTAGCAGTTCTTTCCTTGCACTCATCAATGGAAATTGTCATGGATTTGAGAGACTCATTGATATCATGCTTAGGAGGAATAGATCTAAGCTTTAAAGAATCAACATCAAGAGAAATTCTATCAACATTCCTAGCCAAATCATCAATCTTATGCAATTTTTCTTCAATCATAGCATTAAAATTCTTTTGCAAAGAAATAAATTATTTAATATTAGATTCAAAATCAGAGGGAATCTTATTATAATTTCCATAAGAATTGTTGTAGGAATTACCATAATTATTAGAGGGATTACTAGGATAAGGCCTAGAGTTGAAATTTCCTCTATACGCGTTGTTACCAAAATTATTCCCACCAACAAAATTCACATCCATAGATTCATTATTATTCTCAATCAAAGTAGACAAAGGCATATCATTAGGATCAGATGAAACACTCTTAGTAGCAAATAATTTCATAAGTTCATCCATCTTTCACTCAAAACATTAATTTCTTCTATCGCATGCACTTTTTTATTAGTGGATCTTTCAGTGTGCCATTGAGAATAATTAACCATAATATTATCTAGGAGTTTAGTAGCATCTCCTAAAGTGATTTCCATAAAAGTGCCTCCCACGGCCGAATCTAAAAGATTTCTAGAGGCAAAATTCAATCCGGAATAAAAATTTTGTATAATCATCCACAAATTCAAACCATGAGTAGGGCAATTACGTATCATTAATTTCATTCTCTCCCAAGCTTGTGCAACATGTTCATGATCAAGTTGCTTAAAATTCATAATATTGTTTCTAAGAGAGATGGTCTTAGCGGGAGGAAAATACTTAGAGATAAAAGTATCTTTGCACTTGTTCCATGAATCAATACTATTTTTAGGCAAAGATGAAAACCAAGCTTTAGCACGATCTCTAAGAGAAAAAGGAAATAGCTTCAATTTAACAATATCATTATCGACATCTTTCTTCTTTTGCATGTCACACAAATCAACGAAGCTATTAAGATGGGTAGCGGCATCTTCACTAGGAAGGCTGGAAAACGGATCTTTCATGACAAGATTCAGCAAAGCAGCATTAATTTCACAAGATTCAACATCGGTAAGAGGAGCAATCGGAGTGCTAAGGAAATAAATATTGTTGGTATTGGTGAAGTCACACAATTTGGTATTATCTTGAGCCATCGCGATAAACAAACAATCCAACACACGAGCAAACAAAAGGCAAACGGGCAAAAAGAGGCAAATAGAGAAAGAGAGCGAGGATAGAGAGAGAGAGGGCGAATAAAACAGCAAGGGTGAAGTGGGGGAGAGGAAAATGAGAGGCAAATGGAAAATAATGTAATGCGGGAGATAGAGATTGTGATGGGTACTTGGTATGTTGACGTTTGCGCAGACTCGCCGGCAACGGCGCCAGAAATTCTTCTTGCTACCTCTTGAGCACTGCGTTGGATTTCCCCGAAGAGGAGAGGATGATGCAGCAAAGTAGCGTAAGTATTTCCCTCAGTTTTTGAGAACCAAGGTATCAATCCAGTAGGAGGCTACGCGCGAGTCCCTCGTACCTACACAAAAGCAATAGCTCAACGCAACCAACACGCTTAGGGGTTGTCAATCCCTTCGCGGTCACTTATGAAAGTGAGATCTGATAGAGATGATAGATAATATTTTTGGTATTTTTGGTATAGAGATGCAAAGTAAAAAGTAAAAGGGCAAAGTAAAAAAGCAAAGCAATAATAAAGTGATGGAGATTGATATGATGAGAAAGAGACCCGGGGGCCATAGGTTTCACTAGTGGCTTCTCTCAAGAGCATAAGTATTCTACGATGGCTGAACAAATTACTATTGAGCAATTGACAGAATTGAGCATAGTTATGAGAATATCTAGGTATGATCATGTATATAGGCATCACGTCCGAGACAAGTAGACCGACTCCTGCCTGCATCTAATACTATTACTCCACTCATCGTCCGCTATCCAGCATGCATCTAGAGTATTAAGTTAAAAACAGAGTAACGCCTTAAGCAAGATGACATGATGTAGAGGGATAGTTTCATGCAATATGATAAAAAACATCTTGTTATCCTCGGTGGCAACAATACAATACGTGCCTTGCTGCACCTTCTGTCACTGGGAAAGGACATCGCAAGATCGAACCCAAAGCTAAGCACTTCTCCCATGGCAAGAAAAACCAATCTAGTAGGCCAAACCAAACTGATAATTCGAAGAGACTTGCAAAGATAACCAATAATACATAAAAGAATTCAGAGAAGATTCAAATATTATTCATAGATAGACTGGATCATAAACCCACAATTCATCGGTCTCAACAAACACAATGCAAAAAGAAGATTATATCGAATAGATCTCCACGAGAGAGGGGGCGAACATTGTATTGAGATCCAAAAAGAGAGAATAAGCCATCTAGCTACTAACTATGGACCCGTAGGTCTTAAGTAAACTACTCACACTTCATCAGAGGGGCTTGGATGATGATGTAGAAGCCCTGAGTGATCGATGCCCCCTCCGGCGGAGCTCCGGAATAGGCCCCAAGATGGGATCTCGTGGATACAAAAAGTTGCGGCGGTGGAATTAGGTTTTTGTCTCCGTATCTGATCGTTTGGGGTTACGTAGGTATATATAGGAGGAAGGAGTACGTAGGTGGAGCTTCGAGGGGCCCATGAGGCAGGGGGCGCGCCCTAGGGGGGGCGCGCCCTCCACCTTCATGACCGCCTCGTGGCTTTCTTGACAGAGGGTCCAAGTCTCGTGGGTCTTATCTGATGAGAAAATCGTGTTCCCGAAGGTTTCATTCCGTTTGGACTCCATTTGATATTCTATTTCTCCGAAACACTGAAATAGGCAAAAAACAGCAATTCTGGGTTGGGCCTCCGATTAATAGGTTAGTCCCAAAAATAATATAAAAGTGGAAAATAAAGCCCAATATAGTCCAAAATAGTAGGTAATATAGCATGGAGCAATCAAAAATTATAGATACGTTGGAGATGTATCAAGTTATCACTGAATAAACCGTGGAGCAAAATAATAATATCAGGAACACTAAGGTTTCCACAGTTTCCGCGACCAATTAAGCAAAGACTAGCAAATAATGAAAAATAGCATAAAACAGGAAAATGTATGCTAGTGATTCGTGCATCGGAAACCTTCCTTGTTTCCCCTACAGTTATGGTATCAATAAACCCATCCACATCCTCGCGATGTGGTTCCTCTGTCTTGCCCTCGAAAGGGACCAAACAAACCCGACAAAAATCATAAAGTGACATCTCCTTATGCTCATCATATAAATAAAACTCCACCGTAGGTGGTGAGCTCCTAGAATGGAAATGAAAGTTTTGCACAAAGATATTTGTGATTAAGAGATACTAATCGCGTTGGTCGTGGAGGAAAGCGGTGAGGCCTGCATTTTCAGCCAATTCATAAAAATCTTCATAATTCTCGGCTGCTCTCAAGAATTCGTCGGAAGGCCATTCACACGACCGAACCTCCGCGGTGCGAGGTAGATTATACTTGGGCTTCTGTGCCTTTTCCTTCGAGCTTCGGCTCGATGAGACCCTCAAAAGTCTCTTCATTATTTTCTTAATAATTCTGAAATTTTTAGTAACTTCAAAATAAAAGTAAACCAAACTCAATATATTGATAGCAACTACTCCTACAAGTGCCTAGAGCCTATATCATGCATCAAAACTACTTGGAACCATATAAATTTGACATGAAAGCTCAAGAACATGGTCACCTAGGCAGTACAAATTTGCAATGAATAAAGCACTAGAACAAAAACTAATTGGATCAATGGAGGAGTCACATACCAAGGAAAAATCTCCCCAAGCAGTTTTGTGAGAGGTGCTTTGAGCAAGGAGATCGAAAATGGCAGCAAAATGAGCTTGGACTCGGGTTTGAGCTGGTTATTCGTGTTTGTGGGAGGAAGGAGTGTGTGGGTGAAAGGATAAGTGGAGGAGGGTCACCGTGGGCCCACGAGGCAGGGGCGCGCCCAGGGGGGTAGGGCGTGCTCTCTACCCTCGTGGCCAGGTGGATGACCCCCTGTTGTGTTCTCAGTGCCAAATATTCACAAATATTTTAGAAAAAATCATATTTAAATTTCAGGGCATTTGGAGAACTTTTGTTTTCGGCGTATTTTTATATTGCACGGATAATCAGATAATAGACAGAAAAATACTTATTTTTATTTTATTTAATATAAGTAACAGAAAGTAAAAGGAGGGTACAGAGAGTTGTGCCTTCTAGTTTCATCCATCTCATGCTCATCAAAAGGAATCCACTAACAAAGTTGATCAGGTCTTGTTAACAAACTCATTCCGAATAACATGGAACCGGAGAAATTTCGAATAACACTATGTTACCTCAACGGGATATGCACATCCCCAATAATAAGAATATCATATTTCTTCTTGACAGTAGGAAGAGGAAATTCAAAACCTCCAAATATAATCAATGGAATTTTTCCAATAGAGTTGATACTATGAACTTGAGGTTGTTTCCTCGGGAAGTGTACCGTATGCTCATTACCATTAACATGAAAAGTGACATTGCCTTTAGTGCAATCAATAACAGCCCCTATAGTATTCAAAAAGGGTCTTCCAAGAATAATAGACATACTATCGTCCTCGGGAATATCAAGAATAACAAAGTATGTTAAAGTAGTAATGTTTGAAACTACAACAGGCACATCCTCACAAATACCGACAGGTATAGCAGTTGATTTATCAGCCATTTGCAAAGATAATTCAGTAGGTGTCAACTTATTCAAATCAAGTCTACGATATAAAGAGAGAGGCATAACACTAACACTGGCTCCAAGATCACATAAAGCAGTTTTAACATAGTTTCTTTTAATGGAGCATGGTATTGTGGGTACTCCTGGATCTCCAAGTTTCTTTGGTATTCCACCCTCAAAAGTATAATTAGCAAGCATGGTGGAAATTTCAGCCTTCGGTATATTTCTTTTATTTGTAACAATTTCTTTCATGTACTTAGCATAAGGATTCATTTTGAGCATATCAGTTAATCGCATGCGCAAAAAGATAGGTATAATCATTTCAGCAAAGCGCTCAAAATCCTCATCATCCTTTTTCTTGGATGGTTTGGGAGGAAAAGGCATGGGTTTCTAAACCCATGGTTCTCTTTCTTTACCATGTTTCCTAGCAACAAACTCTTTCTTATCATAACGTTGATTCTTTGATTGTGGGTTATCAAGATCAACAGCAGGTTCAATTTCTATATCATTATCATTACTAGGTTGAGCATCATCATGAACATTATCACTAGTTTCAGGTTCATTACCAGATTGTGTTTCAGCATCAGAAATAGAAATATCATTTGGATTCTCAGGTGGTTCAGCGATAGGTTTACTAGAAGCATGCAAAGTCCTATCATTTTTCTTTCTCTTACTATTAGAAGGACTAGGTGCATCTACATTATTTCTCTGAGAATCTTGCTCAATTCTCTTAGGGTGGCCTTCAGGATACAAAGGTTCCTGAGTCATTTTACCACCTCTAGTCATAACTCTAACAACATTATCATTATTCTTACTATTCAATTCATTGAGCAAATCATTTTGAGCTTTAAGTACTTGTTCTACTTGAGTGGTAACCATAGAAGCATGTTTACTAATAAGTTTAAGTTCACCTTTAACATTAGCCATATAATCACCCAAGCGTTCAAGCATATTTGAATTGTATTTCAATTGTCTACCAAAATAAGCATTAAAATCTTCTTGCTTAGCCATAAATTTATCAAACTCATCTAAGCATGGGCTAGCAAATTTAGTAAATGGGATTTCAGCTTTATCATATCTATAGAGAGAATTTACCTTACTACCTTATCGGGTTATCAAGACCATGAGTTTCCTCAATAGGTAATGGATTAGGATCATATGTTTCTTCAACAGGCAGTAAATTAAGACCATGTATTTCTTCAATAGGAGGTAAATTCTTAACATCTTCAGCTTTAATACCTTTTTCTTCCATAGATTTCTTTGCCTCTTGCATATCTTTAGGACTGAGAAATAGAATACCCCTCTTCTTCGGAGTTGGTTTAGAAATAGGCTCAGGAACTGGCTCAGGAGGTGTCCAATTATTTTCATTTTCCAACATATTATTCAATAGAATTTCAGCTTCATCCGGTGTTCTTTCCCTGGAAACAGAACCAGCAAAACTATCCAGGTAATCTCTGGAGGCATCGGTTAGTCCATTATAAAAGATATCAAGTATTTCATTTTTCTTAAGAGGATGATCAGGCAAAGCATTAAGTAACTTGAGAAGCCTCCCCCAAGCTTGTGGGAGACTCTCTTCTTCAATTTTCACAAAATTATATATATATCCCTCAAAGCAGCTCGTTTCTTATGAGCAGGGAAATATTTAGCAGAGAAGTAATAAATCATATCCTGGGGACTACGCACACAACCAGGATCAAGAGAATTAAACCATATCTTAGCATCACCCTTTAATGAGAACGGAAATATTTTTAGGATATAAAAGTAACGAGTTCTCTCATCATTAGTAAACAGGGTAGCTATATCATTTAATTTATTAAGATGTGCCACAACAGTTTCAGATTCATAGCCATGAAAAGGATCAGATTCAACCAAAGTAATTATATCAGGATCAACAGAGAATTCATAATCCTTATCAGTAACACAGATAGGTGAAGTAGCAAAAGTAGGGTCTGGTTTCATTCTAGCATTTAGAGATTGCTGATCTCATTTAGCTAATAACCTCTTGAGTTCGTATCTATCTTTGCAAGCTAAAATAGCTAAAGAAGCTTCTTTATCAAAAACATAACCCTTAGGAATAACAGGCAAGTCTTCATCATCAATTTCATCAGTATTATCAGATTCAATATTTTCACTCTCTCTAACCCTAGCAAGTTGTTCATCAAGAAATTCACTAAGTGGCACAGTAGTATCAAGCATAGAACTAGTTTCATCATAAGTATCATGCATAGCAGAAGTGGCATCATCGATAACATGTGACATATCAGAACGAATAAGAGAAGCAGGTTTAGGTGTCGCAAGCTTACTCATAACAGAAGGTGAATCAAGTGCAGAGCTAGATGGCAGTTCCTTACCTCCCCTCGTAGTTGAGGGATACATCTTGGTTTTTGGATCTCTCAAGTTATTCATAATGATAAGCAGAAATAAATCCCAAGTGACTCAAAGAATAGAGCTATGCTCCCCGGCAACGGCGCCAGAAAATAGTCTTGATAACCCACAAGTATAGGGGATCGCAATAGTTTTCGAGGGTAGAATATTTGACCCAAATTTATTGTTTCGACACAAGGGGAGCCAAAGAATATTGTCAAGTATTAGCAGCTAAGTTGTCAATTCAACCACACCTGGAAACTTAATATCTGCAACAAAGTGTTTAGTAGAAAAGTAATATGATAGTAGCGGTAACGGTAGCAAAAGGTAATAGTGGCAAAAGTAATGTTTTTGGTATTTTGTAGTGATGATAGCAATAGCAACGAAAAAGTAAATAAGCGAAGAACAATATGTGGAAAGCTCGTAGGCAATGGATCAGTGATGGAGAATTATGCCGGATGCGGTTCATCATGTAACAATCATAACCTAGGGTGACACAGAACTAGCTCCAGTTCATTGATGTAATGTAGGAATGTATTCCGAATATAGTCGTACGTGCTTATGGAAAAGAACTTGCATGACATCTTCTGTCCTACCCTCCCGTGGCAGCGGGGTCCTTACGGAAACTAAGGGATATTAAGGTCTCCTTTTAATATAGTACCGGAAAAAAGCATTAACACATAGTGAATACATGAACTCCTCGAACTACGGTCATCACCGATAAGTATCCCGATTATTGTCACTTCGGGGTTAACGGATCATAACACATAATAGGTGACTATAGACTTGCAAGATAGGATCAAGAACTCTCATATGTTGATGAAAACATAATAGGTTCAGATCTGAAATCATGGCACTCTAAAAGTGCGTTATATCGACTAGAGGGAGGGTGAATAGGCGATTTTTATGAAAGTCTTCAAAACGTGGAAGTTATGAAGACAAACGATAGAAATAAACCTATTACCCTGCAGCAGAAGGTAGACTACACTAGGCAAGCCATAGTCAAGTATTCAATGGAGTGAAAGCACAATGACTAATAGCAGCAATGTAGTAAGGATCAGGTAGGAAGATATTATGAAGCCAAACAGAAAACGCAGTCACTCAGTGAAGATAAAAGATAGTGCAATCATACAATGACCTCACAAGGACCAACAGTAAGTAAAGGGAAGGAAAGGATGAAACCAGTGACACATTGAAGACAATGATTTGTTGGACCAGTTCCAGTTGCTGTGACAACTGTACGTCTGGTTAGGGCGGCTAGGTATTTAAACCTGAGGACACACAGTCCCGGACACCCAGTCCTGAACACGCAGCTCAGGACACCCAGTCCTCACCATATTCCCCTTGAGCTAAGGTCACACAGACCTCGCCCAATCACTCTGGTAAGTCTTCAACGTAGACTCCCAAACCTTCACAGACTTTGTTCACCGGCAATCCACAATGTCTCTTGGATGCTCAGAACGCGACGCCTAACCGGCTGGAGGATGCACAGTCCTCAAGTGTAATAAGTCTTCATATCACACAGACAAGAAGACTTAAGTGATGCCTAATTCTCTTTGGCTCTGGGTGGTTAGGGCTTTATCCTAGCAAGGAATTCTCTCTCAAAGGCTTCGAGGTGGGTTGCTCTCAAACGACAAAAGCCGTACTCTGAATCTGAGCAGCCAATCGTTTATGGTTGTAGGGGGTGGGCTATTTATAGCCACTTGGCAACCCGACCTGATTTGTCCAAAATGACCCTAGGTCACTAAGGAACTGACACGTGTTCCAACGGTCAGATTTCAAACTCACACGGCAACTTTACTTGGGCTACAAGCAAAGCTGACTTGTCCGACTCTGGACAAGATTCGCTCTCAAAGTCTTCACTCGAAGACATAGGTTTTGTTTAAGAATCACTTCAGTCATTCTGACTGGTTCTCTGGACCCCACTTAACAATACGGTTGTTCCTATGACTCAACAAAGAGGAAGAAAAAGACCCAGGAAAGATCTAAGTCTTCGAGCTCCATAGGCTTCATGCGATGTCTTCTCTTGTCATAGTCTTCAATGTGAATATCTTCATATACCACCTTTGACTTCAATGTCTTCATACATTTTTAGGGGTCATCTCTGGTAGGAAAACCGAATCAATGAGGGACTTCTACCTGTGTTATCCTGCAATTCTCACAAACACATTAGTCCCTCAACTAGGTTTGTCGTCAATACTCCAAAACCAACTAGGGGTGGCACTAGATGCACTTACAATCTCCCCCTTTTTGGTGATTGATGACAAACTAGTTGAAGTTTTCAATGGGGAATATAGTCTGTGAAATTGTAAAGGATAAGGAATTGTCTTCATAAGTTGCAAGGGCTCCCCCTGAAGATGTGCATATAAGTAATTTGCTTTTGGAATGCAAATGCACATGGCAGGTTGTACTTGTGGAGATCCACTTCAACTTCTGATGACAATCCACTATGCTTGAGAAAGTATGTGAAGATAATGACATGCATAATGGAAAATGGACGTCTGCAGAATGATCTAAGTGCGGAATTTATCGTCGCACATGCGGAATTTATCATCGCAACACAAGGTGGCAAATAAGTAGCAGACGACCATCGAGTTTAAGTGTTACAACTCAAAGAACCAAATGTAGCAAAACGAGAGTTGTAAGCACGAAGCAAAATATAAAGCGCCCGCCCATATGGACCCGCTTGAAGACTATAAAACTCATATGCTTCTCCCCCTTTTGTCAGTAAGGACCAAAAAGGTTTGAAGACATATAGCATCTACTCGTTCCCATGAAGAGTAGGTGAAGCAGAAGGGTGGTTGGTGGTGTTTGGCGGTGCAGAAGAGCTTGGAGCAGAGTCGAAGCGTGCTGAAGGAGGTGGCGGTGAAGTAGCATCGTCTTCATCCTCGATCACTCTGGCATTCACAGTTGCAGCAGAGGAAGAGAACTCAGAGTCTTCAAGGGATGGAGTTCGTCACAGCACTGCCCTTCGAGGAGGTGTGGAGTCAAACTTGAATCGCTCAGAGAAGCCATCCTCTTGAAGATCATCTTCAGAACACATCAGCGTCAGCCCTTTCCATGTGCGGCAAGAGGTTTCATGGGCAACAAAAGCATTCTTGGTGGCAAGATTGCGAATGCGATTAACACGGTCTGAAGGAAATATGCCCTAGAGGCAATAATAAAGTTATTATTTATTTCCTTATATCATGATAAAAGTTTATTCATGCTAGAATTGTATTAACCGGAAATATAATACATGTGTGAATACATAGACAAACAGAGTGTCACTAGTATGCCTCTACTTGACTAGCTCGTTAATCAAAGATGGTATGTTTCCTAACCATGGACAAAGAGTTGTTATTTGATTAATGGGATCACATCATTAGTTGAATGATCTGATTGACATGACCCATTCCATTAGCTTAGCACCCGATCGTTTAGTATGTTGCTATTGCTTTCTTCATGACTTATACATGTTCCTATGACTATGAGATTATGCAACTCCCGTTTGCCAGAAGGAACACTTTGTGTGCTACCAAACGTCACAACGTAACTGGGTGATTATAAAGGAGCTCTACAGGTGTCTCCAAAGGTACATGTTGGGTTGGCGTATTTCGAGATTAGGATTTGTCACTCCGATTGTCGGAGAGGTATCTCTGGGCCCTCTCGGTAATGCACATCTTAAGCCTTGCAAGCATTGCAACTAATGAGTTAGTTGCGGGATGATGTATTACAAACGAGTAAAGAGACTTGCCGGTAACGAGATTGAACTAGGTATTGGATACCGACGATCGAATCTCGGGCAAGTAACATACCGATGACAAAGGGAACAACGTATGTTGTTATGCGGTCTGACCGATAAAGATCTTCGTAGAATATGTAGGAGCCAATATGAGCATCCAGGTTCCGCTATTGGTTATTGACCGGAGACACGTGTCTCGGTCATGTCGACATTGTTCTCGAACCCGTAGGGTCCGCACGCTTAAGGTTTCGATGACAGTTATATTATGAGTTTATGAGTTTTGATGTACCGAAGTTAGTTCGGAGTCCCGGATGTGATCACGGACAACGAGGAGTCTCGAAATGGTCGAGACATAAAGATTGATATATTGGACGGCTATATTCGGACACCGAAGTGTTCCGGGGAAGTTTCGGATAAAACCGGAGCACCGGGGGGTTACCGGAACCCCGGGGGGTTAATGGGCCTCATGGGCCTAAAGTGGAGAAGAGGAGGGGCTGCCAGGGCAGGCCGCGCGCCCCCTCTCCCCCTAGTCCGAATTGGACAAGGAGGGAGGGGCGGCGCCCCCCCTTTTTCCTTCTCTCCTTCCCCCTCTCCTACTTGGACAAGGAAAGGGAGGGGAGTCCTACTCCCGGTAGGAGTAGGACTCCTCCTGCGCGCCTCCTACTAGGGCCGGCCGCACCCCCCTTGGATCCTTTATATACGGAGGCAAGGGGCACCCCTAGACACACAAGTTGATCCACGTGATCATATTCTTAGCCGTGTGCGGTGCCCCCTTCCACCATAGTCCTCGATAATATTGTAGCGGTGCTTAGGCGAAGCCCTGCGACGGTAGAACATCAAGATCATCACCACGCCGTCATGCTGACGGAACTCTTCCCCGACACTTTGCTGGATCGGAGTCCGGGGATCGTCATCGAGCTGAACGTGTGCTAGAACTCGGAGGTGCCGTAGTTTCGGTGCTTGATCGGTCGGGCCGTGGAGACGTACGACTACATCAACCAAGTTAACGCTTCCGTTGTCGATCTACAAGGGTACGTAGATCACACTCTCCCCCTCTCGTTGCTATGCAACACCATGATCTTGCGTGTGCATAGGATTTTTTTTGAAATTACTACGAAATCCAACAGTGGCATCCGAGCCAGGTTTTTATGTGTTGATGTTATATGCACGAGTAGAACACAAGTGAGTTGTGGCGATATAAGTCATACTGCTTACCAGCATGTCATACTTTGGTTCGGCGGTATTGTTGGACGAAGCGGCCCGGACCGACCATTACGCGTACGCTTACGCGAGACCGGTTCTCCCGACGTGCTTTGCACATAGGTGGCTGCGGGTGACAGTTTCTCCAACTTTAGTTGAACCGAGTGTGGCTACGCCCGGTCCTTGCGAAGGTTAAAACAGCACCAACTTGACAAACTATCGTTGTGGTTTTGATGCGTAGGTAAGATTGGTTCTTGCTTAAGCCCGTAGCAGCCACGTAAAACTTGCAACAACAAAGTAGAGGACGTCTAACTTGTTTTTGCAGGGCATGTTGTGATGTGATATGGTCAAGACATGATGCTAAATTTTATTGTATGAGATGATCATGTTTTGTAACCGAGTTATCGGCAACTGGCAGGAGCCATATGGTTGTCGCTTTATTGTATGCAATGCAATCCGCTGTAATGCTTTACTTTATCACTAAGCGGTAGCGATAGTCGTGGAAGCATAAGATTGGCGAGACGACAACGATGCTACGATGGAGATCAAGGTGTCGCGCCGGTGACGATGGTGATCACGACGGTGCTTCGAAGATGGAGATCACAAGCACAAGATGATGATGGCCATATCATATCACTTATATTGATTGCATGTGATGTTTATCTTTTATGCATCTTATCTTGCTTTGATTGACGGTAGCATTATAAGATGATCTCTCACTAAAATTATCAAGAAGTGTTCTCCCTGAGTATGCACCGTTGCGAAAGTTCTTCGTGCTGAGACACCACGTGATGATCGGGTGTGATAGGCTCTACGTTCAAATACAACGGGTGCAACACAGTTGCACACACGGAATACTCAGGTTATACTTGACGAGCCAAGCATATGCAGATATGGCCTCGGAACACGGAGACCGAAAGGTCGAGCGTGAATCATATAGTAGATATGATCAACATAGTGATGTTCACCAATGAAACTACTCCATCTCACGTGATGATCGGACATGGTTTAGTTGATTTGGATCACGTGATCACTTAGAGGATTAGAGGGATGTCTATCTAAGTGGGAGTTCTTTAAGTAATTTGATTAATTAAACTTAAATTTATCATGAACTTAGTACCTAATAGTATCTTGCTTATGTATGTTTGGTTGTAGATAGATGGCCCGTGCTGTTGTTCCGTTGAATTTTAATGCGTTTCTTGAGAAAGCAAAGTTGAAAGATGATGGTAGCAATTACACGGACTGGGTCCGTAACTTGAGGATTATCCTCATTGCTGCACAGAAGAATTACGTCCTGGAAGCACCGCTGGGTGCTAGGCCTGCTGCTGGAGCAACACCAGATGTTATGAACGTCTGGCAGAGCAAAGCTGATGACTACTCGATAGTTCAGTGTGCCATGCTTTACGGCTTAGAATCGGGACTTCAACGACGTTTTGAACGTCATGGAGCATATGAGATGTTCCAGGAGTTGAAGTTAATATTTCAAGCAAATGCCCAGATTGAGAGATATGAAGTCTCCAATAAGTTCTACATCTGCAAGATGGAGGAGAACAGTTCTATCAGTGATCATATACTCAAAATGTCTGGGTATAATAATCACTTGATTCAGATGGGAGTTAATCTTCCAGATGATTGCATCATTGACAGAATTCTCCAATCACTGCCACCAAGCTACACGAGCTTCGTGATGAACTATAATATGCAAGGGATGAATAAGACTATTCCCGAGCTCTTCTCAATGCTGAAAGCTGCGGAGGTATAAATCAAAAAGGAGCATCAAGTGTTGATGGTCAACAAGACCACTAGTTTCAAGAAAAAGGGCAAAGGGAAGAAGAAGGGGAACTTCAAGAAGAACAAGCAAGCAAGTTGCTGCTCAAGAGAAGAAACCCAAGTCTGGACCTAAGCCTGAAACTGAGTGCTTCTACTGCAAGCAGACTGGTCACTGGAAGCGGAACTGCCCCAAGTATTTGGCGGATAAGAAGGATGGCAAGGTGAACAAAGGTATATGTGATATACATGTTATTGATGTGTACCTTACTAATGCTCGCAGTAGCACCTGGGTATTTGATACTGGTTCTGTTGCTAATATTTGACTCGAAACAGGGACTACGGATTAAGCGAAGATTGGCTAAGGACGAGGTGACGATGCGCGTGGGAAACGGTTCCAAAGTCGATGTGATCGCGGTCGGCACGCTACCTCTACATCTACTTGGGATTAATATTAGACCTAAATAATTGTTATTTGGTGCCAGCGTTAAGCATGAACATTATATCTGGATCTTGTTTGATGCGAGACGGTTATTCATTTAAATCAGAGAATAATGGTTGTTCTATTTATATGAGTAATATCTTTTATGGTCATGCACCCTTGAAGAGTGGTCTATTCTTATTGAATCTCGATAGTAGTAACACACATATTCATAATGTTGAAGCCAAAAGATGCAGAGTTGATAATGATAGTGCAACTTATTTGTGGCACTGCCGTTTAGGTCATATCGGTGTAAAGCGCATGAAGAAACTCCATACTGATGGACTTTTGGAACCACTTGATTATGAATCAATTGGTACTTGCGAACCGTGCCTCATGGGCAAGATGACTAAAACGCCATTCTCCGGTACTATGGAGAGAGCAACAGATTTGTTGGAAATCATACATACTGATGTATGTGGTCCGATGAATATTGAGGCTCGTGGTGGATATCATTATTTTCTCACCTTCACAGATGATTTAAGCAGATATGGGTATATCTACTTAATGAAACATAAGTTTGAAACATTTGAAAAGTTCAAAGAATTTCAGAGTGAAGTTGAAAATCATCGTAACAAGAAAATAAAGTTTCTACGATCTGATCGTGGAGGAGAATATTTGAGTTACGAGTTTGGTGTACATTTGAAACAATGCGGAATAGTTTCGCAACTCACGCCACCCGGAACACCACAACGTAATGGTGTGTCCGAACGTCGTAATCGTACTTTACTAGATATGGTGCGATCTATGATGTCTCTTACTGATTTACCGCTATCGTTTTGGGGTTATGCATTGGAGACGGCCGCAATCACGTTACATAGGGCACCATCAAAATCCGTTGAGACGACGCCTTATGAACTATGGTTTGGCAAGAAACCAAAGTTGTCGTTTCTGAAAGTTTGGGGCTGCAATGCTTATGTGAAAAAGCTTCAACCTGATAAGCTCGAACCCAAATCGGAGAAATGTGTCTTCATAGGATATCCAAAGGAGACTATTGGATACACCTTTTATCACAGATCCGAAGGCAAGACTTTTGTTGCTAAGTTCGGAAACTTTCTAGAGAAGGAGTTTCTCTCGAAAGAAGTGAGTGGGAGGAAAGTAGAACTTGACGAGGTAACTGTACCTGCTCCCTTATTGGAAAGTAGTACATCACAGAAAACTGTTTCTGTGACACCTACATCAATTAGTGAGGAAGCTAATGATGATGATCATGAAACTTCAGAACAAGATACTACTGAACCTCGTAGATCAAGCAGAGTAAGATCCGCACCAGAGTGGTACGGTAATCCTGTTATGGAAGTCATGCTACTAGATCATGATGAACCTATGAACTATGAAGAAGCGATGGTGAGCCCAGATTCCGCAAAATGGCTTGAAGCCATGAAATCTGAGATGGGATCCATGTATGAGAACAAAGTGTGGACTTTGGTTGACTTGCCCGATGATCGGCAAGCAATTGAGAATAAATGGATCTTCAAGAAGAAGACTGACGCTGATGGTAATGTTATTGTTATAAAGCTTGACTTGTTGCAAAAGGTTTTCGACAAGTTCAAGGGGTTGACTATGATGATACCTTCTCACCCGTAGCGATGCTTAAGTATGTCCGAATCATGTTAGCAATTGCCGCATTTTATGATTATGAAATTTGGCAAATGGATGTCAAAACTGCATTCCCGAATGTATTTCTGGAAGAAGAGTTGTATATGATTCAACCGGAAGGTTTTGTCGATCCAAAAGGAGCTAACAAAGTGTGCAAGCTCCAGCGATCCATTTATGGACTGGTGCAAGCCTCTCAGAATTGGAATAAGCGCTTTGATAGTGTGATCAAAGCATTTGGTTTTATACAGACTTTTGGAAAATCCTGTATTTACAAGAAAGTGAGTGGGAGCTCTATAGCATTTCTGATATTATATGTGGATGACATATTGCTGATTGGAAATGATATAGAATTTCTGGATAGCATAAAGGGATACTTGAATAAGAGTTTTTCAATGAAAGACCTCGGTGAAGCTGCTTATATATTGGGCATCAAGATCTATAGAGATAGATCAAGACGCTTAATTGGACTTCACAAAGCACATACCTTGAAAGTTTTGAAGAAGTTCAAAATGGATCAAGCAAAGAAAGGGTTCTTGCCTGTGTTACAAGGTGTGAAGTTGAGTCAGACTCAATGCCCGACCACTGCAGAAGATAGAGAGAAAATGAAAGATGTTCCCTATGCTTCAGCCATAGGCTCTATCATGTATGCAATGCTGTGTACCAGACCTGATGTGTGCCTTGCTATAAGTCTAGCAGGGAGGTACCAAAGTAATCCAGGAGTGGATCACTGGACAGCGGTCAAGAACATCCTGAAATACCTGAAAAGGACTAAGGATATGTTTCTCGTATATGGAGGTGACAAAGAGCTCATCGTAAAAGGTTACGTTGATGCAAGCTTTGACACTAATCCGGACGATTCTAAATCGCAAACCGGATACGTGTTTACATTAAACGGTGGAGCTGTCAGTTGGTGCAGTTCTAAACAAAGCGTCGTGGCGGGATCTACGTGTGAAGCGGAATACATAGCTACTTCGGAAGCAGCAAATGAAGAAGTCTGGATGAAGGAGTTCATATCCGATCTAGGTGTCATACCTAGTGCATCGGGTCCAATGAAAATCTTTTGTGACAATACTGGTGCAATTGCCTTGGCGAAGGAATCCAGATTTCACAAAAACCAAGCACATCAAGAGACGCTTCAATTCATCCGGGATCTAGTCCAGGTGGGAGACATAGAGATTTGCAAGATACATACGGATCTGAATGTTGCAGACCCGTTGACTAAGCCTCTTCCACGAGCAAAACATGATCAGCACCAAGGCCTCCATGGGTGTTAGAATCATATACTGTGTAATCTAGATTATTGACTCTAGTGCAAGTGGGAGACTGAAGGAAATATGCCCTAGAGGCAATAATAAAGTTATTATTTATTTCCTTATAATCATGATAAAAGTTTATTATTCATGCTAGAATTGTATTAACCGGAAACATAATACATGTGTGAATACATAGACAAACAGAGTGTCACTAGTATGCCTCTACTTGACTAGCTCGTTGATCAAAGATGGTTATGTTTCCTAACCATGAACAAAGAGTTGTTATTTGATTAACGGGATCACATCATTAGATGAATGATCTGATTGACATGACCCATTCCATTAGCTTAGCACCCGATCGTTTAGTATGTTGCTATTGCTTTCTTCATGACTTATACATGTTCCTATGACTATGAGATTATGCAACTCCCGTTTGCCGGAGGAACACTTTGTGTGCTACCAAACATCACAACGTAAATGGGTGATTATAAAGGTGCTCTACAGGTGTCTCCAAAGGTACATGTTGGGTTGGCGTATTTCGAGATTAGGATTTGTCACTCCGATTGTCGGAGAGGTATCTCTGGGCCCTCTTGGTAATACACATCACATAAGCCTTGCAAGCATTACAACTAATGAGTTAGTTGTGAGATGATGTATTACGGAACGAGTAAAGAGACTTGCCGGTAACGAGATTGAACTAGGTATGGGATACCGACGATCGAATCTCGGGCAAGTAACATACCGATGACAAAGGGAACAACGTATGTTGTTATGCGGTCTGACCGGTAAAGATCTTCATAGAATATGTAGGAGCCAATATGAGCATCCAAGTTCCGCTATTGGTTATTGACCGGAGACGTGTCTCGGTCATGTCTACATTGTTCTCGAACCCGTAGGGTCCGCACGCTTAAGGTTTCGATGACAGTTATATTATGAGTTTATGAGTTTTGATGTACCGAAGTTAGTTCGGAGTCCCGGATGTGATCACGTACATGACGAGGAGTCTCGCAAAATTGTTGAGACATAAATATTGATATATTGGACGGCTATATTCGGACACCGGAAGTGTTCCGGGTGAAGTTTCGGATAAAACCGGAGTACCGAGGGGTTACCGGAACCCCCCGGGGGGTTAATGGGCCTCATGGGCCTTAAAGTGGAGAAGAGGAGGGGCAGCCAAAGGTGGGCCGCGCGCCTCCTCCCCCCTGGTCCGAATTGGACTAGGAGAGGGGGGGGGGCGCCCCCCTTTCCCTCTCCCTCCCCACTTCTTTCCCCCTTCTAGTAGGAGTCCTCCTCCTAGTAGGAGTAGGACTCCTCCTTGGCGCGCCATAGAGGCCGGCCGCACCCCCCTTGGATCCTTTATATACGGAGGCAGGGGGAACCCCTAGACACACAAGTTGATCCACGTGATCATTTTCTTAGCCGTGTGCGGTGCCCCCTTCCACCATAATCCTCGATAATATTGTAGTGGTGCTTAGGCGAAGCCCT
The DNA here is from genome assembly GCF_003073215.2 of Triticum urartu. Taxonomy (NCBI): domain Eukaryota; kingdom Viridiplantae; phylum Streptophyta; class Magnoliopsida; order Poales; family Poaceae; genus Triticum; species Triticum urartu. The sequence goes on from NC_053028.1 coordinate 610,830,336, forward strand.
GCGACAGTAGAACATCAAGATCGTCACCACGCCGTCATGCTGACGAAACTCGGAGGTGCCTTCATCGAGCTGAACGTGTGCTGAAACTCGGAGGTGCCGTAGTTTCGGTGCTTGGATCGGTCGGATCGTGAAGACGTATGACTACATCAACCAAGTTAATATAATGCTTCCGTTGTCGATCTACAAGGGTACGTAGATCACACTCTCCCCTCATTGCTATGCATCACCATGATCTTGCGTGTGCGTAGGAATTTATGAGTTCTCACGAGGTTTCATGGGCAACAAAAGCATTCTTGGTGGCAAGATTGCGAATGCGATTAACATCCACCAAGAGGCTTTGCATTTGACGCTCCAGCCAGTCATGATGCCTATCCTGTTTCTGATGAAGAGCCACAAGAAGCTCTCGGTCGTTGAGAACACGAGTGCACTTCTTGGGTCGTGGAGCAGTTGTACTGTCAGTGGCTTCAGTGAGAGCAGGATGCGGTGCACGTGTAGTGCCAGCCAAAGGATACACACGAGTTATGGCTTCAACGCCTTCAACGTTCTGAGAAAAACTTTGATGCTCTGCATTCTGAAGACTTAGAGGTTCCTTGGCAGGCTCAGGATATATGGCTTCAATAGACATATCCACATCAGGCAAAAAGATCCGATGATTGCGGGCAGAGGGCTGATATGAGATAGCGGAGTGAAGTTTGATCAACCGCATCACCCAAGGGGCGTAGAACTTCAAACCAAATAGATCAGAGCCAGATGCAGCAAGTTGGCGAATGAAGAAATCCTGTGTATTGAAGCATTTTCCATGAAGAATGTAGAAGACCAAAGTCTTCATTGCACCTTCCAGCTTGGCATGGGGAGAATGTCCTTTGATTGGCCAGAGAGTTCGCCTTATGATGTGATAAATGGTTCTTGGCAGATACTCAAGGTCTTCAACGAAGAACTCCGTGGGATAAGCAGCATCTTGGGGCAATGGCTTCATCATACTGAGCATCTGACTCATATTAGGTTCAGTCTTCTGAAAGATGCTCTCAATAGCTTCACTATGAAGCTGACAGCCATGCTCGTAGAGATCGCCAGGAGTGGGCAAACCAGTGAGCTCAATGATGTCAAAGGCTTTGGCTTCGTGATGAACGTTTCCTGTCATCCACTCCAGGACCCAAGTCTTCGGATCTCTGCTATACCCGCGGATGTGAAGTGTGGCATAGAATTGGAGCAGCAACTCTTCATTCCAATGCTCTTGGTCAGTGACGAACGGCAGCAGTCCAACCTCTTTGAAGCAATCCAGAGCTTCTTCCAGACAGGGCAGACCAGCTATTGCTTCAATGTCAAGGCGCTTGTGTGGGAAGATGCGACCTTGGTTGTAAAGAATGCATGAGTAATAGCTTCGCTGTGGATAACTCCAGAACCAATCAGATGATATTCTTTCCCTTGAGTAGGGGTTCCTGGAGCTATTGAAGAATGTGTTGTCTGCTCTGAAGCCATTTATATTGAAGGAGCCAGGTGCTGATGCAGGACCTGGGAACCTTGGCAATCTTGGGATTGGCTTCTGCACCTGAGGCCTGTGCTCAACATGATAGTCGAACTGGGGACCGGCAGCAGACGCAGGAACAGAAGCGGCGGGATCAGTGGCTTCGCTGACTTCTGGTGCTTTTGTTGGTGAGGGCTCCACATTAGCTTCAGCCATGACAGCGTCAGTGGCTTCAGTGGTGTTGGTGGTGGCAGCCTCAAGATGTTCAACCTCCACTTGACGAGCAGGAGGGTCGGTCATGATCACGTTCTCCTCGAGAACCGCTTCTTGGTGGGACAGGGGAGTGGCAACTTGTGGGACTTCTTCTTCAGCGGCTGATGCAGCCGGATTGTCTTCAGCAGAGACTTGAGGCCTTGGACCTTTGCGAAGCCTGCGCAACGCGGGTGACGCCTGTGGAGTTGCTGTTGGCTGGGCCTCAAAGTCTTCTTCCTGTTGTGGGTGATCCGCCCATGAAGCATCCTGTGCAATTGGCATCAGTGGACAACCAATGTTGATGAGTTGATGAGTTCGCTGTGCGTGAGCACAGGCGATGATACCTGTTGGTGCTCTAGCTGAGGAAGGGCTGCATCATCTTCAACATGGTCATGGTGACCAATGTCTTCAGCAGCGATGGGATCAGCTGCTGGAAAGTCTTCAGCTTCATGAGCCTCTGTGAAAGCAGGCTCATGGACAGTCAGTTGACGTTTTTGTGGATCGGCGTCGGGGTGAACCATGGAAATGGGTTCAACAATCAAGGGCTCTGTGGGAGCAGCCCGTTCCTTCTTGGTCTTTCTTTTCTTCTTGGCGGGGGCAGTAGCAGAGGCTTCAGGATGTTTTCTCTTCCTTGCTTCAGCCTCAGCAGTCCTGGTCTTCTTCAGTTCTGAAGCGGTTGACCTGGCCTTTGGCTTCGGGCCAGTCATGCTAGTTGCAAAGACAAGGGGATCTGCTTCCTGCCTTGGTGCTTCGGGTTCAGCCATAGCGGGCTTCTTCGTCTTCTTGGCAGCCATCCTGGGGTCGATGCCAGGACGTCCAAGGGACTTGCGCTTCTCAGCCTCATTGTAGGCTTGCACACACCTATCAGCCAAGACCTTCATGCGCTCACGAGAACCCTGAGCTTCTGCACGTTTCTTTAGAAAGGCTTCCTTGAGCTCGTGCAGCATAATCTTGAAGTTCTTCACGTCTTGCACGCTGAGCTTGGCCATATGCTTCTTGAACTGAGATTTCTCAAAGTCAATCTTCTGCTTCAGTTCAACAATGCGCTGGGCGATGGCTAACTCTGAAGCAATGGCGCCATGGAAGGCGACACTGAGGCCAATGGGTAGTTGCAGATCATCGAAGCTGATGTTTGGCGTGTCAAACCATTCATCAATGAAGTTGTGGATGATTGTTACATCAAAGAGAGGCAGATCATTGAAGATTTCTGCTTCTTCTTTGCTCTTGATGAGTTTCTCAAGAGCGTCATCTGCAAGATCTTCATCACTTGACAGATCAATGGCATCATTACGCAGAATGGCAGCAGCAGTTAGCTCTTGGCCGGTGTGTGGCAGAGGCATCTTGACCTTCTGGGGCTTGGAGATGCGTGACAAATCTTCAGACTGCACACTGTCTTCAGGAGGTGCAGTTGCCAGTGGCTTCTCTCATGAGATTTTTGGTAAAGGGGCAGGCTTTGAAGCTTTGGGCTTCTTCAACTTCTTTGGCTTCGGCGCTGTAGGCGCTTCATCTGATTCAGCGTCAGCTGCAGGCTCATTCACGGCTGTCCCTTGAACCAAGATATGGGTGATGAGACCTTCAAGGTTGTAGAAAGGACCGACGACATTGGGTTCTGCATCACGGGTGCCGTCAGCCCTTGGAGCAGAAGGACCAGGGTTGAAGTCTACTCCCAATGTCTTCTTGTTCTGCTTCGCTGAGTTCTGGGCAAACAGAAAGTTGCGCTTGAACAGAATGTCGTCACGACACCATAGCAGTGACGATGGGTCAGCATCCGCGGGCTGTGGTCCACGGACCATGCAGGGATAGAAGCCTTGTTCAATGGCTTCATCTCTGGTCCTGGGTTGAAGATTTTTGTAGAGGATGTCTCCCCATGGTCGCTTGATGGCATTCTTTTCAGCATATTCCTTTGTCACAAATCTGTACTTGAACCACTGTTCTGCCCAATAGCGTCGAATCCATTGGATTCGTGTTTTGCGCTGATTGTAATCCTCTTCAGGATCTGTCTTGTACAGTTCTGAGAGGTCATCTGGCAGATCTCTTGATGTTTCTCCATGACCCTTTCTGCCACCCTTCCTTGCTGATTTCTCTGAAGCCATGAACTTTAAACTGAAAGGCTTCAATACGTTCAAAGGCTTCAAGGGCTTTCGCTTGCTGGACAGACAAGAACTGGCTTCGGGAGAATTGATATGATGCTGTAAGAATTCTGCAAATGAATGCAGACTATGAGAACCAAGGGATTCTCCCACGGACATGTACATGTGACAGCATTAAGGTGCGAGGGAAGGGGAAGAGGTCATATGCATTCTCAGAAGATTTTGAATATAAATCAGTTTAGAAGACATTGACCTCATCGTGCGAAGACATTCACTCATAGATAAGGAGTTGGTTCCAGATTTGTACGAATCCAGAGATCAGTACAAGTGAGGAATCTAACTACTTTGTGAAGCATAAGTGAATATACTAGGCATGTTATGAGATGCAGTATGAGAGAGATCTAACTTGTGTGAATAGAAACTGCTTGTGGTAGAAAGTGACAAAGCCATAGGATCAATGGTGCCGTAAAAAGGAAGTTTTATTTACCACACTAAGAACTGCTAGACGGAGTGGAAGAGGAGGCCAAGCAGTTCGGTCTTCCGTGCCCTAACTTGGCGACGGAGGACACCTACGGCGACGGCGGAGAGGACGATGTCCGCGGTCGGCGTGAAGACGGCGTCGGAGAGGTTGCGGCAGTGAAGCGCTTCGTCGCCGGCGTCGTCGAGGGCTAGCGGTGGCTCTAGGGTTCGTGCGAAAGTGGAAGAAGAGATAATGACCACTGTGAAGTGTGTATTTATAGGTACAGGGGCGGCACTGTGTTATTACACAGGTGCCCCTGGCGATTCGCATCTGAGGAACACGTGGCCATCATGCAGAATTTTGGGGTTTGTTCCACGTCCACCGGACGCCTGGATTGCCGGGTGGACGTTCCTACTTCTCCGGGTTTCATGTGGAGGAATGAGCATTGAAAGCGGACTTAAGGTTTGTCTCTGTATCTTCTAGTGACAAGGACGCAGAGAAGACATTCAACAGTTTCAATAGAATGCATATGATTTGGAGAGATAGAGTTTGAGATAGAAAGCACAGAGAGGTTAGGGTCCGATCACATTCACTTAGTTCAAAAGATTCAACAAGAAGACATAGCTATAAGTGAATGCTGTAGAGGACAGAACACTAGTATATATGTATATAATCAACATAGTGAAGATAATCATGAAAACATGTTGAGATTGAAGCCAAACCAAATGTGAAGACATAGCAAGGTAACGCCATGAGTGAAACACTTCAAATAGAACATTTGGTGGTGGCGTTACCCACCGTATAGGAAGTATTAGACCCAGACACGGCGCACAATTATCGTGGCGCTCTGAAGTCAAATTCCACATTAGTGTATTCACACTTAGAATGTATGTCTTCATTGATTGAAGATATACTTTACTTCGTGTGTTGCACATCTAAGTCATCAATATGCATAAGGGTTAGGATGTGTGCCTGATCACAGGACATTTGAGGATTCTAGGATATTTAGCTCACACCGTAACTTGCAAAATCTCTTCTCATCCAAGGGCTTGGTGAAGATATCTGCCAATTTCTCTTCAGTGTTGACGTGTATGATATCAATATCTTCCTTCACAACATGATCTCTGAGAAAGTGATGACGAATTCCAATGTGCTTTGTCTTCGAGTGCTGAACTAGGTTGTTGGAAATCTTGATGGCGCTTTCGTTGTCGCAGTAGAGTGGCACTTGCTTCAGATGAATGCCATAGTCCTTGAGTGTTTGCTTCATCCAATCAGAAGCTGAGCGCAGCAAGATCCAGCAGCAATGTATTCAGATTCAGAAGTGGAGAGAGATACACAGTTCTGCTTCTTTGAAGACCAACATACAAGTAATCGTCCCAGAAAATGACATGTGCCTGATGTAGACTTGCGATCCACTTTGTCACCAGCATAATCAGCATCCGAGAATCCAACCAGATCAAACTCTGAGCCCTTTGGATACCATAATCCTAGAGTTGGGGTGTGAGCCAAATATCGAAGAATTCGCTTCACAGCTAAGTGATGCGACTCCTTTGGTGCCGCTTGGAATCGAGCACACATGCAAACACTAAGCATAATATCTGGCCTAGATGCACATAGATAAAGTAAAGAACCAATCATGGAGCGGTATACCTTTTGATCGAACTCTTTACCATTGTCGTCAGGACCCAGATGATGCTTAGCTGGCATTGCCGTCGTGAAGCCTTTGCAGTCTTGCATACCGAACTTCTTCAGGCAATCTTTGAGATACTTCTGTTGAGATATGAAGATGTCGTTGCGTTGCCGTCGTATTTGAAGACTGAGAAAGAACTTCAGCTCTCCCATCATAGACATTTGATATTGCTCTTGCATCATAAATCCAAACTCTTCACTGTACTTCTGATTGGTGCACCCGAAGATAATGTCATCCACATATATTTGGCACACAAACAGTTCACCATCATATGTCTTCGTGAAGAGAGTGGGGTCAAGGGAACCAGGTATGAAGCCTTTGCTCTTCAGGAAGTATTTGAGTGTGTCATACCAGGCCCGAGGGGCTTGTTTGAGGCCATACAGTGCCTTGTTGAGCTTGTATACCATGTCAGGATGTTTTGGATCTTCAAAGCCAGGTGGTTGTGCAACATACACTTCTTCTTCAATCTTGCCATTGAGAAAGGCGCTCTTCACATCCATTTGATAAAGAAGTATGTTGTGATGATTTGCATAGGCCAGCAGTATGCGTATGGCTTCAAGTCTAGCCACAGGAGCAAATGTTTCATCGAAGTCAATGCCTTCCACTTGAGTATATCCTTGAGCAACGAGACGACCTTTGTTTCTGACAACTTGACCGTGCTCATCATGTTTGTTGCGGTATATCCATTTTGTGCCTATTATGTTGTGCTTCCGAGGATCGGGACGCTTAACCAGTTCCCATACATTATTCAGCTCAAACTGTTGAAGCTCTTCTTGCATAGCTTGAATCCATTCAGGTTCCATGAAGGCTTCTTCAACTTTCTTGGGTTCTGTTATTGAGACGAATGCGAAGTGCCCACAGAAATTTGCTAGCTGAGTTGCCCTTGAACGAGTGAGTGGACCGGGTGCATTGATGCTATCAATTATTCTTTCAATCTGCACTTCATTGGCAACACGAGGATGTACAGGGCGAAGATTTTGCTCTTGCTGATCATTGTCGTTGTTAGAGGGAATGTCTTTAGGCTGAGCATTGTCTTCAGGTTGATCAGGTGCTGAGATGATAAGTTCTTCTTCAGGATGAGCTTCAGAAGGTATAATTTCTCCAGTTCCCATTAGCTTGATTGATTCACTGGATGGAACTTCATCTAGCACATTTCGCAGGTGCTCTCTTTGTGAACCGTTGGTCTCATCGAACCGCACATCCACTGTTTCAACCACTTTATAATGAAAGAGATTGAAGACTCTGTAGGAGTGCGAATCCTTTCCATATCCAAGCATAAAACCCTCATGTGCTTTTGGTGCAAACTTTGAGGTGTGATGTGGGTCCTTGATCCAGCACCTGGCGCCAAATACTCTAAAGTAACTGACATTTGGCTTCTTGCCAGTAAGGAGCTCATAAGATGTCTTGTTCAGAAGCTTGTGAAGATAAACACGATTGATTTTATGGCATGCAGTATCAATGGCTTCAGGCCAGAATTTTCTTGGAGTCTTGTATTCATCTAGCATCGTTCTGGCCATCTCAATGAGTGTTCTGTTCTTGCGTTCGACGACGCCATTCTGCTGTGGCGTGTACGGGGCTGAGAATTCATGTGTGATGCCCAAGGTATCAAGATATGTATCAAGGCCAGTGTTCTTGAATTTAGTGCCATTGTCACTTCTGATATGCTTTATCTTAGCGCCATAGTTGTTCATTGCTCGATTGGCGAAGCGTCTGAAGACATCCTGCACTTCAATCTTGTAAAGGATTATGTGCACCCAAGTATATCTAGAATAATCATCAACAATGACAAAGCCATAGAGACAAGCAGTAGTAGTAAGAGTTGAGTAATGAGAGGGAACGAAAAGATCCATGTGAAGCAGTTCGAAGGGTCGAGTAGTAGTCATGATTGTCTTCGAGCGATGTTTGGCCCTCGTCATCTTTCCTGCCTCACAGGCACCGCAAAAGTGATCTTTCTTGAACTTGACGCCCTCGATGACTTTGACATGCTTCTTCTTTGCCAGGGCGTGGAGGTTCCTCATGCCAGCATGCCCAAGCCTCCGATGCCAGAGCCAGCATTCTGAAGCTTTTGCTAGAAGACATACGGCAAGCTGTGGTCCTGCTGAGAAATCTACCACGTACAAATCATCTTTTCGATACCCTTCAAATACTAGAGACTTGTCAGATTCCATTAGAACAAGGCAACGATATTTTCCAAATATTACAATCATGTTTAAATGCAAAGCATTGAGACAGACATTAAGTTGAAGCCAAGGGATTCAACAAGCATGACTTTATCCATGTGTTGATCCCTTGAGATTGCAACTCTACCTAGACCCAATACCTTACTTTTACCAGTGTCAGCAAATGTGATGTGGCTCTTGTCGGATGGACGTAAGGTTGAGTCCATAAGAAGGCTTCTTTTGCCAGTCATGTGATTTGTACACCCACTATCAATAATCCATTCTGAAGACGCTGGTGTCGTACCCTACAGTGCAGTTAGGGGGATAGGCTTCACGAAGAGAATTGTGAAGCAAAAACATTTGACGAACCAGTGGGTTATGAAAGCTTAGATCCAGATTAGGACTAATAGGGAGAGTAGCAAGCGATTCAGGAACGAAGTACATAGTAAGACCATTCGGGCATTTGATCTTGCGCCCTACAGGATGTTTAAGGTCCCCAGCAATAGCGTCAGACAATTTTGGTTTTCTACTGGAGACCTTTCCCTGCAAAAGAGAGTTAAGCTTTCTTAGCCACCCACATCTTCAAGGGTGGCTTAGAAGCAATAAGTCTAAGTGCAGCATCTGAGAACTTTGGCTTTGGAGCCCTAGTAAACAGTCTTGCAGGCGGACAATAGTACTCATAAGAATAAGCAGAATAGTTCTTGGTCTTATGAACATGGCGGTTTGATGAACCGCTCTCATATTCATAGGCCTGAGTATGGTTTCCCTGCAAAACATTTGCGTTAGTGCGACTCAGGTGAGTCCTCTGTCTGTATGAAGCCTTTGGACCGTATGAAGCCTTTGGTCTGAGGTTTGTCTTCTTCACGTGAGGTGTCATGATGACATTCATAGGAAGATTCTCCAGACACTTTTTCGGAACCCAGATCTTCTTCATAGGCGGTCCATTCCTACAGTTAGTACCAATGTACCTGGCAAACACTTCACCATTCTGATTCTTAAACAGTTTATAGTTTGCATCAAAGGATTCATCAATGACAATGGGGTTTGCACAAGTGAACCTAGATAGAGTGGATGGATCTGCTGAAAATTCCTTTGCAGCAACCCATGTGGTTTTGGGGTACTGCTCAGGTTTCCAGTAAGAGCCATCAGCATTCATTTTCCTTACGAACCCAACACCCTCTTTCCTCGGGTTTCGGTTCAAGATCTGCTTTTTGAGGACATCACACAGTGTCTGATGCCCTTTAAGACTTTTGTACATCCCTGTTTCAAGCATTGTCTTCAACCTAGCATTCTCATCAGCAATAGCAGTGGAATCCTCAGCAGAGGGGTTAGTTCCCACATCAACAGTTGAAGATATTGCAACAGTAACAGCAGTAGAACATTCAGCAACAGTAGTAGCATTATCACACTCAATGCATTTAAGACATGGTGGTTCAAATCCTTCCTGAGCGGAGGTGATCTGTTCGGCGTGAAGTGACTCATTTTCCTTTTGAAGATCTTCATGAGCCGCTCTCAATTTCTCAAGATCTTGCTTCCTTTGAAGATAATCATAGGAAAGCTTTTCATGAGTTGTTGAGAGCGTTTCATGACGACTTTCAAGTTCCTCATACTTAACGTGAAGATTTTTTATGTCTTCAATTAAGGACTCAGATCGAGTCATTTCAGCACCTAACAGATCATCGCTTCTGTCTAACAGTTTTTGAATATGTTCCATAGCTTTTTGTTGTTCAGTTGCAATTTTAGCAAGTGTTTTGTAGCTGGGTTTTGAACCACAATCAGAGTCATCGTCACTAGATGTTTGATAGTGAGTAGTGCGTGTGTTTACCTTGGCACCGCGTGCCATGAAGCAGTAGGTAGAAGCGGAGTAGTCCTTGTCATTTGCATCGGTGTCGGTGATGACGTCATTATCTTCAGTGTTGAAGATGGACTTGGCAACGTATGCTGTAGCCAGACTTGCGACGCCTGAATCGGACTCCTCCTCAGACTCCAGCTCCGCCTCCTCAGAAGCGGACTCCTCCTCTGAATCCATTTCCTTGCCAACAAACGCACGTGCCTTGCCAGATGAGCTCTTCTTGTGTGATGAAGACTTTGAGGAAGACTTGGAAGAAGACTTTGAGTATTTCTTCTTCTTCTTGTCGTCAGAGTCATATTCCTTGCTCTTCTTCTTTTTGTTCTCATTGTCCCACTATGGACACTCAGAGATGAAGTGGCCAGGTTTCTTTCACTTGTGACATGTTTTCTTCTTGTAGTCGTGAGCAGAAGCTTCATCATTCCTTGAGCTTGATCGGGAAGACTTTCTGAAACCTTTCTTCTTGGTGAATTTTTGGAACTTCTTCACAAGCATAGCAAGTTCCCTTCCAATGTCTTCAGGATCATCCGAACTGCTGTCAGATTCTTCTTCAGATGAGGAGACAACGTTTGCCTTCAAAGCACGAGTTCGCCCATAGTTTGGGCCGTAGATATCTCTTTTCTCAGAAAGCTGAAACTCATGTGTGTTGAGCCTCTCAAGTATGTCAGACGGATCGAGTGTCTTGCAATCAGGACGTTCTTTAATCATCAGGGCTAGGGTGTCAAACGAACTATCAAGTGATCTCAGTAGTGTCTTGACGACTTCATGCTTGGTGATCTCAGTAGCGCCGAGGGCTTGAAGCTCATTTGTGATGTCAGTGAGTCGGTCAAATGTGAGCTGGACATTCTCATTGTCATTTTGCTTGAAGTGGTTGAAGAGGTTGCGAAGGACACTGATTCTATGATCTCTCTGGGTTGAGACGCCTTCATTGACCTTGGAGAGCCAGTCCCAGACCAGCTTAGATGTTTCCAAAGCACTCACACAGCCATACTGTCCTTTGGTCAGATGACCACAGATGATATTCTTGGCAGTAGAGTCCAGTTGAACGAACTTCTTGACATCAGCAGCAGTGACACCTTCTCCAGCCTTGGGAACGCCGTTCTTGACGACATACCATAGGTCGACGTCAATGGCTTCAAGATGCATGCGCATCTTATTCTTCCAGTAGGGATATTCAGTTCCATCGAAGACGGGGCACGCAGCGGAGACTTTAATTATCCCTGCAGTCGACATAGCTAAAACTCCAGGTGGTTAAACCGAATCACACAGAACAAGGGAGCACCTTGCTCTGATACCAATTGAAAGTGTGTTATATCGACTAGAGGGGGGTGAATAGGCGATTTTTATGAAAGTCTTCAAAACGTGGAAGTCATGAAGACAAACGATAGAAATAAACCTATTACCCTGCAGCAGAAGGTAGACTACACTAGGCAAGCCATAGTCAAGTATTCAATGGAGTGAAAGCACAATGACTAATAGCAGCAATGTAGTAACGATCAGGTAGGAAGATATTATGAAGCCAAACAGAAAACACAGTCACTCAGTGAAGATAAAAGATAGTGCAATCATACAATGACTTCACAAGGACCAACAGTAAGTAAAGGGAAGGAAAGGATGAAACCAGTGACACGTTGAAGACAATGATTTGTTGGATCAGTTCCAGTTGCTGTGACAACTGTATGTCTGGTTAGGGCGGCTAGGTATTTAAACCTGAGGACACACAGTCCCGGACACCCAGTCCTGAACATGCAGCTCAGGACACCCAGTCCTCACCGTATTTCCCTTGAGCTAAGGTCACACAGACCTCGCCCAATCACTCTGGTAAGTCTTCAAGGTAGACTCCCAAACCTTCACAGACTTCGTTGACCGGCAATCCACAATGTCTCTTGGATGCTCAGAACGCGACACCTAACTGGCTGGAGGATGCACAATCCTCAAGTGTAATAAGTCTTCAGATCACACAGACAAGAAGACTTAAGTGATGCCTAATTCTCTTTGGCTCTGGGTGGTTAGGGCTTTATCCTCGCAAGGAATTCTCTCTCAAAGGCTTCGAGGTGGGTTGCTCTCAAACGACAAAAGCCGTACTCTGAATCTGAGCAGCCAACCATTTATGGTTGTAGGGGGTGGGCTATTTATAGCCACTTACCAACCCGACCTGATTTGTCCAAAATGACCCTGGGTCACTAAGGAACTGACACGTGTTCCAACGGTCAGATTTCAAACTCACACGGCAACTTTACTTGGGCTACAAGCAAAGCTGACTTGTCCGACTCTGGACAAGATTCGCTCTCAAAGTCTTCACTCGAAGACATAGGTTTTGTTTAAGCATCACTTCAGTCATTCTGACTGGTTCTCTTGGACCCCACTTAACAGTACGGTGGTTCCTATGACTCAACAAAGAGGAAGAAAAAGACCTACGAAAGATCTAAGTCTTCGAGCTCCATAGGCTTCATGCGATGTCTTCTCTTGTCAAAGTCTTCGATGTGAATATCTTCATATACCACCTTTGACTTCAATGTCTTCATACATTTTTAGGGGTCATCTCTGGTAGGAAAAACGAATCAATGAGGGACTTCTACCTGTGTTATCCTGCAATTCTCACAAACACATTAGTCCCTCAACTAGGTTTGTCGTCAATACTCCAAAACCAACTAGGGGTGGCACTAGATGCACTTACACACTCGGGCCCTAGTGACAAGCATTAAGCATAGCAAAGTCATAGCAACATCAATCTCAGAACATACTGGATACTAGGGATCAAACCCTAACAAAATTAACTTGATTACATGATAGATCCCATCCAACCCATCACCATCCAGCAAGCCTACGATGGAATTACTCACGCACGGCGGTGAGCATCATAAAATTGGTGATGGAGGATGGTTGATGATGAAGATGGCGACGGATTCCCCTCTCCGGTGCCCCGAACGGACTCTAGATCAGCCCCCCGAGAGGTTTTAGGGCTTGGCGGCGGCTCCGTATCGTAAAACGCGATGATTTCTTCTCCTTGATTTTTCTCTCCCCGAAACCAAATATATAGAGTTGGAGTTGGAGTCGGAGGAGCTCTAGGGGGGCCACGAGGTAGGGGGCACGCCCTAGGGGGACAGGCGCACCCCCAACCCTCGTGGACAGGTGGTGGGCCCCCTGGCCTTCATCTTTTGCAAGGATTTTTATATTTTCCGAAAAGGTGTTCCGTGAAGTTTCAGGTCATTCCGAGAACTTTTGTTTCTGCACATAAATAACACCATGGTAATTTTGCTGAAAACAACATCAGTCCGGGTTAGTTCCATTCAAAGCATGCAAGTTAGTGTCCAAAACAAGGGCAAAAGTGTTTGGAAAAGTATATACGACGGAGACGTATCATAGTGCAGTTGCCTATTTATAGCACTGAAGTTGCCCTTCGTAAGAGGAACGTTTCTTCTACAAGTGTTGTAGATGAAGGTCACAGTTGGCAGGTTCCTCCCCTCTGCGTCGCACCCGCAGGTGAATGGAGGGGAAAACATAGCCAACCCGCATTCGTCAACCTCTCCTTCCCCTCCCCTCCTCGCCACCGCCTCGGTGAGCTGGTGGGGCTTTTCCTCCTGCCCGCTCGTGGTGGCCAGGCGCGGGCGTGGCCATTGGGCGGCGACGCTTCCTCCAGGGCTGATGGCGTGGTCACAGTCTCCTGGTTGCAGCATGATGTATTGTGGGTGGCACGGTGGTTGTCCTCGCGCGCCCAGATCTGGTGCTTGGATGGGTGTGGTAGCGGACATGACCTAGCAGCGCGAGGCCTGGGCGTGCGGCAGTGGCGCCTAGGCCAGTGGTTCCTAACTACGGGAGGTTATGGCGGGGCGTGTTGCCGGCTCTGCTCCAGATCTGACCGGTGGTGGTTCTCGTGAGGTGGTGGTGGAGGCTGCCGAGGCTGAAGCATGGGATGTGCCTGTGGCGGCCCAGTGTCCTACTGGTGTTGCTATAGTCCACGGGGGCTGCATCACGGCCACAGCTAGAGGCGATTCTGGTGTTGGCTCGCCCACGGGCGGCCCTTGTGGGCGTTCCATGAGGTCTTCGACGACAATATGTGTTGGCTAGTCTGGGAAGGTGGTCGGTCCTACCGTTTGCGGTGCCGGGCAGGGAAACATGGCTGAGCATCATAGGGGGTGGCATTCGAAGTGGGGGCAGGAGGATGGGTGGCGCCGATGAGGTTGGCGCACCCATCGCCGGCAGGGGTGCCCGACGTTGACGTGGTCCGCTTTTGCCTCACTACTTCCCCAGCCTAGTGGCTCATGGTCTTGGTCGGCTTTGGTCTTGACGGCTTCCCGTCTCTGTCTGTGGTCGGGGCATGTCGGCTAGGCTTGGCCTGGACCCGTGGTTCGCCTCTTGGACGTCAGGACTCTGGGCGGCGGCCCTAGTGAGGGAGTCCTGGATTAGGGGGTCTTCGGACAGCCGGACTATATCCTCTGGCCGGACTGTTGGACTATGAAGATACGAGATTGAAGACTTCGTCCCGTGTCCGGATGGGACTCTAGTTGGCATGGAAGGCAAGCTAGGCAATACGGATATGGATATCTCCTCCTTTGTAACCGACCTTGTGTAACCCTAGCCCCCTCCGATGTCTATATAAACTAGAGGGTTTTAGTCTGTAGGACAAGATACAATCATACCATAGGCTAGCTTCTAGGGTTTAGCCTCTACGATCTCGTGGTAGATCAACTCTTGTACTACTCATATTACCAAGAATAATCAAGCAGGACGTAGGGTTTTACCTCCATCAAGAGGGCCCGAACCTGGGTAAAACATCGTGTCCCCTGCCTCCTGTTACCATCCACCTTAGATGCACAGTTCGGGACCCCCTACCCGAGATCTGCTGTTTTGACACCGACATTGGTGCTTTCATTGAGAGTTCCTCTGTGTCGTCACCGTTAGGCTTGATGGCTCCTTCGATCATCGATAGCGATGCAGTCCAGGGTGAGACTTTTCTCCCCGGACAGATCTTTGTATTCGGCGGCTTCGCACTGCGGGCCAACTCGCTTGGCCATCTGGAGCAGATCGAGAGTTACGCCCCTGGCCACCAGGTCAGGTTTGGAAGCTTAAACTACACAGCCGACATCCGCGGAGACTTGATCTTCGACGGATTCGAGCCCTTGCCAAGTGCGCCGCACGGTCACGATAAGCATGATTTAGCTCTACCATCGGACAGTGTTCAGGAGACCGCACCGGCAACCGCTCCGACCCTAAATTCAGAGCCAATTGCGCCATCCATGGACGGGTGCATAGACCCCGCCACGGAGGCCGTATTCTCAGCGGCGATCGAGCCGAGGATCGACCTTACCCTTCACGGGAGCCGTGACGCCGAACTACCGGATTCTTCCCCGGCCACGGACTCCGAACCCCCTGCGCCCGTGCCTGCCGAATCCGACTGGGCACCAATCATGGAGTTCACCTCCGCGGATATATTTCAGCACTCGCCTTTCGGTGACATATTGAACTCATTCAGGTCTCTCTCCCTATCAGTCCTGGCCGAACTATGTTCGGCAGGATTGGGATGCAGATGACGAAGAAATTCGCCGCCCACCCACCACCCACTTAGTAGCCACTATCGACAATTTGACCGGCATGCTCGATTTCGACTCCGAAGACATCAACGGTATGGACGATGATGCGGGAGACGAAGAGGAACCACTGCCCACAGGGCACTGGACAGCCACCTCATCATATGATATATACATGGTGGACACACCCAAAGAAGGCAATGGCGACGAGACAGTGGAGGATACCCCTCCAAGAAGCAACCCAAGCGCCGACGTCAGCGACGCCGCTCTAAGTCTCGCCAAAGCAAAAGCGGTGACACCAGCACAGGAGATAATAGCACTCCGGACAGTGCCGAAGACGACAACAATCCCCTCCAGCAAGATTTAGAGCAGGAGGATGGAGAAGCCAGCCCTCCCGAGAGAGTGGCAGATGGAGAGGCGGAGGATGATAATTACATGCCTCCCTCCGAAGACGAAGCAAGCCTCGACGATGACGAATTTGTCGTGCTTGAGGATCCCGTTGAACAAGAGCGCTTCAAGCGCCGGCTTATAGCCACGACAAATAGCCTTAAGAAAAAGCAGCAGTAGCTTCAAGCTGATCAAGATTTGCTAGCTGACAGATGGACTGAAGTCCTTACGGCCGAGGAATATGAACTCGAATGCCCCTCCAAGAGTTACCCAAATCATAGGTTGCTACCCCGACTAGAGGAGGAAGCATTCAAACCTACATCTCCAACATATGATGCGGCTGATCGGCCACCTCGTGGCCGCGACAGAGAGGCATTTCAGCCAAAAACTCAGCCCGCACCCCGATGCCACTCAAATAAAAATGACAAGGCACGGGGAAACACGCTAGACCTTCAAGACGTATTGGAGGACAAAGCAAAACATGCAAGATCAATCTATGGATCACGAGGGTGCGCCACTACGCGAGACGATAATCGTCACGCCGGATACAGTAAAAGTAAATCCGGCCAGGCCGAACACAGCGGACAAGACTCATTCGAGCTGTGTCGTGATATAGCCCGGTACAGAGGCACTGCACACCCCCTATGCTTCACAGACGAAGTAATGGATCACCAAATCCCAGAGGGTTTCAAACCCATAAAGATTGAATCATACGACGGCACAACAGATCCTACGGCATGGATCGAGGACTTCATCCTGCACATCCACATGGCCTGCGGTGACGATCTACACGCCATCAAATACCTCCCACTCAAACTCAAAGGACCAGCTTGGCATTGGCTCAACAGCCTGCCAGCAGAATCCATTGGCTGTCGGGAAGATCTGGAAGTCGCATTCCTCGACAACTTCCAGGGCACTTATGTGCGACCACCAGATGCCGATGACTTGAGCCACATAATTCAGCAGCTAGAGGAATCGGCCAGGCAATTCTGGACACGGTTCCTGACAAAGAAAAATCAAATCGTCGACTGTCCGGATGTAGAGGCCCTAGCAGCTTTTAAGCACAACATCCGCGACGAGTGGCTCGCCCGACACCTTGGCCAGGAAAAGCTGAAATCTATGGCAGCCCTCACGACACTCATGACCCGCTTTTGCGCGGGAGAAGACAGCTGGCTGGCTCACAGCAATAACATATCAAAGAACCATGGTACTTCGGATACCAAGGATGGCAATGGCAGGTCACGTCGCAACAAACACAAGCGCCGCATCAACAACGACAATACCGAGGATAGGGCAGTCAATGCCGGATTCAAAGGCTCTAAACCCGATCAGTGGAAAAAGCCATTCAAAAGAAGCACTCCGGGCCCGTCCAGTTTGGACCGTATACTTGATCGCTCGTGTCAAATACACGGCACACCTGACAAGCCAGCCAACCACACCAATAGGGATTGTTGGGTGTTCAAGCAGGCCGGCAAGTTAAATGCCGAAAACAAATATAAGGGGTCACATAGCGATGACGAGGAGGAGCCCCGGCAGCCGAACACCGGAGGACAGAAGAGGTTCCCCCACAAGTGCGGATGGTGAACATGATATACGCAACCCACATCCCCAAGAGGGAGCGGAAGCATGCGCTAAGGGACGTATTTTCGTTGGAGCCAGTCGCCCCAAAGTTCAACCCATGGTCCTCCTGTCCGATCACCTTCGATCGCAGGGACCACCCCACTAGTATCTGTCATGGCGGATTCGTTGCACTGGTCCTAGGCCCAATCATTGATGGATTTCACCTCACTCAAGTCCTTATGGATGGCGGCAGCAGCTTGAACCTGCTTTATCAGGACACAATGCGCAAAATGGGTATAGACCCCTCAAGAATCAAACCCAGGCGTCATACCAAGTGTAGAGGCCCATTGCACAGGCTTAGTCACACTGGAAGTGGTCTTCGGATCACCGGATAAATTTCGAAGCGAGGAGTTAATCTTCGACATAGTCCCGTTCCGCAGTGGCTATCATGCACTGCTCGGGCGAACCGCATTTGCGAGATTCAATGCGGTACCACATTATGAATACCTCAAGCTCAAGATGCCAGGACCTCGAGGGGTCATCACAGTCAATGGAAACACAGAGCGCTCTCTCCGCATGGAGGAGCACACTGCGGCCCTCGCAGCAGAAGCGCAAAGCAGCCTCTTAAGGCAATTCACCAGTTCGGCGATTAAAGACCCGGACACCTTCAAGCGCGCCCGGAGTAATCGACAACAAGACCGCCTGGCACGTTCCTAGCTTGCATAGCAATGCGGTCCCTGCCCCAGTCCCCGCCAAATGGCAAAATTCATGCCACGCGCACATAATTACACATTGAAAATACCATGGGCACAGGTGGGGAGGGGGCATGACTACGGCACGCCCCAAGACGCGGCTAAACCGCACTAGGGGCTTCCCGCTCTGTTATTTTTGTTTCTTTTAGGACTTTAATCTCTGGAAGCCCCGTCCGGCACTACGATTGCCGGACACACGATACAACAACCAAGGAGACAGAAAGCTACGTCGCATCAATGAATTCCCAGGTGGTCTCTGATAACGAGTGAAATACCTGCTTTAAATACCATTCCTTAGCTTGCCCTTGGAGGGGACATGTCAAATAGTCCTACTTTTTGCTTATCGCACTACTTGTATCATTCTGCTTCGACGCACCTTATTGAATAAACAATGCATAGAACTAGACTATTATCGCATTCTCTATTCTTCTTATATATATATATATGTTCATTCATGACATTCAGCACCCGTACACTCTGGTACGGCCAATACACCAGGGGCTTAAGCATACCCCATAATACAGCGTGAGAAGTCCGAACACTTTAGATAGTGTGGCACCCTGAACTTATAGCATTATATGCATCAGCTCTGAATCATGTCTTGGTTCAATAGTTCGGTTTGCCCGGCTCCCATGTTTTGGTACCTTACGTTCTGCTATATCGGCTAAGGTAGCACTGGGAGAACTACTGCGATTGTGCCCCGATTCAACTGGGCTAAGCACCTCAGTAGAGAAAGCTAAAACTGACTGTCATGATATGGTGAGAGCTGGTCGCTGTTCGAGAGGTCTCGAGTCCCTAAAGACTTATGCCGCTTAGAGCGAGGAGTCGGCTTTGTCCGGCTTAAGGCGTGTATAGCGCCCCGAATTCGGCCTTCCGAATACTAGGGGCTTTGCCAAAATTTAAAATTGTATAATTCTATGGCGAAGTGAGAGTGATAAAGCATTATAGTCCGATTGCCTTGTTCGTTGAGCTGAGCACCTCCCTCGACGGACCCAACAATGGGAAAAAGAGTGCTCAGATTTATCCCGAACACCCCACCACTCGTGGCATGGGGGCAGAAGCTGATGACTGGCCATCTCTCAGATTTGATAAACAGCCGCATAGAAGGTAATATTTTAAATTCAAAAAGCGTTGCATAGCGCATATGAACAAGTTTTCATAATACAGGATCACACGAGCAAGTTCATTCAAATATTACATCTTTCGCACACTCGTCCGCCACAAGACGGGCACCCTTCAGGACACCCTCATAATACATTTCGGGGTGGCGATGATCCTTGCCCTGCGGCGGCCCCTCCTTCACCAGCTTCTCGGCGTCCATCTTGGCCCAGTGCACCTTCACACGAGCAAAGGCCCGGCATGCACCTTCGATGCAGACGGACCGCTTGATGACTTCCAGTCGTGGACAGGCATCCACAAGCCACCTCACCAGGACGAAGTAGCTGTTGGGAAAGGAGTCACCAGGCCACATCCGGACTATAAGGCCCTTCATGGCCTGTTCGGCCGCCTTGTGCAGCTCGACCAGTTGCTTCAGCTGGTCGCTCATAGGCATCGGGTGTTCGGTCCCAGTATACTGAGACCAGAACAACTTCTCCGTCGAGGTTCCCTCCTCGGCCTGGTAATATTTCACGGCATCCGACACGCTGCGGGGCAAATCTGCGGATGCTCCTGGAGAGCTCCGGACTCGGGTAAGTAACAAGTAATTTACTTTCACATGCTTGCTTTGCATATTGAATGCCTTACCCGCCGCTATCTTCCTCATCGCCTCAATCTCCTGGAGGGCCTTTTGGGCTTCAGCCTTGGCATGCTTTGTGCTCTCGAGGGCCGCGGCAAGCTCGGACTCTCGCATCTTTGAGTCAAGCTCCAAAGCCTCATGCTTCTTCACGAGAGCCTGGAGCTCTTGCTGCACCTCGCCCACCCGCGCCTCTTGTTTTTCCCACTCGGTGCGCTCCTTGGCTGCTTTGTTCTCGGCCTCGGACAACGCTTGCTTCAGGGTCGCCACTTCGGTCATGGCCCCTGGCACATTCATGATGATCCTGTCATTTCACAACCACATTTTCTTTTTTATATAGACAAGGTATTACTTACCTTTGTTCTCCTCGAGCTGCCTCTTGGCAAGGTCGAGCTCTTTCTCGGACCCCTCGAGGTCCTGCTTCAGTGCAGCCACCTCCGCAGTCAGTGCGGCAGAGGTCAGCAGCGAAGCCTGCATACGCATACAGACATACTTATATTAGACTCCTGCAGATATTATTTGGTCCTCTATTCAGCTTTTCTTTGTGAACACCAAACAGAGCATCAGGGGCTACTGTCTATTAGGTACTATTTTCCCTATATTTTAAATACTTACCTCAAAGCCTGTTAGAAGGCTGGCATAGGCTTCAGTCAGTTCGCTCTTAGCAGACTGAACCTTCTTGATCACCGCACTCATAATAGTGCGGTGCTCTTCATCGATGGAAGCGCCGCGAAGCGCTCCCAGCAGGTCGTCCGGTGCCTCTGGTTGGACAGAGGTCACCGGCACGGATGGCTTGCCCTTCTTGGAAGGGGGCCGCCTGCCCGAGCCCGGAACCAGTGGAGGTTCCGGCGAGGTGTTCGGCTGAGGGCCAAACTTGGAGCCCCTGGGAGCCTTGCTCCCTTTACTCCTAGAGCCCGGAAGGTCGCCTTGAGGCGCCTCCAGGATTGTCTCCCCCTGGCTCGGTGCCCCTTGAGACAATACCTCGGCATTGTTCGTAGGGCAAGGAGAGGAGGCGGTTGGAAGTGTATCACTATCCATGTCCGACGAATTCAAGGAACCGCCCGACGAGGATACGTCGATACGGGCTTGGGGCGGACTGCATAATCACGTTCGACGTTAGGGGAAGCAATGCAACAAAAGTATTCTATGAGTTACTCTGGTATCCGAATACTTACGACTTCGCCAAGGGCTTGGCCCTGAGCAGCCACTCGTCTTCGCCGTCGGCGGCGGTGATGGAATAGTCCGGAAGGAGAGTCCTTCCCTTCTTGGACCCCTCGGCCTCCCCGATTGGGGCGGCCTTCCTTTTCTTGTCTCCCCCGGCTGGAGGGGGAGAATCTTCATCTTCCTTCTCCTCATCTTCACGGGAGGAGTGCGTCTCGGAGTTATCGAACGATGAGTCCAATACCACCTGGCACCGGGAACTCTTTCGGGTTCCCTTGACCTTCTTCTTGGTCTTCTCCGGCACCTCATAAGGAGCCGGAGTCCGCATCTCCATCGGGAGAGCATCCGCAGTGTCTTCGGGCAGAGGGGCCGGACAGTTAATCTGCTCCGATGTCTTCACCCAGTCCTGTCAAAGGCATGGGAGCTCAGTGACGGAAATATGCCCTAGAGGAAATAATAAAGTTATTATTTATTTCCTTATATCATGATAAATGTTTCTTATTCATGCTAGAATTGTATTAACCGGAAACATAATACATGTGTGAATACATAAACAAACAGAGTGTCTCTAGTATGCCTCTACTTGACTAGCTCGTTGATCAAAGATGGTTATGTTTCCTAACCATAGACATGAGTTGTCATTCGATTAACGGGATCACATCATTAGGAGAATGATGTGATTGACTTGACCCATTCCGTTGGCATAGCACTTGATCGTTTAGTTTGTTGCTATTGCTTTCTTCATGACTTATACATGTTCCTATGACTATGAGATTATGCAACTCCCGTTTACCGGAGGAACACTTTGTGTGCCAGCAAACGTCACAACGTAACTAGGTGATTATAAAGGTGCTCTACAGGTGTCTCCAAAGGTACTTGTTGGGTTGGCGTATTTCGAGATTAGGATTTGTCACTCCGATTGTCGGAGAGGTATCTCTGGGCCCTCTCGGTAATGCACATCACATAAGCCTTGCAAGCATTGCAGCTAATAAGTTAGTTACGGGATGATGTATTACGGAACGAGTAAAAATACTTGCCGGTAACGATATTGAACTAGGTATTGAGATACCGACGATCAAATCTCGGGCAAGTAACATACCGATGACAAAGGGAACAACGTATGTTGTTATGCGGTCTGACCGATAATGATCTTTGTAGAATATGTGGGAGCCAATATGAGCATCCAGGTTCCGCTATTGGTTACTGACCGGAGACGTGTCTCGGTCATGTCTACATTGTTCTCGAACCCATAGGGTCCACACGATTAAGGTTTCGATGACAGTTATATTATGAGTTTATGAGTTTTGATGTACCGAAGGATTTCGGAGTGCCGGATGAGATCGGGGACATGACGAGGAGTCTCGAAATGGTCGAGACGTAAAGATCTATATATTGGACGACTATATTCGGACATCGGAAAGGTTCCGAGTGATTCGGGTATTTTTCAGAGTACCGGAGAGTTACGGGAATACGTATTGGGCCTTATTGGGCCATACGGGAAAGAAGGAAAAGGGCCTCAAGGGTGGCCGCACCCCTCCCCTTGGTCTGGTCCGAATTGGACTAGGGAAGGGGGGCGCCCCTTCCTTCCTTCTCCTTTTCCCTTCCTCTTTTCCTATTCCATATGGGAGGTGGAATCCTACTAGGACTAGGGAGTCCTAGTAGGACTCCACACTTGGCGCGCCCCCTCCTAGGGCCGGCCTCCTCCTCCCTTGCTCCTTTATATATGGGTGCAGGGGGGCACCCCAAAGACACAACAATTGATCATTGATCTCTTAGCCGTGTGCGGTGTCCCCTTCCACCATAATCCTCGATAATATTGTAGCGGTGCTTAGGCGAAGCCCTGTGACAGTAGAACATCAAGATCGTCACCACGCCGTCGTGCTGACGGAACTCTTCCCCGACATTCTGTTGGATCGGAGTCCGGGATTCGTCATCGAGCTAAACGTGTGCTAGAACCCGGAGGTGCCGTAGTTTCGGTGCTTGATCGGTCGGGACATGAAGACGTACGACTACATCAACCGCGTTGTGCTAACGCTTCCGCTTCCGGTCTACGAGGGTACGTAGACAACACTCTCCCCTCTCATTGCTATGCATCACCATGATCTTGTGTGTGCGTAGGAAAATTTTGAAATTACTACGTTCCCCAACAGTGGCATCCGAGCCTAGGTTTTATGCGTTGATGTAATATGCACGAGTAGAACACAAGTGAGTTGTGGGCGATATAAGTCATACTGCTTACCAGCATGTCACACTTTGGCTTGGCGGTATTGTTGGATGAAGCGGCCCGGACCGACATTACGTGTACGCTTACGCGAGACTGGTTTTACCGCCGTGCTATGCACACAGGTGACTAGCGGGTGTCAGTTTCTTCAACTTTAATTGAACCAAGTGTGGCTATGCCCGGTCCTTGCGAAGGTTAAAACAGCACCAACTTGACAAACTATCGTTGTGGTTTTGATGCGTAGGTAAGAACGGTTCTTGCTAAGCCCAGTAGCAGCCACGTAAAACTTGCAACAACAAAGTAGAGGACGTCTAACTTGTTTTTGCAGGGCATGTTGTGATGTGATATGGTCAAGACGTGATGAGATATAAGTTGTTGTATGAGATGATCATGTTTTGTTGAAGTTATCGGCAACATGCAAAAGCCTTATGGTTATCTCTCTATTGCATAAGATGCAAGCACCAAATAATTGCTTTACTTTATCGCTATGCGATAGCAATAGTTGCAAGAGCAATTGTTGGCGAGACAACCATGTGACGACACATTGATATAGATCAAGATGATGGAGATCATGGTGTCATGCCGGTGATGATGGAGATCATGATGATACTTTGGAGATGGAGATCAAAGGCACAAGATGATGATGACCATATCATGTCACATATTTTGATTGCATATGATGTTTATCTTTTATACATCCTATTTTTCTTAGTTCGACGGTAGCTTTATAAGATGATCCCTCACTAAATTATCAAAGTATAAGTGTTCTCCCTGAGTATGCACCGTTGTGAAAGTTCTTCGTGCTGAGACACCACGTGATGATCGGGTGTGATAGGCTCTACGTTCAAATACAACTGGTGCAAAACAGTTGCACACGCGGAATACTCAGGTTTAACTTGACGAGCCTAGCATATAACAGATATGGCCTTGGAACACGGAGACTGAAAGGTCGAGCGTGAATCATATAGTAGATATGATCAACATATTGATGTTCACCATTGATACTACTCCATCTCACGTGATGATCAGACATGGTTTAGTTGATTTGGATCACGTGATCACTTAGAGGATTAAAGGGATATCTTTCTAAGTGGGAGTTCTTAAGTAATATGATTAATTGAACTTTAATTTATCATGAACTTAGTCGTGGTAGTATTAGCATATCTATGTTGTAGATCAATAGCTCGCGTTTAGCTCTCCTGTTTTATTTTTGATATGTTCCTAGAGAAAACTAAGTTGAAAGATGTTAGTAGCAATGATGCGGATTGGATCCGTGATCTGAGGTTTATCCTCATTGCTGCACAGAAGAATTATGTCTTCGATGCACCGCTAGGTGACAAACCTATTACAGGAGCAGATGCAGATGTTATGAACATTTGGCTAGCTCAATATGATGACTATTTGATAGTTTAGTGCACCATGCTTAAACGGCTTAGAATCGGGACTTCAAAGACGTTTTGAACGTCATGGACCATATGAGATGTTCCAGGAGTTGAAGTTAATATTTCAAGCAAATACTCGAGTTGAGAGATATGAAGTCTCCAACAAGTTCTATAGCTAAAAGATGGAGGAGAATAGCTCAAGCAGTGAGCATGTGCTCAGATTGTCTGGGTACTACAATCGCTTGAATCAAGTGGGAGTTAATCTTCCAGATAAAATAGTGATTGACAGAATTCTCTAGTCACCATCACCAAGTTAGTAGAACTTCGTGATGAACTATGATATGCAAGGGATAACGGAAACGATTCCCAAGCTCTTCGTAATGCTGAAATCGACGAAGGTAGAAATCAAGAAAAATATCAAGTGTTGATGGTAGACAAGACCACTAGCTTCAAGAAAAGGGTAAAGGGAAGAAGGGAAACTTCAAGAAGAACGGCAAGCAAGTTGCTGCTCAAGTGAAGAAGCCCAAGTCTGGTCCTAAGCCCGAGACTTAGTGCTTCTACTGCAAAGGGACTGGTCACTGGAAGCGGAACTGCCCCAAGTATTTGGCGGATAAGAAGGATGGCAAAGTAAACAAAGGTATATTTGATATACAGATTATTGATGAGTATTTTACTAGTGTCCGTAGCAACCCCTCGGTATTTGATACTGGTTCAGTTGCTAAGAGTAGTAACTCGAAACGGGAGTTGCAGGATGAACAGAGATTAGTTAAGGGTGAAGTGACAATGTGTGTTGGAAGTGGTTCCAAGATTGATATGATCATCATCGCACACTCCCTATACTTTCGGGATTAGTGTTGGACCTAAATAAGTGTTATTTGGTGTTTGCATTGAGCATGAATATGATTTGATCATGTTTATTGCCATACGGTTATTCATTTAAGTAAGAGAATAAATTGTTGTTCTGTTTACATATATGGTTACACACCCAATGAAAATGGTTTGTTGGATCTCGATCGTAGTGGTACACATATTCATAATATTGAAACCAAAAGATGCAAAGTTAATAATGATAGTGCAACTTATTTGTGGCACTACCGTTTAGGTCATATTGGTGTAAAGCGCATGAAGAAACTCCATGCTGATGGACTTTTGGAATCACTTGATTATGAATCAGTTGATGCTTGCGAACTATGCCTCATGGGCAAGATGACTAAGACTCTGTTCTCCGAAACAATGTAGCAAGCAACAAATTTGTTGGAAATCATGCATACTGATGTATGTGGTCCGATGAATATTGAAGCTCGCGACAGGTATCATTATTTTCTGATCTTCACAGATGATTTGAGCAGATATGAGTATATCTACTTGATGAAACACAAGTCTGAAACATTTGAAAAGTTCAAAGAATTTCAGAGTGAAGTGGAGAATCATCGTAACAAAATAAAAGTTCCTACGATATGATCGCAGAAGTAATATATTTGAGTTACGAGTTTAGCCTTCAGTTAAAACAATGTGAAATAGTTTCACTACTCATGCCACCTGGAACACCACAGTGTAATGGTGTGTCCGAACATCGTAACCGTGCTTTATTAGATATGGTGCGATCTATGACGTCTCTTACTGATTTACCGCTATCGTTTTGGGGTTATGCATTAGAGACAGCTACATTCACGTTAAATAGGGCACCATCTAAATCCGTTGAGACGACACCGTATGAACTATGGTTTGGCAAGAAACCTAAGCTGTCGTTTTTTAAAGTTTGAGGTTGCAATGCTTATGTGAAAAAATTTCAACCTGATAAGCTCAAACCCAAATCGGAGAAGTGCGTCTTCATAGGATACCCAAAAGAAAATGTTGGGTACACCTTCTATCACAGAACCGAAGGCAAGATATTCGTTGCTGAGAATGGATCCTTTCTAGAGAAGGAGTTTCTCTCGAAAGAAGTGAGTGGGAGGAAAGTAGAACTTGATGAGGTAACTATACCTGCTCCCTTATTGGAAAGTAGTTCATCACAGAAATCTGTTCCTGTGACTACTACACCAATTAGTGAGGAAGCTAATGATGATGATCATGTAACTTCAGATCAAGTTACTACCGAACCTCGTAGGTAAACCAGAGTAAGATCCACACCAAAGTGGTACGGTAATCCTGTTCTGGAAGTCATGCTACTAGATCATGATGAACCTATGAACTATGAAGAAGTGATGGTGAGCCCAGATTCCGCAAAATGGCTAGAAGCCATGAAATCTGAGATGGGATCCATGTATGAGAACAAAGTGTGGACTTTGGTTGACTTGCCCGTTGATCGGCAAGCAATTGAGAATAAATGGATCTTCAAGAAGAAGACTGACGCTGACGGTAATGTTACTGTCTATAAAGCTCGACTTGTTGCAAAAGGTTTTCGACAAGTTCAAGGGATTGACTACGATGAGACCTTCTCACCCGTAGCGATGCTTAAGTCTGTCCAAATCATGTTAGCAATTGCCGCATTTTATAATTATGAAATTTGGCAAATGGATGTCAAAACTGCATTCCTAAATGGATTTCTGGAAGAAGAGTTGTGTATGATGTAACCAGAAGGTTTTGTCGATCCAAAGGGAGCTAACAAAGTGTGCAAGCTCCAGCGATCCATTTATGGACTGGTGCAAACATCTCAGAGTTGGAATATACGCTTTGATAAGTTGATAAAAGCATATAGTTTTATACAGACTTGTGGTGAAGCCTGTATTTACAAGAAAGTGAGTGGGAGCACTACAGCATTTCTGATAAGTATATGTGTATAACATATTGTTGATTGGGAAATAATGTAAAATTATTCTGCAAAGCATAAAGGAGTGTTTGAAAGGAGTTTTTCAAAGAAAGACCTCGGTGAAGCTGCTTACATATTGAGCATTAAGATCTATAGAGATAGATCAAGACGCTTGATAAGTTTTCAATGAGTACATACCTTGACAAGTTTTTGAAGTAAGTTCAAAATGGAACAGTCAAAGAAAGAGTTCTTGCCCATGTTACAAGGTGTGAAATTGAGTAAGACTCAAAGCCCGACCACGGCAGAAGATAGAGAGAGAATGAAAGTCATTCCCTATGCCTCAGCCATAGGTTCTATAAAGTATGCCATGCTGTGTACCAGACCTATTGTATACCCTGCCCTGAGTTTGGCAAGGGAGTATAAGAGTAGATCACTGGACATTGGTCAAAATTATGCTTAGTGGAATAAGGATATGTTTCTTGATTATGGAGGTGACAAAAGGTTCGTCGTAAAGGGTTACGTCGATGCAAGTTTTGACACTGATCCAGATGACTCTAAGTCTCAATCTGGATACATATTGAAAGTGGGAGCAATTAGCTAGAGTAGCTACGTGCAGAGCATTGTTGACAAAGAAATTTGCAAAATACTTACGGATCTGAATGTGGCAGACCCGTTGACTAAACTTCTCTCACAAGCAAAACATGATCACACCTTAGTACTCTTTGGGTGTTAATCACATAGCGATGTGAACTAGATTATTGACTCTAGTAAACCCTTTGGATGTTGGTCACATGTTGATGTGAACTATGTGTGTTAATCACATGGTGATGTGAACTATTGGTATTAAATCACATGGCGATGTGAACTAGATTATTGACTCTAGTGCAAGTGGGAGACTGAAGGAAATATGCCCTAGAGGAAATAATGAAGTTATTATTTCTTTCCTTATATCATGATAAATGTTTATTATTCATGCTAGAATTGTATTAACCGGAAACATAATACATGTGTGAATACATAAACAAACAGAGTGTCACTAGTATGCCTCTACTTGACTAGCTCATTGATCAAACATGGTTATGTTTCCTAACCATAGACATGAGTTGTCATTCGATTAACGGGATCACATCATTAGGAGAATGATGTGATTGACTTGATCCATTCCGTTAGCATAGCACTTGATCGTTTAGTTTGTTTCTATTGCTTTCTTCATGACTTATACATGTTCCTATGACTTGAGATTATGCAACTCCCGTTTACCGGAGGAACACTTTGTGTGCCACCAAACGTTACAACGTAACTCGGTGATTATAAAGGTGCTCTACAGGTGTCTCTGAAGGTACTTGTTGGGTTGGCGTATTTCGAGATTAGGATTTGTCACTCCGATTGTCGAAGAGGTATCTCTGGGCCCTCTCGGTAATGCACATCACATAAGCCTTGCAAGCATTGCAACTAATAAGTTAGTTGCGGGATGATGTATTACGGAACGAGTAAAGAGACTTGCCGGTAACGAGATTGAACTAGGTATTGAGATACCGATGATCAAATCTCGGGCAAGTAACATACCGATGACAAAGGGAACAACGTATGTTGTTATGCGGTCTGACCGATAAAGATCTTCATAGAATATGTGGGAGCCAATATGAGAATCCAGGTTCCGCTATTGGTTATTGACCGGAGACATGTCTCGGTCATGTCTACATTGTTCTCGAATCCGTAGGGTCCACACGCTTAAGGTTTCGATGATAGTTATATTATGAGTTTATGAGTTTTGATGTACCGAAGGAGTTCGGAGTCCCGGATGAGATCGGGGACATGACGAGGAGTCTTGAAATGGTCGAGACGTAAAGATCGATATATTGGACGAATATATTCGGACATCGGAAAGGTTCTGAGTGATTCGGGTATTTTTTGGAGTACCGGAGAGTTACGGGAATACGTATTGGGCCTTATTGGGCCATACGGGAAAGAAGGAAAAGGGCCTCAAGGGTGGCCGCACCCCTCCCCTTGGTCTGGTCCGAATTTGACTAGGGAAGGGGGCGCCCCTTCCTTCCTTCTCCTTTTCCCTTCCTCTTTTCCTATTCCATATGGGAGGTGGAATCCTACTAGACTAGGGAGTCCTAGTATGAATCCACACTTGGCACGCCCCCTCCTAGGGCCGGCCTCCCCCTCCCTTGCTCCTTTATATACGGGTGCAGGGGGGCACCCCAAAGACACAACAATTGATCATTGATCTCTTAGCCGTGTGCGGTGCCCCCTTCCACCATAATCCTCGATGATATTGTAGCGGTGCTTAGGCGAAGCCCTGCGATGGTAGAACATCAAGATCGTCACCACGCCGTCTTGCTGACGGAACTCTTCCCCGACATTCTGCTGGATCGGAGTCCAGGGATCGTCATCGAGCTGAACGTGTGCTAGAACTCGGAGGTTTCGTAGTTTCGGTGCTTGATCGGTCGGGCCGTGAAGACGTACGACTACATCAACCGTGTTGTGCTAACGCTTCCGCTTCTGGTCTACGAGGGTACGTAGACAACACTCTCCCTCTTGTTGCTATGCATCACCATGATCTTGCGTGTGCGTAGGAAAATTTTGAAATTACTACGTTCCCCAACACTCAGACCCCGCACATGGTTAAGCTATGGGAAATAAACACCCTACCAGATGTACAGAACTTACCGGATTCGCAGGGCGCTTCGCGCTTAGCCCGCGGTCCTCGGTAAGAGAAGGAGGGACCTCGGCGCCCTTGAACAGCACCCTCCATACGTCCTTATGCGTCGTGTAGAAGAGCTCGCTTAGAGTCTGGTGCTGGGCCGGGTCGAACTCCCATAAGTTGAAATCTCGTTGTTGACACGGGAGGATCCGGCGGAAGAGCATGACCTGGACTATGTTGACAAGCTTAAGTTTCTTGCTTGTCATGTTCCGGATACACTTCTGGAGTCCGTCCAGCTCCACCGATGAACCCCAGGACAGGCCCTTCTCCTTCCAGGAAGTGAGCCGCGTGGAGATTTCGGATCGAAACTCGAGGGCCGCCACCTAGTTGGTGTCGCGCGGCTCGGTGATGTAGAACCACCCCGATTGCCACCCCTTTATGGTCTCCACGAAGGAGCCCTCGAGCCATATAACGTTGGGAATTTTTCCCACCATGGCTCCGCCGCATTCCGCTTGTTGGCCGCCAACCACCTTCGGCTTGATATTGAAGGTCTTCAGCCACAGGCCGAAGTGGGGCCGGATGCGGAGAAAAGCCTCACACACGACGGTGAACGCCAAGATGTTGAGGATGAAATTCGGGGGCAGATCATGAAAGTCCAGCCCATAATAGAACATAAGGTCGCGGACGAATGGATGGAGGGGAAACCCCAGTCCGCAGACGAAGTGGGGGAGGAAAACCACCCTTTCGTGAGGTTCCGGGGTAGGGACGATCTGCCCCGCGGCTGGCAACCGGTGCGCGATATCCGCGGCCAAGTATCCGGCCTCACGTACTTTTTTGATGTGTCCCTCCGTGACGGAGGAGACCATCCACTTGCCTCCCGCTCCGGACATGTTTTGAGGAGGGTTGAGGAGAAGGATGTGGACTTGGGCGCTGGAGCTCGAGTGCGTGAGAATGGATGAGCAAGGAGGAAGAAGGCGTGGGTAGAAAAAGGTGAGACCTTATCCCTTTATAAGGGCGGACAAAACTATGCGCCACCCACTAGCCTGGTAAAACTCGCTTATCCCCCAAGCGCTGTAATTGGTGGCGCGGTTGGGTTACCCACATCTGTATTGATGAGAATCCCGTGATAAGGGGAACACGATCTCTGCTTTGACAAGACGTGTCAAGAAACCGCCTCGCGTTATGTGCGGGGCTGGTTAAAGAAAAACGGTTCAAATAATTACCAGGCCGTGGCGTGATGTCATGCTGCCAAAACATGTCAGCAGATTAGATTTGTGGAAATATTATTCTCTCAACGGTGGTATGTGGAACTTATTTTGCAGGGTCGGACACTATCCTTGTATTCAAACTCTTCCATGCGTATTCGGAGGAGGAACCCGCCTTGCAATGCCAAAGACAACACTGCGCGCCGGACTCATCGTCATTGAAGCCTGGTTCAGGGGCTACTGAGGGAGTCCTGGATTAGGGGGTCTCCGGACAGCCGGACTATATCCTTTGGCCGGACTGTTGGACTATGAAGATACGAGATTGAAGACTTCGTCCCGTGTCCGGATGGGACTCTACTTGGCGTGGAAGGCAAGCTAGGCAATACGGATATGGATATCTCCTCCTTTGTAACCGACCTTGTGTAACCCTAGCCCCCTCCGGTGTCTATATAAACAGGAGGGTTTTAGTCCGTAGGACAACATACAATCATACCATAGGCTAGCTTCTAGGGTTTAGCCTCTCCGATCTCGTGGTAGATCAACTCTTGTACTACTCATATTATCAAGAATAATCAAGCAGGACGTAGGGTTTTTACCTCCATCAAGAGGGCCCGAACCTGGGTAAAACATCGTGTCCCCTGCCTCCTGTTACCATCCGCCTTAGACGCCCAGTTCGGGACCCCCTACCCAAGATCCGCCGGTTTTGACACCGACACCTAGTGATGGGGGCCGTGGTGCTCGTGGGCTGAGCTCGTGGCTCAAATGCGGGCTAGTTTCCATGGCCGCATTGGCGGCATGGCGGCTTGTGCTTGTGACTCGGTGACTGTGATGCGCCTCTATCCCCGGGACGTGTCGCAACCTGTTCGGAGGCGGAGTGTACTTCCTAGGTGAAAACCTTGCCTGCCATGCCCAGGCCGACGGAGGCGGCGCCCGTGGACGTTGCCATCTTGATCCTTTGCATCGGGTTGTGGTGGCACTCTGGTGGCGTATCCTTCTTGAAGGCTTTGCCTTGGGGCTCATGGATCGACAGCTTGCAGCTTAGTTTATTCTCGGTGGCTTGTCCCCGGTTGAGTGCTCCCTCGATTTCCCAGTGTGGCCTAATGTGTGTCTATTGTGTACTTGATGTTGTTTTGGGAGTGTTGGCTGCTTCTTTGCCCCTATGTATCTTGCCTTGGGTGCGTGTGAAGTGTGCGGTGGTGTGTTGTATCTGCGGTTGTAAGTTGGCTCGTGCTTTATATATGAAGTGGGGCGAGAGCCTTTTTCGGTAAAAGTGGTGTAGATGTTACCTGCCCCTTTGTGGACCGCATGACCATTCTCGTTACAAGCCACTTCCTTGGACCCGACGGTGGCACGTCCATTGACGTCAACTACATAGCGCCGGCGGGAGTGGTCGGCGGGGTTGCGGAGATGGCTGGCGGTTTTCATTCCCGTCAAAATCGAGGCTTCCTGTGAGCAGTTGCGACATTGGGTGCCATTGACGAGATGAGGAGGCGCCGCGGGCGATAGCGGAAGGAGGGAATCTTTTACTGAGAAGTGGTGGCGGCTGCTCAAAATTAAAAGTGTGGGGGGAACTATTTTGCCTTGACTCCTCAAATTTTTAAGAAGTTAACCATTTGAGAGTTACGGCTAGGTGCATGTTAGTTAGCTCCTTTTAGAAGTTGGAATAAAGATGTCGTAAGCATTTCTGGTCCGAAAAAGTGATATAAAGCGACAATGCGTGCAATATGCCTCAAGACAAGGCCAAATCTATTATATACATAAAACAGAAGACAAACATGCCACCATATTCATCCACATATATAAATATTATTTGCACCGTCCGATCAAAATAATAATGGCAAATATGTAAAAGATTTTACGTAACATATTAATCTGTCGGTACCAACATATTGTACTATCAAGTTGTAATATATATATATATACCTATGTGTATACATGTATGAAAAGACGTGTGGACACGTAATGTAATAATTAGACAAGGAAAGCAAGCGTCATCATCATATAAAAAAGGCTAGGGAGAGTAATGTCCACGTATATGTGCACACATATGGTAAAAAAAATTGCCAACACGTTTTGCATATAAAAGTAGTTCTGATTGGAGACCGAATTAAACGTCATGAACAGCCAAGAGGATTAATCCAGCGCTGTCCCGTTCATGTGTGCTAATCGCCCATTGCTGTAATACAATACAATTTGGCATCCCAAAGTACTACAAAGGATTGACATCATTGCCGATGTTATTT
This sequence comes from Triticum urartu, assembly GCF_003073215.2. Classification (NCBI taxonomy): domain Eukaryota; kingdom Viridiplantae; phylum Streptophyta; class Magnoliopsida; order Poales; family Poaceae; genus Triticum; species Triticum urartu. The sequence goes on from NC_053028.1 coordinate 610,863,871, forward strand.
TTTTGAATTTTCACCGAGGGGAGTTTCCCCCACCTGAATATATTGATCAAATGTGGGCTAGGATCCTAGATGTTTACACAGACAGAATTTTCAGAGACAGGGGGAGAAACAAGACTAGGGAGCGAAAGCCCTTAGCCAGGAGTCGACATCATCTCGATCATCACGACGGAGGCAGACATGCCACAGCTTAGCGTCTTTCCTACAGCACCGTGCTACCTCTTGAGCACTACGTTGGATTTCCCCGAAGAGGAAAGGATGATGCAGCAAAGTAGCGTAAGTATTTCCCTCAGTTTTTGAGAACCAAGGTATCAATCCAGTAGGAGGTTGCGCGCGCGTCCCTAGTACCTGCACAAAATAAATAACTCCTCGCAACCAACGCGACAAGGGGTTGTCAATCCCTTCACGGTCACTTACGAGAGTGAGATTTGATAGATATGAAAAGATGATATTTTTGGTATTTTTGTGATAAAGATGCAAAGTAAAATAAAAGCAAAGGAAAAAGCAGAGGAAATAACTAAGTATTGGAAGATTAATATGATGAAGATAGACCCGGGGGCCATAGGTTTCACTAGTGGCTTCTCTCAAGAGCATAAGTATTTTACGGTGGGTGAACGAATTACTGTTGAGAAACTGACAGAATTGAGCATAGTTATGAGAATATCTAGGTATGATCATGTATATAGGCATCACGTCTGAGACAAGTAGACCGACTCCTGCCTGCATCTACTACTATTACTCCACTCATCGACCGCTATCCAACATGCATCTAGAGTATTAAGTTCATGAAAACAGAGTAACACCTTAAGCAAGATGACATGATGTAGAGGGATAAATTCATGCAATATGATAAAAACCACATCTTGTTATCCTCGATGGCAACAATACAATACGTGCCTTGCTGCCCCTACTGTCACTGGGAAAGGACACCGCAAGATTGAACCCAAAGCTAAGCACTTCTCCCATTGCAAGAAAGATCAATCTAGTAGGCCAAACCAAACTGATAATTCGAAGAGACTTGCAAAGATAATCAATCATACATAAAAGAATTCAGATAAGATTCAAATATTGTTCATAGATAATCTTGATCATAAACCCACAGTTCATTGGTCTCAACAAACACACCGCAAAAAGAAGATTACATCGAATAGATCTCCACAAGAGAGGGGGAGAACATTGTACTGAGATCCAAAAAGAGAGAAGAAGCCATATAGCTAATAACTATGGACCCGAAGGTCTGAGGTAAACTACTCACACTTCATCGGAGAGGCTATGGTGTTGATGTAGAAGCCCTCCGCGATGGATACACCCTCCGGCGGAGCTCTTGAACAGGCCCCAAGATGGGATCTCGTGGATACAGGAAGTTACGGCGGTGGAATTAGGGTTTTGGCTACGTATCTGATCGTTTGGGGGTACGTAGGTATATATAGGAGGAAGGAGTACGTCGGTGGAGCAACAGGGGGCCCATGAGGGTGGAGGGCGCGCCTGGGGGGTAGGCACGGCCCCCTACCTCGTGGCCTCCTCCTTTGTTTCTTGACGTAGGGTCCAAGTCTCCCGGATCATGTTCGGTGAGAAAATCACGTTCCCGAAGGTTTCATTCCGTTTGGACTCCGTTTGATATTCCTTTTCTTCGAAACCCTAAAATAGGCAAAAACAACAATTTTGGGCTGGGCCTCCGGTTAATAGGTTAGTCCCAAAAATAATATAAAAGTGGATAATAAAGCCCAATAATGTCCAAAACAGTAGATAATATAGCATGGAGCAATCAAATATTATAGATATGTTGCAGACGTATCAAGCATCCCCAAGCTTAATTCATGCTCGTCCTCGAGTAGGTAAATGATAAAAACAGAATTTTTGATGTGGAATGCTACTTGGCATAATTTTAATGTAATTCTTTTTAATTGTGGTATGAATATTCAGATCCGAAAGATTCAAGATAAAAGTTCATATTGACATAAAAATAATAATACTTCAAGCATACTAACAAAGCAATCATGTCTTCTCAAAATAACATGGCCAAAGAAAGTTATCCCTACAAAATCATATAGTCTGGCTATGCTCTATCTTCACCACACAAAGTATTTAAATCATGCGCAACCCCGATGACAAGCCAAGCAATTGTTTCATACTTTTGACATTCTGAAACTTCTTCAATCTTCACGCAATACATGAGTGTGAGCCATGGATATAGCACTGTAGGTGGAATAGAATGGTGGTTGTGGAGAAGACAAAAAGGGAGAAGATAGTCTCACATCAACTAGGCGTATCAACGGGCTATGGAGATGCCCATTAATAGATATCAATGTGAGTGAGTAGGGATTGCCATGCAACGGATGCACTAGAGTTATAAGTATATGAAAGCTCAACAAAAGAAACTAAGTGGGTGTGCATCCAACTTGCTTTCTCATGAAGACCTAGGGCAATTTGAGGAAGCCCATCATTGGAATATACAAGCCAAGTTCTATAATGAAAATTTCCCACTAGTATATGAAAGTGACGAAATGAGAGACTCTATCATGAATATCATGCTGCTACTTTGAAGCACAAGTGTGGTAAAAGGATAGTAGCATTGTCCCTTCTCTCTTTTTCTCTCATTTTTTTATTTGGGCCTTTTCTCTCTTTTTGGCCTCTTTTCTTTTTTATTTTTCGTCCGGAGTCTCATCCCTACTTGTGGGGGAATCATAGTCTCCATCACCCTTTCCTCACTTGGGACAATACTCTAATAATGATGATCATCACACTTTTATTTTCTTACAACTCAACAATTACAACTCGATACTTAGAACAAAATATGACTCTATATGAATGCCTCCGGCGGTCTACCGGGATATGCAATGACTCATGAGTGACATGTACGAAATAATTATGAACGGTGGCTTTTCCACAAATACGATGTCAACTACATGATCATGCTAAGCAATATGACAATGATGGAGTGTGTCATAACAAACGGAACGGTGGAAAGTTGCATGGCAATATATCTCGGAATGGCTATGGAAATGCCATAATAGGTAGGTATGGTGGATGTTTTGAGGAAGGTATATGATGGGTTTATGATACCGGCGAAAGGTGCGCGGTATTAGAGAGGCTAGCAATGGTGGAAGGAAGAAAAGTGCGTATAATCCATGGACTCAACATTAGTCATAAAGAACTCATATACTTATTGCAAAAATCTACAAGCTATCAAAGCAAAGTATTGCACGCATACTCCTAGGGGGATAGATTGGTAGGAAAAGACCATCGCTCGTCCCCGACCGCCACTCATAAGGAAGACAATCAATAAATAAATCATGCTCCGACTTCATCACATAACGGTTCACCATACGTGCATGCTACGGGAATCACAAATTTTAACACAAGTATTTCTCAAATTCACAACTACTCAACTAGCACAACTTTAATATCACCATCTTCATATCTCAAAACAATTATCAAGCATCAAACTTCTCATAGTATTCAACACACTCATAAGAGAATTTTATTATTAATCTTGTATACCTAGCATATAAGGATTTTTAAGCAAATTACCATGCTATTTAAGACTCTCAAAATAATCTAAGTGAAGCATGAGAGATCAATAGTTTCTATAAAACAAATCCACCACCGTGCTCTAAAAGATATAAGTGAAGTACTAGAGAAAAACTATATAACTCAAATGATATAAGCGAAGCGCATAGAGTATTCTAACAAATTCCAAATCATGTATAGCTCTCTCAAAAGATGTGTACAGCAAGGATGGTTGTGGTAAACTAGCAAATAAAGACTCAAATAATACAAGACGCTCCAAGAAAAACACATATTATGTGGTGAATAAAAATATAGCTCCAAGTAAAGTTACCGATAGAAGTAGGCGAAAGAGGGGATGCATTCCTGGGCATCCCCAAGATTTGGCTTTTAGGTGTCCTTAGATTATCTTGGGGGTGCCATGGGCATCCCCAAGCTTAGGCTCTTGCAACTCCTTGTTCCATAATCCATCAAATCTTTACCCAAAACTTGAAAACTTCACAACACAAAACTTAAAGTAGAAAATCTCGTGAGGTCCGTTAGCGAAAGAAAACAAAAGACCACTTCAAGGTACTGTAATGAACTCATTCTTTATTTATATTGGTGTTAAACCTACTGTATTCCAACTTCTCTATGGTTTATAAACTATTTTACTAGCCATAGATTCATCAAAATAAGCAAACAACACACAAAAAACAGAATCTGTCAAAAACAGAACAGTCTGTAGTAATCTATAGCTAGCTCAAGATCTGGAACCCCAAAAATTCTAAAATAAATTTCTGGACGTGAGGAATTTATCTATTAATAATCTTCAAAAATAATTAACTAAATAGTACTTTCCAAATAAAAATGGCAGCAGTTCTCGTGAGCGTTAAAGTTTCTGTTTTTTACAGCAAGATATCAAGACTTTCCCCAAATCTTTTCAACGGTTCTACTTGGCACAAACACTAATTAAACACAAAAAACACAACCAAAACATAGGCTAGGTAAATTATTTATTACTAAATAGGAGCAAAAAGCAAGGAATAAAAATAAAATTGGGTTGCCTCCCAACAAGCGCTATCGTTTAACGCCCCTAGCTAGGCATAAAAAGCAAGGATAGATCTAGGTATTACCATCTTTGGTTGGTAATTCTTCAATGAGGCATCTACCATCCTTAGGAATTTATTTCTTTTTAGTTATTATCAAACTTTTAGGCACAAGATCAAAAAATTCATTTGTAACAAATGGGTCCTTAATGATAGCAACAAGATTGGGATGAATACTTATAGATTTGAGATCTGCAGTTTCCTTACTAGAGAATTCACCCTTATTTTTAGGAACATACATAAGCTTGGCAATTTTAGTCGGAGGACTTGGAGTATTCTTTACGGAAGAAAAAGTGGTTCCCAAGTTGGTAATGATACCCTCAAGTTTATCGATTCTAGTGGAATCATGATTTATTTTCTCATTAACTATGGGTTCCTTCTCTTTAATATTTTTCAAAGTGACTCCTACTTTAGATCCATATTGAGAGATTCGGTTGTGGATCTTTTTATCCAAACACTACTAGGAAAAAGGCTAGCAGCAGCGCGGGTTTTAGGTGTATCAGCAGCGCGGGGACCGGCGCTACTAATAAGGCGCTATAGCTAATAGTTAGTAGTAGCGTGGGAGAAACCCACGCTACTACTAACTTTGTTAGTAGTAGCGTGTGCCACCCACGCTACTGCTATTACAGACTCGCGCTACTACTAATGAAGTAGTAGAAGCGTGCCTACAATACCAGCGCTACTAGTATCCTAAATACTAGTAGGGCACTTTTTTCCCAACGCTACTAGTAGCAAATTAGGAATTAAAAAAATAAAAATAGATGCAGTATTCATGAATGGAGATCAGAGACACGTCCAGTGCAAAATAAATTTCAGAGAACCATCTTAACACTTGTAGTGTTCATGGATGCAACATTCAACATCTCAATTCGAAGAGATCACGAAGACACACACAACCATCATCAAAAGGTTGGTACCTTCCCTAGCATTTGACCACCAACCTAACCAGACCACTTCTCTAGATGTATGTACAAAGCATCGAGGTCCTCCACCTTGAGGAACTCAGGATGGTGGCGTCGTCCTCCACCTCGGTGACCTCCGGACGGTGGCGTCGAGGTCCTCCACCCCGGGGACCTCCTGCGTCGCAATCACCTGGACGATAATCTCTATGACACGGTCGCGGGGCTTCACGGTGAAGTCTGCCTCCGGGTAGTTGAAGAGCACGACTCCCATCGGGCCGCAGTAGTCCTCGTCGATCACCCTGCACCCAGTTGAGAAAGTGAAAACTTGTTAGTTCGCGCCCTTGTGCAGATCTAGTAGGGTATTTTCTTCAATTATCTGTCTCTTTTAGTCTATTATGAATCTTCAAAATGAAAAAACACCTACTAAATGCATACCCTAGCTGTACGTGTTCATGCTATCTTCTTGTTTTGGTGCATTCAAGAAATACTAGTGTATTTGAGCTATATATGCTTGAAATATTTGACAGTTAACATCTGTTCAAAATTTATCATTTCATGGATAGGGAAATCGCCAACAAAGGACATCAGAAAATTGATTCCCACTGCTCTTCAAAACAGCGCCGGGGTCAACGTTGACTCTCCACAGAGCACCATTTTAAATCGGGCAGAAAAATGAACACAAGGAGTGATCTAAACGCTCTTATATTAGTTTACAGAGGGAGTAGTATATAAGGATGCCCATCATCTTGTGGAAAAATGTACTAGCTACCAATAATGAACTATTCATGTTGAACAATTTAAATTCGAACAATTGTGAATAATGATTCAGCTTACACATCCTATAAAAAAATGGTCAACTCCATGATGTATCCATCAACTACCTAAATTTTAACATGGAAACCTTCCATAATATATAGACGGGAAAGAGATAGCAAAATGGATCATGCTTGAGATAGAGATTCTTACTGCAAATCTTAACAGAAGACATGACCTGCCAACACCTGAGTCTCCCATAAGCAATAGCTTGAAGAGGTAATCACTGCATGGTCAAATAAGAGAATGTTAGTCTCGAGCAAACACAGTGCACAGAGAATAAAACAAGTAGTGGTGACATTTTCAAGATGATAAAAAAGGGCAGCGTGCTGCACATAGCTCCTGCTTGCGCAGGGTTCGCGGAAGGGTCCGGCCACTTCCAAAGATGATAATAAGATACAATAACTATGTCCAGGCTTGGAAGATTGAAAATAAATTAAAAGAGAAATGTTTTCAAGATAATAACACACAACAATTAGATGGAATAATATTGTCAGGCTTAGACAAGTAAGTAGCGACAGATGAAGGGACATTTTGCTGTTTAATACTCAGCCAAAATTCCAGTTTTGCTAAGCTAATAGATCCCTATGTACTAGTGTGTGATTACTGTGATAGAATGTAAAAATAGTTCCCCTTGCAGCATTAAGACTAGTACTATAACAACAACCAGCGCCCATTGATTCCTGCGATGAGAACCGTCTTTGAACAAAAGATCGCGCATTTGTCTGATACGAGCAAGTACTACAGTACTAAAGATCACGCATCTCAGAAGTTTATAATGATATTACGCTTATGGTGCCTAAATTATTCTCCATATGCCGTAGCAGCAGCAAACATGATTAAGTCAGTGCTGTAAAACAATTACACATGGTGCTAAGTAAGATACCCCAGCTCCAAACATCTAAAATAGTCATTTCTTCTGTTTGGCACCTAGCAACATATCTAATGGCTACATTTAGTTTGTCTTCCGCAGGTTTCCACACGCATCCATATTTTTTCAAGCCAAGTATGCATGTATGTTGGTTAATTAATTGTGTTGTTGCAGTAAACAAGTACCCTCTACAAAATTCGTATTGAAACTTTTTTTAAAACAGCCTCTATAAGGCCGTAAACTGGCATACGAAAACAATGCGCTCAGGATACTAACTTTCGGGACAACAAACTAAAACGATGGCTGCTCTCAAACCATACATCCAAACGACGCAAATAAATACTCTACGGAAAGCTTGGAACTTGCTTTACAAATTTCATATAGAGGCAACTCAAAATTCTAAGAATAACTAACTCGTTTTTCACCTAGAAGCTGGCTGTCCAGATTTGACAGTGCAGTTTTTAACTGAACCAGATTCTTATCTGACAGAAGTAGCACCCAACAAAATGCAGATAGACATGAAACTAAATTATGCAACTGAACTTTTAGCAGGAAGCAAGCACTCACCAAAATTCAGACAGGCATGTAACTAACTTCTGTAATAACTGAATTTAGCAGCAGGCGAGCACCCAACAAAATTCAGATAGGCATGTAACTAAATTCTGCAACTGAATTTCTAGCAACAAGGAAGCACCCAGCAAAATTCAGATAGGCATTATACTAGATTCTGCAATGCAATGTTTATCTTACTCAGAAGCAGAGCAGGTATCCACCAAAATTCAGTCTGACAGCTACATGTAACCCAAATTCAGACATACTACATGTAACCCAAATTCTTCTACAACTGAACTTGTAACCACCAAATTCAGACAAGCAAGCAACCAAATCAATTGGATCATCAGTGAGTCACCTGCAGCACGACGGAGTTGATGACATCGGCGTATCTGACGGCGAGGTTGAGCGACATACAGCGGGCGGGGGCCATGGCGTAGCACCTGGTGCGGCCCCTCTCGACCTTGCCGAGCTTGTCGAGGTTGAGCACGATGACCATGGTGAGCATGGCGGCGACACCGGCGCCGAGGGAGTGGCCCGTGAAGGTGAGCGTGTAGGCGGGGTACCGGTCGAGGAGGTCCCGGAGCAGGTCGCACTCCCTGTCGAGCACCCAGTCGGCGGCACGGAGGAGGCCGTTGTGGACGTAGCCGCCGTCGAAGCGGCGCTTGCCGAGGCGGTTGTCGAGGAGCAGCGCGTAGTCGGACTCGCGGCCGAGGTTGAGGCCGCGCAGCGCGAGCACGAAGTCGGCGTGCGCGTGGTCGAGGTAGACGAGGTAGGGTGTGACCCGGCCCCCCGTGTCCGCGTAGGTGCAGCGGCGCACGACGTTTGAGGGGTCGAGGAGGAGGGGCACCGCGGCGAGGAGGTCGGGCGGGGCGTAGTTGGCCATGACAAGGCGGCACATCCTGGGCACGGGCGCGAAGTCGGCGGCGGTGGCGTGGCCCCAGGTGGCGCTGTCGTGGTGGCCGGAGTGGACGCACCGCTTCCACGCCCTGCGGTGGGGCGAGCCGTAGGCGGCGGCGGCGCTGGGGGGGCCCTGCACGGGCGGCTCCCTCTCCATGGCGGGTTGGGACTTGGGACAGGAGGAGAGGAGGTGGGAGCGAAGACGGGATTGGGGATCTGGATCGGGCGTTGAGTGTTTTTTTGAGACATGGCGTGGGATGGTTGGTGGGGTGGGAGCAGATGCAGGTGGTAGCGTGGGGTTTATAACCCACGCTACTACTATCGACTTAGTAGTAGCGTGGGTTTATAACCCGCGCTACTAGTACAGTTGGTCCCGGGAGGCACGGTGGAAATCACTTAGTAGTAGCTAGGGGTAAAAACCCGCGCTACTACTATCGGGTTATTAGTAGCGCGGTTTCCTCAAGCTCGCTACTGCTAATTAGCAGTAGCGTTTGTTTTTAAACCACGCTGCTGCTAAGATTTTGTGTATAAGGTTTTTCCTAGTAGTGAAATTTTCAATTGACTCTATGGTAGCAACCTTATTTTCAATAATTACGAGCCTTTGCATTACATGTTCCAAAGTTAATACAGTTCCATTAACCAAAAGAGGTGGTGAGCCAAATAAATCTATCATAGCCTTATAAGAATCAAAAGTGTGGCTACCCAAGAAATTCCCTCCGGTAATGGTATCAAGGACATATCTGTACCAAGGAGCAACGCCTACATAAAAATTGCAAAGAAGAACGGAAGTGGATTGCTTCCTGGTAGATCTATTTTGAGCATTGCAAATTCTATACCAAGCAACTTTTAGATTTTCTCCCTCCCTTTGCTTAAAATTTAGAACTTCATTCTCGGGAGACAACGGAGAAGATAGAGGACTCGCCATAACGACAAGCAAATGGAAAAGAGGCAAACGGAAAAGAAAGGGAGGATAGAGAGAGAGGGCGAATAAAACGGCAAGGGTGAAGTGGGGGAGAGGAAAACGAGAGGCAAATGGTAAATAATGTAATGCGGGAGATAAGGGTTGTGATGGGTACTTGGTATGTTGACTTTTGCGTAGACTCCCCAGTAACGGTGCCAGAAATGGCTCGTTGTCGGGAGTCAGATATTGACTTGCGCGAACCTCCCCGGCAACGGCGCCAGAAATTCTTCTTGCTACCTCTTGAGCACTGCGTTGGATTTCCCCGAAGAGGAAAGGATGATGCAGCAAAGTAGCGTAAGTATTTCCCTCGGTTTTTGAGAACCAAGGTATCAATCCAGTAGGAGGTTGCGCGCGTGTCCCTAGTACCTCCACAAAACAAATAACTCCTCGCAACCAACGCGATAAGGGGTTGTCAATCCCTTCACGGTCACTTACGAGAGTGAGATCTAATAGATATGATAAGATAATATTTTTGGTATTTTTGTGATAAAGATGCAAAGTAAAATAAAAGCAAAGTAAAAAAGCAAAGGAAATAACTAAGTATTGGAAGATTAATATGATGAAGATAGACCCGGGGGCCATAGGTTTCATTAGTGGCTTCTCTCAAGAGCATAAGTATTTTACGGTGGGTGAACGAATTACTGTTGAGAAACTGACAGAATTGAGCATAGTTATGAGAATATCTAGGTATGATCATGTATATAGGCATCACGTCCGAGATAAGTAGACCGACTCCTGCCTGCATCTACTACTATTACTCTACTCATCGACCGCTATCCAGCATGCATCTAGAGTATTAAGTTCATGAAAACAGAGTAACGCCTTAAGCAAGATGACATGATGTAGAGGGATAAATTCATGCAATATGATAAAAACCCCATCTTGTTATCCTTGATGGTAACAATACAATACGTGCCTTGCTGCCCCTACTGTCACTGGGAAAGGACACCGCAAGATTGAACCCAAAGCTAAGCACTTCTCCCATTGCAAGAAAGATCAATCTAGTAGGCCAAACCAAACTGATAATTCAAAGAGACTTGCAAAGATAACGAATCATACATAAAAGAATTCAGAGAAGATTCAAATATTATTCATAGATAATCTTGATCATAAACCCACAATTCATCAGTCTCAACAAACACACCGCAAAAAGAAGATTACATCGAATAGATCTCCACAGGAGAGGGGGAGAACATTGTATTGAGATCCAAAAAGAGAGAAGAAGCCATCTAGCTAATAACTATGGACCCGAAGGTCTGAGGTAAACTACTCACACTTCATCGGAGAGGGTATGGTGTTGATGTAGAAGCCCTCCATGATGGATACCCCCTCAGGCGGAGCTCTTGAACAGGCCCCAAGATGGGATCTTGTGGATACAGGAAGTTACAGCGGTGGAATTAGGGTTTTGGCTCCGTATCTGATCGTTTGGGGGTACGTAGGTATATATAGGAGGAAGGAGTACGTCGGTGGAGCAACAGTGAGCCCACGAGGGTGGAGGGCGTGCCTGGGGGGGTAGGCGCACCCCCCTACCTTGTGGCCTCCTCCTTTGTTTCTTGACGTAGGGTCCAAGTCTCCTGGATCATGTTCGGTGAGAAAATCACGTTCCCGAAGGTTTCATTCAGTTTGGACTCCGTTTGATATTCCTTTTCTTCGAAACCCTAAAATAGGCAAAAAAAACAACCATTCTGGGCTGGGCCTCCAGTTAATAGGTTAGTCCCAAAAATAATATAAAAGTGGATAATAAAGCCCAATAATGTCAAAAACAGTAGATAATATAGCATGGAGCAATCAAAAATTATAGATACGTTGGAGACGTATCACACCGCAGGGCCCTGGCCATGGACGGATCATGTCGTTGGAAAACCACGGCGTTGCGGTGCTTCCACAGCTGCTAGCAACAAAGCAGCACAAACTCCAGGGCAGAGTCGACGGCGTCACTTGCTGTCTTAGCCAGGGAGTTCAAGTGGCAAACCGAGGCCCCATCAACGCACATCCCGATTTTTTGCCAGAACGCGCCCGCGAATGGACAGGAGAACAACAAGTGGTTAGTTGTCTCGAGGGGGCGGGGCAAAGAGGGCAGCCGGCCTCATTCGCAGCGACGATGCACTTCCACAGCAGGACGTCGCGCGTGTGAATGCGTCGCTGAACCAGCAGCCAACAGAAGAACTTGATTCGGGACGGCACACACGCACCCTAGATCATGGTAGCGTAGGACGCGGCCACCACGCCGAACCGCATGAGGCTATAGACCGTGCTGGAGGACAGGCCCCCCACGCACGTCTTTGCATGGACCAACTGACGCTCGTTGGGCCCCGTTCTGTTGGGAGCCTCAGCTAGCAGCCTCTGCACAGCCAACAGCTCGCGTGCGCCCACAGCCGTGAGCCGGGGGACCAGAAAGGCGGCAAGGCCACGCCGTCGCACCTGCCAGACCGTGGCCTCCCTATCGACGGAGTGCGAGAGGAGAGAAGGGAAGGCCGAGGCGATCGCTCCACAGGGGAGCCAGCAGTCCCACCAGAAGGAGCAGGTCTTCCCGTCCCCCACGTCCACCTTTGAGAGGGCCCGGTAGAGGGGCAGCAGCTTGACGAGGTAGACCCGGTGCTCGCCAAGCACCAGCTTGCCACACGACAGGAGAGAGCAGCCGTCCGCTCCAGCCCAGATCCACGATGCCCATCTGGACGGAGGAGAGGCGTGAAGCCGGCGTATCATCTTCAACAACATGCACTTGTTCTGGGTAGCTAGGTTCGCATCCCTAGGCCCCCTTCGGATTTGTCCCGACAGACCTGTTTCCAGGCGACCAGACATTGAGCGCCCGTGGCCCGCTCGGCGATGTTCCAGAGGAAGGAACAGCGGAGCCCGTCCAGAGCACGAATCACATCCGGCGGCAGGAGCAGCGCCGCCATGGCGTAGGTAGGCAAGGCGTTGATGAGGACGAGCCGCCCTGCGGGCGAAAGAAGACGAGCTGCCCATCCGGCGAGGTACTTATCCACCTCCGCGATCATGGGCAGGAAGTCGGCGAAGCGCAGTTTCTCCCAGGAGAGGGGGAGTCCAAGGTACATCTGCGGGAACACTCCGGAGGCGCACCCCAGGGCAGTCACCACCTGCTCCATGACGGTGGCATTAGCGTGCATCGGGACGAGGGTGCTTTTGGCAAAGTTGATCACCAGCCTAGTGGCGGCCGCAAATTGGTCCAGGATTAGCCTGAGGCGAGCCGCCCCCCGCGTGCACGCCCGCATGATAATCAGAGTGTCATCGGCGTACTGGAGCACCACCACAGGTGCGCCCGGCAGGAGGGGGTGTCGGAGCACATCATCATGGCGTATGAGACGTTGAAGGACGTCGGCGACGATGATGAAGAGGTAGGGGGAGATAGGGTCTCCCTGCCGCAGGCCGCACCCGACCTAGAACCACCTCCCCGGCACGCCGTTGAGGAGGACCGCCGAGCACGAGGAGTGAAAGAGGGAGTCCAGCCATGCGCACCAGAGCGGCGGGAACCCCCTCACCTCCATGATAGTGCGCAAGCTTGCCCAGTTGATGGAGTCAAAAGCTTTGGCGAAATCAAGCTTAAGCACCGCCGCCGGGGCTCGCCTCCGATGGCAGCACTGCACCAGCTCCGTGGCATACACGAGGTTCTCCGAGATGCTATGGCCCCGCATGAAGCTAGATTGGTCCTCGTCAATCAGGTGGGTGATTTGTCGTTGAAGCCTGGTCGTGAGCCCACGACAAATGATTTTTATGTCGCCGTTTTGAAGCGAGACGGGGCGGAAATCTCATCGATGCGAGCATTGCCGGTGTGGAAATCCTCGAAGAGACGGTGGATATCCGGTGACACCACCGCCCACGCCGCCTTGTAGAAAGCAGGGCCAAGGCCGTCCGGCCCGGGGGCGCTGGTGCGGTCCAGGGCATCGACCGCGGCCTTGATCTCGGCGGGACCAAAAGGAGCCACCAAAGTTGCCCCGTCCACCACAGATGGGTCGACGTAGAGCGCCGCCAGGTCGAAGCGCCAAGTGGGAGGCCTGGGCCGGCCCAGCAGCGTCGAGTAGAAGCCCAACAAGGCCGCGGCCTTGCCCGCATGGTCCAACACCCGCACCCCTTCGTCTTCTAGCATGCCGATGGTGTTGCTTCGACGTTGATTGGAGGCGGAGGCATGGAAGAACTTGGTGTTTTCGTCCCCCTCGCGAATCGCCCGGCGCTTCCCCTGCTGTCTCCAGTGTGCGCACTGCCGGTGAACTGAGGCAGCAAGGGCAAGGCACAATTTCCTTGAAAGAAAACCGTACTTTCTCTGCAGCTGACGCCAACCTTAGAGTACTTACGGTAAAGGAAATTGTGTCTTATACAAGCACATTATAGACTAGCACCAGGAAGGAAGAAACAGAACTTGAGATCCGTATCATCATATGCTACCAGATGCAGAGCTACTTGGATGAAACCGGGCCGCCCGAACCGCAACTGGTATGGTCGTGAAGGCGCCGATGCGTGATGGAGCTAGAGGAGCAACTGGTGTTATACCACAGCGGCTGCATCCCAAGTGGGAGCGGATCGTCAGAGAAGCAGCGGACATGGAAGGCGGAAAGTGCATCGAGATGGAAAGCATCCACCGTGGCACCAACGCCAGCAGCTCTACTAGCTCCGATGTGATCTCAGCCACGCTTACTACAGGTGGAACCGAGCTGGAGTATGGAGAGATTGCCTACTTGCGTGCACGGGCATCAGACGGAAAAGAAAAGGCTGCAGCATGCATTACATGGTGGAAGGTTACAACAAGCATTACATGTCGGGGGCGGGCTTCGGACGTGATTACTATTTTCTGGGTCAGATCGCATTGGCCTTTTCTTCCGGTTGAAACTGTCAAAGGTTGGGTGAGCTCCCATGTAAAAGAAATATATTTTCTAATTTCCAGACTTTGATTTGTTTAGTTATGGACATGTATGTCTTTTGTATACATGAAATTAACACAAACAATTCGTGAGATTTGAGAGATGTTTTGGAGAACGACCTCAGGGAGCCCTTTATTTTTTTCAGCGAAAAATCTATTTCCACACCTAAAAAAATCTGAACAAAATCATATATTTGTAATATAGACATATAAAATTTCATAAACATACATCTTCATATGAGATGTGCACAAAAAAGAAAATAAATAGATTAAAATGGGCTTTTTTTTGCATTTGGGTCAGATATTCGTCTTTTTGTCTAGCCTGCAAATGATCGCATTAGATAATGAACCTTTTACACAGAGCTGAAGAACATGTATATATGTATTTTACAAATTTTTATATATTTTAGAAATTTTTACATGTATATTGTCTTATTAAACGGGCTCCCAAGACACTACTAGGGAAAAGCCTAGCAGTAGCGCTGGTTTTTGGCCTATCAGTAGCGCGGGTAAGCACGCTACTGATAAGGCGCTACAGCTAATGCTTAGCAGTAGCGCCTACTGGCACTCGCTACTGCTATATCTACTTAGTAGTAGTGCTTTCCAAGTCAATCGCTACTGCTAATTATTAGTACCGCTTTCGAAAACAACCGCTACTACTATTATTCCCTATTCCATTTCTTTTGAATTTTAGGTTGTATTCATATACATGTATACAATTTTTCATACAGTAGCAATTTAGAGATTGTTTTTACATCGTAATGAGTTATTAAATCACTAGGTGAAAGAACCTTGGATTAGTTTCAAGTGCATGGATCCAAAGTAACCAATGGTCACTTTGGATCCATCCATTTGAAATTAATTGGCGGTTCTTTCATCCAATGACATAATAACTTCTCATCATCATCATAATATCATTAACAACTTATCATCATAATATATCATTGTCATATAACTCCTCATAATCATCATGTTCGTCCATGATGGGACATCATATAACAACTTCATCACTAGTTATAATAACAACTCGTCCTCATCATCATCATAGTACTCATAGTCACTACTCCTACTCAGCATCACCATCAAGTCTAAGACATTGTAGTCATATATAATCAACACTAACTAATTGTTCTTAATACTTAGGACCTACTCCTCTTTCCTAGCTAAAATACCATAAAACAGATAAACCGGTCCTTCACCATAATGAAGAATGGACATAAACCTATCTCCAACTTGTGGCTTGCGCACATTCATTTTGTCTCCAATTATTTGCGTGTGCGCATTCATCGCTTTGCTCCATTCTTTGATTTTGAGCCTTCCATCGTTTGAAGAAATCGAGTATGCAGTATGGTAAGCCTCCGAAGGAGTTGGTCGTAAGCTAACCATATGCATATCACCTTCGGTAAATAGCATGTCAGGCACAACCTGCTTCGGGAGCCTCTGTTCAAAAACGAAATAGTAACATATATAGTTAGCAATGGTTTACTTAAGAATAATGTATGCAATGAAGTTACCATCATTAACAAAATCTTACCAAGTTTTTAGCAATGAACTTATCATCAAGCAATGTATGGACTAGTGGCACGTATCTAGTATAATTTTAGCTGATAGAGTGACTGGTTTTGAAGGCCTCAACATCTTCTATGAATGAGACAAGATAACCTTTCTCCTCACAATTAAGCTTGGAGTCATAGCTGTAGTATGTGTTGTCTACTACCTTCCGAGTATTTCTTGAAGATAAGAAATAAGCTGAAAATTATAAATAAATAAGTTCAGTATGGACGAACACCAAATATTTTTAAATTAACAACATAAATTACTGAAATTAACAAATTAGTTTGACAAACTCACATCTAGGCAAAACTGGAGGCATATCCACATCCACCCAGATGTCGATATTATCATCATCATCATAATCTTCGGGACGAATATCAAATCTTATTCACATTCCCTCCTCAAATCCATATGCCTTGCAGAGAGCTTCCCAATTAGAGCAACCGAAATGGGAGCGATGGACCGCATTGTAGAACTTAACCGGAAACTTGTAACCATGTTTAGTTCTTAAGTGAGCCCTCCTCGTCTCCACATTCTCAAAGTCATCTAAACCAAAACCAAGCTTCTCCAATACATATGGTCTAGCATGGCACAGGATGTACGAATCGAATTGAAAAAAATCCATAAATTACAGGTTGAACAAAAGAAGCACAAGTGATGATATTAATTACGATGAAATGCTTGTCGTTGCATACCGTACAAACATCGAAGGTCTCTTCCAGCTTCACGATGAAAAACCTATCATTTTGCAGGTGAGGAAACCTGTCGCACACACCCCGGTCATCATAGCAGTACCCGCACTCCGGGATCCCATCGTTATCAGACATCTCCTGTGTTCAAAATTCAGAGATTATAACTCGACAGCAAAACCCAAAAAATCCGGCATGACCTTTGCTAAAAAAGGACACATCAAGAGCCTGAAATTTGCCGGAACGGAAATTAATCAACACTCCGGCAAAACATAGGCCACTTATTGATGGTCATTGCATTTCAATGGTTCAAAATATGAAAAAAAATCGAAAATATCTTATATATAATCGTAACACTAATTAAACTAGTTTTATTAAATACTTACTAAATAAACTAGTTTTATTAACTACTTACTAAATAAACTAGTTCTATTAAGCACTTACTAACTAAACTAGGTCCATTAAGCACTTAATATAAATAAGCTAGTTATATTAATCACTTGCGAAATAAACTAGTTACCTACGATTTGCAAAAATAGAGACAAGGGAGGGAGGGAGAAGAGAGGAGGGGGAGGGGCGGCCGGAGGAGGAGGGGGAGGGGCCGGCCGGAGGAGGAGGAGGGAGGGGCAGTGGGAGGAGGGCTGCTGGCGGAGGAGGGAGGAGGGGGCGGCCGCAGGCGGAGGGAGGAGGGCGCGGTGGGAGGAGGAGGGTGGAGGGCGCGGTGGGAGGAGGAGGGACGGAAGGAGGGAGTACCTCGATGGCGGACGGGCGGCGGCGGCGGCGGCGACGACGAACGACAATGGTTATCGGCGCGGGTGAGAGTGATTGAGAGGGTGAGAGAGAGGGTCGGCCGCGTGGTGATAAGGTAGGGCTAGTAGTAGCGCGGGTATGAAAAAGCGCTACAGGTAAGGAGAATAGCGGTAGCACGGTACGGTGTAAGGCGCTACTGCTATAACTAGCTGGACGGCGAGGCCATGGCAATTAGAGCAGTAGCGCGGTTTAGAGATGACGCGCTACTGCTATTTTTCTTTCAGCAGTGCGTTTTTCTGGCACGCGTTGTTGCTAAATAGCAGTAGCATCGTATTTTGAAGAGCACTGCTGGTAATATTCTGTGTACTTCCTCCATTCCAAAATATAGTGCGCCCGCGCTTCCCGAGATTCAACTTTGACCATAAATTTAACCAACGAGACTAACTGCGGCGGGAGAAAAAAATTATATAATTGAAAACTTCTTCGAATACGAATTCACTAATATAACTTTTGCTCCCGCCGCAATCGGTCTTGGTAGTTAAATTTACGGTCAAAGTTGAAACACGAGGATAGAGGAAGCACTACATTATGGAATGGAGGGAGTACACAGAATATTACCAGCAGCGCTCTTCAAAATACAATGCTACTGCTATTTAGCAACAACAAGTAGTATAAGGTTTTCCCTAGTAGTGAGAGCCCGTCCTCTATAACACGTCACTCTTCTCATGGTAGGTTGTTTTCTAGAGCATTCCAATTTTGAGCATGAAAAACTATTTTATGGAAATATACACGTGATTGGAGCATGAATGTGTACATATGCAAACAATTCATTTGGTACTATCTGTTGAAATATGAGATGGGCCTAGAGCCCATATGACAATTTCAGATTTGATGTCTAAGGGCCCATGTAGGTGGCATGACAAGGTGGTGGGAAGTTTAGTCCCACCCCGGAAGTGGAAGGAGAGTTGGAGTGGTTTATAAGGGATCCTCTCCATCATGCTATTGGAGCTTGAGAAGAGATGAGGCCCTCGCGCACTCCTCCTCCTCCTCTCGCCTCGTCACGACGCGCGGCGCCGCTCGGCGCGGCGCGGGTTGCGGGATTGAGCCGAGCCGAGCTCACTCATATGCGCTTCTTTTTGCCGGTCAGGAACGGAGAGTCTTTGACAGGTAGGGCCATGATCTGAGACGTCGGATCGTGGGCTACCGACTTGGATGTGGGTTCAGCCCACGTCTCTCCACGCGCGGATGCAGATATATATGTGGGACGCTGCCAACCCTAGCCGCCACGAAACAGAACGCATCTCCGCCTCCACGCCCACGTCGTTCATCTGCTGCTGCTGCCGTCGGTGACTCCGTCCCGTTCACCGCGTACACGGTTGACGGGAGAGCAGGCCTCCGAAACCCTGCTTCTCCGGATCCTGTACGGGAGAGGGGCGATTAGGTTTTTGGGTAGCGATTACGCGACTGCTCGCTTCTGTTCATCTACGTCCGCATCACCTTCGTCATCACCATGTCGACCGACACCGACCGTGCCGCCGCTGAGAAGGCCGAGGCCGACAAGAAGGCCGCCGAGGATGCCGCGGCTGCTGCCGCCGCCACCACCGCTGCGTGGCCGATTGGAGGGTATACATCGTTTATCCTTCTCGTGTTTCTTTCTGTTATAGCAACACTAGCGATATGCGTAGATGTTTCTACTATATGCGTAGTACATGCTCTGTTAGATCGTAATCAGTGTGTTATCAATGCTGTCCATGTCATGCTCATGATTTATTCATGGATTAACTTAATCGAAAAACTACCTATTTTCTTATCAATCCAAAAACCTAACGTGTGTAGGAGTTTTTCGAATTCTGGTTTTGCTGCTGCACTGAAACCGTCCCCGTTTACGGGGACGTACTTTAAGCATTGGCAGACTAAAACCACCTTATGGCTCACGGCCATGAACGTGTTCTGGGTCGCCGGTGTGACTCCCACAGGAACGATCGCTCCTGAACAGGAGAAGGCGTTCAAGGAGGCCACTGTCGTGTTCCTTGGGGCAGTTCTGAGCGTGATTGGAGATAAGCTGGTTGACGCATATTTGCATGTGCGGTCTGCCAAGGACTTGTGGGAGGCGCTCGAATCTAAGTTCGGGGCTGCCGATGCAGGGAGCGAGATGTATATTATAGAGCAATTCCACGATTACAAGATGGTTGAAAACCGTCCTGTATTGGAGCAGGCTCATGAGATAATATGCATTGTTAAGGAGCTTGAGCTTCTTAAGTGCGAGTTACCGGGCAAGTTTGTCGCGGGCTGCATAATCGCTAAGCTTCCCAATTCCTGGAGGAACTTTGCCACCACTCTGAAACATCAGAGGCGTGAATTCTCTGTGGAGGATGTCATAGGCCATCTGAGTGTTGAGCAGAATTCAAGGGCAAAGGACTCGCACGGAAAAGGGGTAGAAGGAACTTCTGTGGCCAATATGGTGCATCAGAAGAACTCCAATTCCACAAGTCCAAGGGAAAGAACGGTGTCCAACAGAGTGCCGACTTTAAGAAGAAGGGTAAGAAGACCTTCAAGAAGAATAAGAAGGATGAGGGCTGCTTTACTTGTGGTTCGCTTGAACATTGGGCCAACAAGTGCCCAAACAAGTATAAGAAGCAAGGGCAGGACTCCAAGTCTGTCAATATGATTGTGAGAAACAATGAGAGTGGTGCATCTGGGTATGGTAATTTATTTGCTGTACTTTCAGTTTGGCCGTCCACCGATTGGTGGGTCGACACAGGTGCAGGTGTTCATGTGTGTGCTGACATTTCATTGTTTTCTTCTTACCAGGCCACAGGTCATGGGTCCGTACTGATGGGGAATGGCGCGAGTGCTTCTGTTCTTGGTGTTGGCACGGTCGATCTCAAGTTTACTTCAGGAAGGATCGTGCAGCTGAAGAACGTGCAGCATGTCCCCGCCATCAAGAAGAACCTCGTTAGTGGCTCCCTTCTATGTAGAGAAGGGTTTAAGTTGGTATTCGAGTCTAATAAATTAGTTGTTACGAAATATGGACTATTTGTTGGAAAGGGTTATGAATGCGGAGGCATGTTCCGCCTTTCTCTTGCAGATCTATGTAATAAAGTCGTGAACAATATTCATTTGAGTGTTAATGAATCTGAAGTCTGGCATTCACGTCTTTGTCACATTAGTTTCGGTGTTATGACGCGGCTAGCAAAATAGAATTTAATCCCGAGTTTCACTTTAGCCAAAGGTTTTAAGTGCCATTCACGTGTGCAATCTAAGCAACCTCGCAAGCCTCACAAGGCAGCAGAGGAGAGACACTTGGCGCCATTGAAACTCATACATTCTGATCTTTGTGAGATGAATGGTGTGTTGACTAAAGGTGGAAAGAAATATTTCATGACTTTGATAGATGATTCCACTAGATATTGCTATGTGTATCTGTTAAATACTAAAGATGAGGCTCTACACTACTTCAAAATCTATAAGGCAGAAGTTGAGAATTAACTTGAAAAGAAAATTAAACGAGTCTGGTCAGATCGTGGTGGAGAGTACTTCTCGAAAGAGTTTGATGCCTTTTGTGCGGAACACGACATTATTCACGAGAGGACGCCTCCCTACTCACCCCAGTCAAACAGGGTTGCCGAGCGGAAAAACCGTACTCTAACTGATTTGGTTAACGCCATGTTAGATACGTCGGGTTTATCCAAGGCATGGTGGGGGGAAGCTATAATGACATCATGTCATGTCCTGAATAAAGTTCCGACAAAGGATAACGAGATCACTCCTTATGAGAAGTGGACCAAGAGAAGGACAACACTCTCGTACTTACGTACCTGGGGATGCTTGGCGAAAGTTAATGTGCCGATCCCCAAAAAGCGTAAGCTTGGACCAAAGACTGTGGACTGTGTTAATTTGGTCTACGCTATGAATAGTGTTGGCTATAGATTTCTAGTAGTGAAATCTGAGGTACCTGACATGAAGGTCGGTATAATTATGGAGTCTAAAGATGCTACATTCTTTGAGGACATTTTCCCCATGAGAGATGTACAAAGCACTTCTAGACAGGAATCTGAGGAGACTCCTGAACCTGCCATTCCGATGGAATATTATAATCAAACACATGATGAAAAACCTGAGGAGGATAATGAGGAATCCCTTGTTAGGGGCAAGAGACAAAGGACTATAAAGACCTTTGGTGATGATTTCTTCATATACCTCGTGGAGGATAATCCCACTTCTATTTCAGAAGCGTATGCATCTCCAGAAGCTGACTACTGGAAGGATGCGGTCCGTAGCGAGATGGATTCCATCATGGCTAACGGGACTTGGGAGCTTACTAAACGTCCTTATGGTTGCAAACCATTGGGATGCAAGTGGGTGTTAAAGAAGAAGCTTAGGCCCGACGGTACGATAGAAAAGTACAAGGCTAGGCTTGTGGCCAAGGGCTACGCCCAGAAAGAAGAAGAAGATTTCTTCGACACCTATTCACCTGTGTCCAGACTGACCACCATTCGAATATTACTCTCGTTGGCGGCCTCACATGGTCTTCTCATTCATCAGATGGATGTTAAGACGGCTTTCCTGAACGGAGAGCTAAAGGAGGAAATCTATATGCAACAGCCTGATGGCTTTGTGATGGATGGTCAGGAAGGAAAGGTGTGTAAGTTGGTGAAATCTTTGTATGGCCTGAGACAAGCGCCTAAGCAATGGCATGACAAGTTTAATGAAACATTGACATCTGTTGGCTTTGTTGTTAATGAGGCCGACAAATGTGTATACTATCGCTATGGTGGGGGCGAAGGAGTTATAATATGTTTGTATGTTGATGACATACTGATATTTGGGACTAATCTCAAGTTGATCGAGGAAGTTAAGTCTTTCCTATCTCAGAACTTTGAGATGAAGGACCTTGGAGTGGCTGATGTTATCTTGAACATCAAGCTATTGAGAGATGATGAAGGTGGGATTACACTTCTGCAATCCCATTATGTTGAGAAGGTGTTGAGTCGTTTTGGATATTCGGACTGCAAACCATCTCAAACACCATATGATCCTAGTGTGCTGATTCGAAAGTCTAAAGGCACAGATATAGATCAATTGAGATACTCTCAGATTGTTGGTTCACTCCAGTATCTAGCGAGCGCAACGAGGCCTGACATTGCATTTGCTATTAGCAAACTGAGCCGGTTTGTTTCCAAACCGGGTGATGTACATTGGCGTGCTCTTGAGAGAGTTATGCGCTATCTGAAAGGTACTATGAACTATGGACTTCACTATACCGGATACCCGTCGGTACTTGAAGGGTATAGTGATGCGAATTGGATCTCTGATGCTGATGAGATGAAGGCCACAACTGGGTATATGTTTACTCTTGGAGGTGGTGTTGTTTCCTGGAAGTCTTGCAAGCAAACGATCTTAATAAGATCGACAATGGAAGCAGAATTAACAGCATTAGACACATCGGGTGGCGAAGCAGAATGGCTTCGAGATCTGTTGATGGACTTGCCAGTGGTTGAGAAGCCGGTTCCGGCCGTCCTTATGAACTGTGACAATCAAACAGTTATTGTCAAGGTGAAGAGTTCAAAGGACAACATGAAGTCCAACAAACACATAAGAATGAGAATGAAAGCTGTCAGAAAATTGATGAACTCCGGAGTGATAGCATTGGATTATATTCAAATGGCTAAGAATCTGGCAGATCCCTTTACTAAAGGGCTATCACGTGTTGTGATAGATAGCGCATCAAGGGAGATGGGTATGAGACCCACATGAGTTGTCTTGGTAGTAACCCAACCTATGTGATCGGAGATCCCGTGAAGTAGGACCTGGGAAAACAAGCCAGTGGTGAATTGAGAGAGTAACTTTAATTACCCACTCCGTTGGAGATGCAATACTTTCAGAAACTATATGGAAGGATGACTACTGTCTTAATGTGTTCCAAGGCTTATATGCATAAGCAAGATGCTATCCTACAGAGCGATCTTTGGAGGAACACACCTATATGAGCCCGACTGCTAGTCACAGTCTATGAGATTGGGGTGATCTCTAGCAAGCTCATGAACAGGCCACGAGTGTGACTAATATGCTCCACCCAAGGGGTCGGCCTTCGGCAGCCTCGTATCATGAGACTTGTGGTGAAACTTCTTGACGCCAAACTGACAATTCAAGGCATAGTCCATTGTTCAGTTGTGAAGGAGTGAAACTACTTGGTCTAGGTGGAGCTCAACCTTAATCGGTCTTCACTGAGATGCTGGTATATCAAAACATCGTTTGGAACAAAGGACAAAGTGGGCCCCTGAGATCTGGTGGGGGATTGTTGAAATATGAGATGGGCCTAGAGCCCATATGACAATTTCAGATTTGATCTCTAAGGGCCCATGTAGGTGGCATGACAAGGTGGTGGGAAGTTTAGTCCCACCCCGGAAGTGGAAGGAGAGTTGGAGTGGTTTATAAGGGATCCTCTCCGTCATGCTATTGGAGCTTGAGAAGAGATGAGGCCCTCGCGCACTCCTCCTCCGCTCGCCTCGCCACGCCACGCCACGCGTCGTCACGACGCGCCGCGGGTTGCGGGATTGAGCCGAGTCGAGCCGAGCTCACTCCTATGCGCTTCTTTTTGCCAGTCAGGAACGGAGAGTCTTTGACAGGTAGGGCCACGATCTGAGACGTTGGATCGTGGGCTACCGACTTGGACGTGGGTTCAGCCCACGTCTCTCCACGCGCGGCCGCACATATATATGTGGGACGCTGCCAACCCTAGCCGCCACGAAACAAAACGCATCTCCGCCTCCACGCCCACGTCGTTCCTCTGCTGCTGCTGCCGCCGGCGACTCCGTCCCGTTCACCGCGTACACGGTTGACGGGAGAGCAGGCCTCCAAAACCCCGCTTCTTCGGATCCTGTACGGGAGAGGGGCGATTAGGTTTTTGGGTAGCGATTACGCGACTGCTCGCTTCTGTTCATCTACGTCCGCATCACCTTCGTCATCACCATGTCGACCGACGCCGACCGTGCCGCCGCTGAGAAGGCCGAGGCCGACAAGAAGGCCGCCGAGGATGCCGCGGCTGCTGCCGCCGCCACCACCGCTGCATGGCCGATTGGAGGGTATACATCGTTTATCCTTCTCGTGTTTCTTTCTGTTATAGCAGTACTAGCGATATGCGTAGATGTTTCTACTATATGCGTAGTACATGCTCTGTTAGATCGTAATCAGTGTGTTATCAATGCTGTCCATGTCATGTTCACGATTTATTCATGGATTAACTTAATCGAAAAATTGCCTATTTTCTTATCACTATCTGCCTTTTTTGTGAGTTTACAGAGGAACCTCTTCCTTCCCTTAATAGCTTCTATATGCCTATCAGGTGTAAAGCTATATGTTTGCCAAACCAACAACATGAAATCTTATGGCAACAAAGTTGGAGGATTCGAGAGTTCTCACTATGGAGTAAAAATAAAAGTGACACTATAAATTAGATCACAGATAATAACACAAGTGGTTTGCACATAAATTAGATCACATATAAGGGCATCTCCAGCCGTTGACCCCCCAGGAGGGGCAAAAAATCGCCCCCTGGGGCGCACCGGCGCTAAACCGCGCACTGGGTGTGATGCCCCCAGTCGCGGCCCCCACAGGTTTTTAAAATGTTCAAATTCGGCGCAAACACAACGCAAACACGGGCGAGTTCGTTCAAATTTAAACATATTTTACAAAAAAAAGAAAAAAAAACTACCGCGGGCTACCCCGCCGTCTCCCTCGCCGCCCGCCCACGCGGTTCTACATGCCGAGGAGGCTGTAGAACCGCGTGTAGTCACCGCCGCCGTCGTCGTCGTCGTCGCCCCCGCCTACGCCTCTACCGTCCCTGCTGCATCCCTCCCTCGGTTCGCGCGACGGGTTGGACGGTCCGGGGGCGTCATCGTCGTCGCTATCGAGGACGACGACACCGTCCTCGTCCTCGCGCCCATGTTTGCGGGCGGCGATCTCCTCCAGGGCCCGGCGCTGCCGGATCATCTCCTCGCGCAGGTAGTCGTTGCGCGACCACCGCATGGCGTCCTCGTCGGAGAAGCCGCGCCGGGCTATCTCCTCGTACTCTGGGGGGAGGCTGGACTCCACCTTGGGCTTGACGAGGGCGCCGGAGCCGCGGGTACGCGCGCTGACAGGCGTGTCCTGGGGCTCCGGCTTGACGGGGCGGAGGTGGAGGCAGGGAGAGCCGCCGGACGAGGAGGAGGACACCCCGGTCTCCATGCGCCTCGGCGTCCAGGAGCTTCCCCGGCGGCGTGAGAAGGACGGGGGAGCGGGGTACTCGAGGCGCGGCGTGTTGCCGCCCTCGATGTACTCGAGGACGGACTCCAACGTGCGCCTGGACACGCCCCACCACCGACGCCAGCCGGCGGCGTTGAACCTGCCGGAGGGCACGACGCCGTTGGTGGCCTCGAGCTGCTCGTCGTGCCGGCGGCGGAAGTACGGCTCCCAGATTGGGCTCTTGGAGATGTACCGGAGCCCCTCCCTCGCCGCACGCAGCAGGGACGAGCGGATGCGTGCGGTCTCCGCACGCCGCGCCGCGCTGGTGGGTACCGGGGGCACCGGCACACCGCCGGCGCTGATCCTCCACGCCCCGGGCACCCGCATGTCCGGTGGGACCGGGTACTCGGCCTCGAAAAGGAGGCGAGCCTCGTCCTCGTGCAGATGACGGCGCCTGAATCCGTTCACCACCGCGTCGTCGCCTGGAAAACGCTCGGCCATGCTTTCTCAACTGGTGACGGCGAGAGGAGGAAAGGGGGAGAAATGAGCGTGTCGTCGGTGGATGATCGGGGTGAGTCTCTCCGGCGCGCTTGCAGTCGGCTTTTATAGGCGGAGACGCCGCGCGGTAGGCTTGGCCGGCGCGTTACGCGTGGCGTGATTGCGTGGCGGCCGAGGGACGCGTCGCCCAGTCTTCACTGCGCCGCCCGTGAGGCATCAATGGAGGCTGACCGGCGCGGCAGTGCGCGGCAGCTTTGGCATTGATTCGCCGCGGGAAACGAGGCGATGAGGACGATGAAGGGGCAAGAAGAGAGTAGAGTCGCTGACGCGGCGGGCCCGCGGCTCTTCGCGCCAAAAACGATTCGCCCGGCGCCCCCGAGCAACCCCCAACGCGCCGGGTTCGGGTTGGGTCCGCCGGCGCCAATTTCGGCCCGAGCCGGCGAAAACTGGGCTCTTGGGGACGCGACTGGGCCGATTTTTTGACGCCGGCGGACGAAAAAACGCCTGGGGGGCCTTCTTAGGGGCACGGCTGGAGATGCCCTAACAAACCGAGTGGTTTGCACATAAAGAAACGATAAATCTATAAATGTAATTATATATTTTACCTTATTTATGATATAGGAGCGGAATGTATAGTATGATATCAATCAATCAATTTTTTTAAACAAGGCAAGACTACTAGCGAACTCAACCTCGCTCTCAATGTAACTAACCCATAGTGAACCAATTTCAATGACGAAGGAGTTTGGGGTTTGGATAATCAAGAAATGTCACTATTAGTGATAAAAACGTGTCACTCAATGAGAACATCATATATCTTTTTTGGGCGCGTAATTCAAGTTTGTTATCATCGTAACATAATCTAAAACCCAATATTGTTGCTCCAATTTTTAGTGTCACCCACTAATCTGTTAATGTTATGCAATATTGGTTTCATCATGCAAAAATAATAAAATAATCAAAAGCCAATAAAATGGCTTCCTACAATACATAAACAAATAAAAGATCTAGTCGCGCAGATGTGCGGGTGAACCCGCTAGTTAATAAATGAAAAGAACAGTTCAGAAAGGACAAACCAAACCGAACCAGGCCGTCGTACCGTGCCCTTCACCCTCCTTCAACCCAACGTTGACAAGTGACGTCTAGTCTTGTGTGTTGTCCGGTCGTTTTCGGCTTGAGCTCTGGTCGTTTCCGGGATAATCCGGCAAGATTTTTTTTTAATAGTTTAATAGAGCTCCCGGCGTGGGCAGCGTGCTTTCCAAGTAGACCATCCAAAGGGGGTAAACCAGGATTCAGACTACAAACCTGGTTTGGCTACGCTGTTCTGGTGCTCTTTTAGAGAGTGACTCTGTTCTTGTTTGCTCTCCAAATCAAGTCCACTGCTTGGATGGGTGGGTCTTTCTTGTCACGTCCTGACGGGAACATTCTCAGAACCAAAGGACGCCTCTACGATCATGTCCTGACAGTAAATGTGTCACTCTACGATCACTGCTACCGTATCCAACGTATTTTACTGATGTGGTATATGTTGACTTGTCCTAACGATTGACTTGCTTACGTGGCAAACTCATCCTTCTCATTTCTCTTCGCATCCGATGAATGAACTTGAGCACTGGCTGCCGCAAATGCCCACCAGCCATGGAGCCCGTGACGATGTACCGCATGGCTGCTCGGCTCTCTTAGTTAAAGAGAATTGTTTGCCGTGCAATGCCCCGAGGAGCAGGTCATGTATTTATATGGGCAATGACTTGATTGCCAAGATTACAAGTACAGGATAAGTACAACAACCGGTGAAGATATACGTTGGTTGTTTGAACAAGATATACATGACCTATTCTAACTAACTTATGTTAAGATCTTGTACGTTAACATTCCCCCTCAATGTCAACCTGTATGAAGGTGGAGATTGGAACGTAGACGTGCAAGCATCAACTTTGTCAAGGGTTTTGTGAAAGCATCAGCAATCTGATCAGCAGAGGAGATGTACCACACTTCCAATGCTTTCATGGCCACCTTCTCTCTGACAAAATGGAAGTCTACCTCAATGTGCTTGGTGCGAGCGTGGAACACCGGATTAGCAGTGAGGTAAGTTGCGCCGAGGTTGTCACACCAAAGAACAGGAGCTCGAGGCTGAGATACTCTAAGTTCTCTCAGCAGGGACTGCAACCATGTTGCTTCTGCTGTTCCATTTGCCAAGGCTTTGTATTCCACTTCAGTCGACGATCGTGACACCGTTGGCTGTTTCCGAGCGCTCCATGAGATGAGGTTGGGTCCGAAGAAAACCGCAAAGCCACCTGTGGATCTACGATCGTCAGCACAGCCGGCCCAATCCGCATCAGTGTAGATGCTTATCAAGGTGGATGGAGATCGCCGAAGTGTCAATCCTGTAGACACAGTGCCTTTCACAAACCGCAAGATTCTCTTCATAGCTTCCCAATGCACATCAGTAGGTCGTGATAGATACTGGCAGACCTTGTTGACGGCATAGGATAAATCAGGCCGTGTCAAGGTCAAATACTGAAGTGCCCCGACCGTGCTTCTGTACTGAAACGACTCTTCCTCATTTAGGCCATGTCCAGAATCTCCTGTGAGCTTGTCATGGGTACACATGGGTGTCGATACTGCTTTGCAATTCGCCATGTTGGTGCGCTGCAAGAGATCAAGTGCATACTTCTGTTGTGACAGAATCATTCCCCCTGAATTGCGGAGGACCTCGATACCCAAGAAGTACTGTAAAGTTCCAAGATCCTTCACCGGAAAAGTAGCAGACAGTTGACGGAGAAGACGATCCAATGCTGATGAAGAGGAGCTGGCAATGACAATGTCATCAACGTACACAAGCATGTAGATGGTAAGATCACCCTGAGCAAAGATGAACAGGAAGGTGTCAGCTGCTGATGAGGTAAAACCCAGCTGCTGAAGACGGTCACTTAGGCGAGCATACCAGGCCCGAGGTGACTGTTTTAACCCATATAATGCTTTGTGCAATTTGCAGACGTAATCAGGATGAACAGGATCATGAAAGCCAGGGGGTTGCTGCATGTAGGCCTCTTCAGTTAGAATACCATGTAGGAACGCGTTGCTGATATCCACTTGCCATAGGTGCCACCCACGAGACACGGCCAGAGAGAGCACAAGACGCACCGTGGCTGGTTTGACGACAGGAGAAAACTTATCCATGTAGTCAATACCATGCTGTTGAGTGAAGCCGCGAGCGACGAGACGAGCCTTGAACTTGTCCAGGGAGCCATCAGACTTATGCTTTACCTTAAAAACCCACTTACAGCTGATGATGTTCTTGCTAGCAGGACGAGGCACAAGAGTCCAAGTGTTGTTCTGTTGAAGAGCAGAAAACTCGTCCTCCATGGCGGAGCACCACTTTGCATCATTGAGAGCAAGACGATAGGACCGGGGGGGCGCATGGAAGGCGCGGCGTCGAGGGTCATAGCGCACGGTACCGTCGGATGGGACCAACGGCTGGACGATGTTGTCGCGGAGCTGTGTTGTCATTGGATGTGGCGCAGTCGATGGCGGCGCAACAACAGAAGGACAAGCCGGCGCTGTAGAGGCCGGCTCATGGGACGTGGATGACGAAGGGGTCGCCAAGGCCGGTGAAGCAGGCTCCGGAGGGGAAGCCGCGTCCGGCGATCGTGGGCCGGGGCTAGGCACCCGAGGCCCAGAGCGGGGTGTCGACGGCGCAGGCCCATCTGCATGGCGCATGCAGGGAGACGTCGAGCCAGAGGGTGGCGTCAAGGCAGAGGGCGTCGTTGATCCAGAAGGCGACGTTGGAGCAGTACCTGCGGGCAAAGGAGAGCTGCACGACGGGTCAGTGAGCAAGGAAATATCATATCATCGCATGCGATCATCCACTATAGCTGGCTGGGTAACCGAAAAGATGGAGGGAGGTGTAGGAAGAAGGGGCTCGGTTGGTTGTGATGGTGGTGGAGAAGTGGCAAAAGGAAACACATGTTCATCAAAAACAACATCCCGTGAGATGTAGATGCGACCACTAGTCCGATCCAGACACTTATACCCTTTATGCATGGAACTGTACCCGAGAAAAACACATTGACGAGAGCAAAATTCGAGTTTCCTGTTGTTGTAGGACCGAAGATTCGGCCAGCAAGCACATCCGAAAGCACGAAGGAAAGTGTTGTCTGGTTTTTCATTCAAAAGACAAGAAATAGGTGTGAAATTTTGAGCACACGTGTTGGCATACGATTAATGAGGTAGCATGTAGTGAGGAAGGCCTCATCCCAAAAATGAAGTGGAAGTGATGAATGAGCAAGAAGGGCAATGCCTGTTTCAACTATATGACGATGTTTTCGTTCGGCGATGCCGTTTTGTTGTGACGTATGGGGGCAAGTAACGCGGTGTGTGATGCCTTCGCGAGCAAAGTAGCGATTGAGACGGTGATACTCACCGCCCCAGTCGGATTGAACAGTCTTGATCTTAGTATCAAGCATGCGTTCGACATGTTTCTGAAAATTGTAGAAAACTTGTTCCACATCAGATTTGCGTTTTAAAAGGTAAATCCATGTAAAACGGCTGAAATCATCCAGGAAACTCACATAATACTTAAAACCACCAACAGATGTGATGGCCGGACCCCAAACATCCGTGTGAACAAGCTCAAGAGGCGCATAAGTAACATGATTGGAATTATAAAAAGTTAACTGATGTATCTTTGCTCGTTGGCAAGAATCACACACACTAGACTCGAGAGATGGTGCACAAGCGAATTTATTTGATCTAAGCACTAAATCAACGACATTCTTTGCTGGATGACCTAATCTGCGATGCCAAAGGTCCGGGGAGAGCTTGACACTGGCAAAAGCTCGACGATTATTTGACGAAAGGAACGAAGACTGAAGGCTTGGCACCGGGTAAAGACCATTGCGGCATCTACCGCGAAGAAGAACCGTCCTCGTTGCTCGGTCCTTAAGATAAAAAACACGAGGGTGAAATTCAGCAAAGGCATCATTGTCATAGGCTAGTCGATTAACAGAGAGCAGATTTTTGTCAACATCAGGAACATGCAGAATATTGCGGAGGTGAAGTGGTTTAGATGAGCCAGGTATAGATGAATGACCAACATGTGAGATAGACAAACCTGCTCCGTTCGCGACGTGCACCTTGTCCTTGCCGCTGTAGCGCTCGTGGATGGGGAGACAATCAAGGTCGTTCGTCAGGTGATCGGTCGCCCCTGTGTCGACGTACCAATCTGTGTCAACGGAGTAGGATCCCGTGTTGGCGGTGTTGGCGGAGCCCTCGCGCTGATCTTCAGGATGGAACGCATGGTTGAAGTGGTTGCGGCAGTGCAGCGCGTCATGGCCGAACTTGCCGCAGACTTGACACTTGAGGTTGCTGCGGCCGTTGCCGCGGCCGCGTCCGCCGCGGCCACGATTGCCGCTGTTGCTGCCGCCTTGTCCACCCAGGTGGCCACCCGGGTTGCCACCCTGGTTGCCGCGGCCAGCACCGCGACCATCAGAGTTGCGAGCGGCGACGTTCGCCGAAGGGTGGATCGCGCCGACGGAAGCCTGCTGCTCAAGGCGGAGTTCGGCGCTGAGGAGGAACGCGTAGAAGCTGCTGAGGCTGATGGGATCATCGCGCGCCGTGACCGACGCGACCAATGGCTCAAACTCGGGACCTAGTCCGGCGAGTATGTAGCCAAGCACCTCCTCGTCGGTGAGGGGCTTGCCAATGGACGCCATGGCATCAGCAAAGCCCCGCATCTTGCGGTAGTACTCAGAGGCGGTGAGGTCCTTCTTCTTCAGGTTGGAGAGCTGGTAGCGCAGCTGCATGACGCGGGCACGATTTTGTGAGGCAAACATGTCATGAAGAGTAGTCCAGACCTGTTCAGACGTGCGGAGCTGCGTCATCTGTCCAAGGATATCCTCGGTCATGGAGCCGAGGAGGGCGATCATCACCAGCTGATCCTGCTGGTACCATCGAAGGAACGCCAGATTAGCCACCTCCTGGGCCGCATCGCCGGTGCCTTCTGTGATGGTGTGTGGCGACGCCTTTTTGGAGCCGGAGACATCCGAACAAGCCGTTCGAGGCGAGGGCAGGGACAGCCTGGGTCTTCCACAGAAGGAAGTTTTCCCTGGTGAGACGTAGGGTGATGAGGTTTCCGATCGAGGTGATCGTGGGTGCGGCAGAGGAGCTTGAACTGGTGGCAAGGGTGCCGATGGGCTGGGTGGTGAGAGCGTCGGCGGTGTTGGAGAGGAGGCTGGGGGTGGTGTCGGCCATGGTGGAAGATGGGATCTTGGTGCTCTGATACCAAGTTAAAGAGAATTGTTTGCCGTGCAATGCCCCGAGGAGCAGGTCATGTATTTATATGGGCAATGACTTGATTGCCAAGATTACAAGTACAGGATAAGTACAACAACCGGTGGAGATATACGCTGGTTGTTTGAACAAGATATACATGAGCTATTCTAACTAACTTACGTTAAGATCTTGTACGTTAACACTCTTCTGTCAACAGCCTCTACATCCCCACCGCCCTTCTTCACGCTGTGCCGTCCCTGTTAAGGCGAAAGACCGCCCTACTTGAGCTCCTCTCGTGCGACGCCCCGCTCTTCGTCGAGCAGTACGACGGCTCGCTACACCCGGACGAGTTCGCCTTCTTCGACATGCTCCGAGATGACTACGAGGTCTAATCGCACCTCCGCCGCCTGCGCGCCTCCGCCTCCTGGAAAGGCGGTTCCCCTCATGTGTACCTCATCTGCTTGCCTAGCTAGTGCGCCACAAAGAGCAC
This sequence comes from Triticum urartu, assembly GCF_003073215.2. Lineage (NCBI taxonomy): Eukaryota > Viridiplantae > Streptophyta > Magnoliopsida > Poales > Poaceae > Triticum > Triticum urartu. The sequence goes on from NC_053028.1 coordinate 610,896,812, forward strand.
TTCTCCCACCCGGGAACCTCCTGCGAGCGGCCAACACTCACGGAGGCCATGTCGCCGCCGTCGCCGCAATCTACGTCCCCTCCAGCATTGCCAAACTCATTTGTGGTGTTGAGAATACAGAGCAAGCCGCCGTGCGGGGTGACCTCTGTGCATTTCCCCGGCTCAATGGGAGGCATACGATGGTTAGGTTGTAGCCTCGCCGAGCCCGTGGAGCTCGACACCTTCGCCCGGCGGCGGCAGAAAGAACAGGCGGACATGATGTTCCGCGGGGCATAGCCATACGCGAGCAGTCCGACATTGTCGCAGCTCTCCGCGTCAATTCCCCGCACACGTACAACATCACACTCTGTAATCCCTTTTCAACAAAGACGCCGCCCAACTTGGCATCCGGCGTGCCGACCAGTACACCAACCGGGAGTATGCCTGCGATTGTGGGGGTGTAGCTAGATGAGAGGTGGGAAAGAACATGTCGGACAGCCACGTCAGGCAGGTGGAAGGCCTGTGTTGACGAAATCGCAAACATGGTGCCGATCGGCGCCACGCACCCGTGCACTTGCAAACATGGCGCCGGCAGTCGGCCAACAACGCCAATGAACTTCAAGTTGGCCGTGGCGAGGGAGTTTGGGATTCAAGTTAGCATCGTTCATGGACCACACAAGGCTTCGGGAGCTCTAGAACGCGGCGCTGGAGAGCTACAGCAGCGGCTGGAGCTCGGCGTGCTGTTCAACGGTGAACGCAAATAAGATGTTCGACAGAATTTTAGAGAGGAGTGGCAGTAGAGAGAGAGGAGTATTTGCCACATCAGCGAAATACAAAGGATACGATACTAGTGACCGTAGAGTGACACGTCCTGGCAACCTCGGTAACCGTATTTTGACCTTTCCTAAATACAATGATCAAAGTGAACTCTAGGATCAAGTTCAGGTACTATAGATGTAGTTTACTCTCTGATTTGGCTACTCAAATGCACGGGCGATAGCGGAAGGAGGGAATCTTTTACAGAAGTCATAGCGGCTGCTCAAAATTAAGAGTGGGGGGGAATTATTTTTCTTTGACTCCTCAAATTTTTAAGAAGTTAACCATTTGAGAGTTGGGGCTAGGTGCATGTTAGTCAGCGAAATGAAAAGGTGATGTAAAGCGACAAAACCATTTGAGAGTTAGGGCTAGGTGCATGTTAGTCAGCGAAATGAAAAGGTGATGTAAAGCGACAATGCGTGCAATATGCCTCAAGACAAGGCCAAATTAATAAATGGAAAAGAGAGTTCAGAAAGGACAAACCAAACCGAACCAGGCCCTCGTCGCGTACCCTTCACCCTCCTTCAGCCCAACGTTGACAAGTGACGTCCAGTCTTGTGTGTTGTCCGGTCGTGTCCGGCTTGAGCTCTTGTTATAATGGGATGATCAAGCAAGATTATTTTCTAATGATTTAATAGAGCTCCCGGCGTGGGCAGCGTGCTTTCCAAGTAGGCCATCCAAAGGGGCTAAACCAGGATTCAGACCACAAACCTGATTTGTTTACGCTCTCCTGGTGCTCTTTTAGACAGTGACTCTGTTCTTGTTTGCTCTCCAAACCAAGTTCATTGCTTGGATGGGTGGGTCTTTCTTGTCACGTCCTGACGGGAAACATTATCAGAACCAAAGGACGCCTCTCCAAGGCAGCCAAGGGTATGTCGTTGAGCCTATCCAGTGCAAGTGGATCTGCAGGTACCGATCCAAGCGAAGTTGTGCTAGCTAGCTGGGCGGCAGGGTGCAGCAAGCACGTACCAAGTGTGGCAAGCGGCAAGCGCCAACTGGGAGTCCAACAAAATAGGAAGTACCTAGAACTCATCTAGATGAGATATAATTTGGTCTCATTCACTTGGAAAACAAAAACATATAGCATCCATGTCGCACACACTCATCTTATAGCATCTTATAGCATCACATCCAATGGCTATAAAAGATGAATGAGACCAAATTATATCTCATCTAGATTAGTTCTAGTAAAACTGAACATAATACGTGTTGGGCGTGCCTCGGTTCGTACCATGCACCGCCCCATGGCCGGGAGCACGCAGGGGCGACACGTCCATCTGCACCGGGGAAACCCGTCCACCGATCATCATCCGCGCCGCACTCAGAGGACGGCGGCCGTCGACCCGCAGGCCGTGCTCGCCGCCATGCATATGTTCTAATTATTGGTGCCTTCGACCAGCTGACAAAATGGAAAACGGGAGAATGGGCGTTACATCTTACATGACGTGCTCGTCGATCGTCTGCACTGCACATGCAAATTGCAATGTACCATGTGGCACGAAAAGTACCTTTCAACCTGTCCCCTTCAGCAAACCTGAATTCTTCATTGCTTGCTTAGCACTATACTAGTACCTTTCAACGGGAGTATTAAGCAGTGAGAGCAGGTGATATATTTTGGCACGGGGTTCTTGCATGATAGTACATTCAGATGCTATAGTATAATTGACCAGATGGTCACGCTAGCTCGCAAAATCAGATGCTATAGTCCTTCCTGCCCCCTTGCAAAATCAGAACGGACGGTCACGCTAGCTCGCGTACTGACGGACGACGACAAGATGAATCTGCGTAGCTTTCATGCACGTCTCGCTCGAAATCGATCGATCGGGGCGGATCTGCAAGTATCCCTTAACATTTCACAAAGCACTATACATACATCGAACCGGCCCAACCATGCCTGAGGCCACTCAAGACGCGGACCAGAAAACATTGGGCCGTCTCGGCGTCTTGCCGGAAGAGCGAGCAAGGAGATCGCCGCGACCGGGCGGTGCCCGTCCCTCTCACGCCGTCGCTGTTCCGTGTGGTGGTGGCACCTACCTACCTCAGTTGCTCTCCTGCCACCACTCCACTAGCTCTATTTGTTTACGGCCTTGAAGAATCTGTGAATGCGAGCCATCATGCCCCTTTGAGCTCTGAACCTCTTCCTCCTGTAACGAAAGTCTATCCGTCGAAGCAGAAAAAGGGAACCACCGAGGCACGATTGCACGACCGACGGTGCAACCGTCGTCTGTTCTAATCCTCGGCCGAACTCCATCGTTGGATACACTCCCCGTCCGCCCAAATGGGAATTTGCTGGACACAGTGTTTTTCGGCAATTGTTCAGCGCTATATCTCGGCGTAGTATCGAGCATGGTCTGAAACTACTGTACTAAGCAAGGCCTCATTTGGAGGATAGGTAATGGCGAACTAATTGGTACGTGGCGACACCCATGGATCCCTTGTGGTCCTTCCTTCAAACCGGTCACCCAAAGAGAAATTGTCGTTTAAGCAGAGTTTCTGATATATTTGTTTGACAATGGTGCATGGAATATTCAGCTTCTTAATGGGCATTAATTTCTGGGTTGCCTATGGATGTGTTACAATTTCAGAAGATTCGTACATCGCCAAGACAACTAAGACTTTATTGGCTTGGCAACCCGAGAAAAGTGGATGTTTTACGGTTATAAGTGCATACCATCTTGCTATGCAGAATCATGAGGAAGCCTTCTCAAGTGCATGCAATCTGGAATCTTATATGGCGAGCATCTGTTTCACAGAAAACGAAAGTAGTGACGTGAAAGGTAGCGACTGGGTCTCTAGCTACTTTCAAGTGCATGCAATATCGACATTTACGGACGCAGGTAACCTGCCTGCTATGTGGTGTCGATGATGAGAGCTCCTATCACGCCCTTGTGACTTGCAATGCAGCGGTGCAGTTGTGGGATGGTCTGAGGAACGTTTGGCCCCTCCCAAGCATACAAATTCTACTAAACAATGGGGAGGAATGGCTGCTGAGTGTCCTTGTTAATTGTAGAGAAAAAGTTCGTGATATGCTGATCATTCTGATTTTGAGAATATGGACTGTACGGAATGATGTTTTGCAGTGGAAAGGCCAAGTTTCAGCACAAGTATCAATTGATTTTCTGGCCAGTTATTTGAATTCCATATGGCATGCAAAAGTTTACAGTGCTGAGGATATGATTACAGGTAAAATAATCCTGAGCGAGGTTTGCGTCGATTTGCCGAAGTTCGAAAGAACAACGATCAGGCCCTGACCTCCTCCAGCCGTAGGTTAGGTCGCCCTCTCGGTTTACGGTTCATTTGCTGCTAATGGGTCCGCGGGTGCGGGTATGGTCCTTTGGAATGCAAATGGAAGTCTGATTTTTGCTGCCTATCGTCACCTTTTCTTTTGTAGTGATGCTCTTAGAGCTGCAATAAGGGAGGGTATCTCACTTGGTATTGAGCAATCAGATTTTTCGGTGGTGCTTCAGTCGGACTCATTGACAGCTCTGTCTTCATTGTTCTCCGGTACTCTTGACCATTCAGCTTATGGACATTTAGTTATCGAGATAAAGCATCTATTAGTTGATAGAGAGTTTATTCCGATGAAAATTTCGAGAGATCAAAATAGAGTTGCTAGTCGTCTGGCGAACTACAGGAGATTATAGTGTAGCACAGGTTGTTGGCTACAGAATTGCCCCCGTTGTATTGCTGAGTTTCTGCCAACTAATTGTAACTCTAATCACATGGAATAAAAACTCTTTTACTTCGCAAATTTTTTTACATCACATTAACAAATCAAATTATTATTTCCAACAAGTTTTCATTCTAATTATACCATAGCTAATGTATTTTTATTTTAATTTTAATTAAGAAACCAAAAATGAAGTGATATTTATGAACAACATATTTGCAGATGGATATTTGTGAAAATTTAATGGTCTCATTTCCATTATTTCAACATAATATCATTACAATATGATAAGACATTTACACATTTAAATGTCTAGCATGTGCATTTGCCCGGGCCACTTTGCTAGTTAATAAATAAACAAACACAGTTGGGACAAACGAAACCGAACCAGTTCATCGTCGCGTACCCTTCACCTTCTTCCAAACGAGTGTTGACAAATGACAAGTGACGTCTAGTCTTGTGTGTTGTCCGGTCGTGTCCGGCTTGAGTTCTTGTTACAATGGGATAATCTAGCATGATTAACTTAATAGAGATCCTTGTTTAATAGAGATCCGTGCGTCGGCAGCATGCTTCCCAAAGATCGTCCACAGGGGCGAAAGGACCTGACACCGCCGTGATGTGGATCCAAGCAGACGATCGATGTCGAACCAGGGCTGAGACCACAAACCTGACTTGGCTACGCTGTTCTTGTCTGCTGGCTAAACCAGATTCATTGCTCGGAACTCGCCACTTGGACGGGTGGTCTCCTCTCGTCACTGTAAAATGCAACTCCTACGCGTTATCAATTCGTCCGATGCCACGTTCATCTGAACCGGAAACAGGTCCATCGATCATCATCCGCACACGCTTTACGCTTAGGCCGCTGCCGGAGTTCAAATTATTGATGCCTTCCATCGCCTGACGAAACGGAGAACGGAGAATGGCTGCCCGCCTTTTGCAAACGGAGAAAGCGAGAGTGGTTTTACAATGATGTGCTCGCGTCGTTTGCACGTAGTGCAATGTACCATGTGGCACGAAAAGCACTACCTTTCTATACCTGTCCCCTTCGACAATTTTTTTTCGAGGGACCCTTCAACAAATTTAACTTAATTCATGCGCGCGTCGATGTAACAATATCTTATGCTTGTCCGTGTGAGAGCATGTGATATAGTTTTGGCACCAAGTACGTGCTCGACAGTTGTGTGGTCACACACACAAGAATACGTGGAAAAACACACACAAGAATACGTAAAAACATTGGGATGCCCATGTTATGATAGATCAGATCCCTGCAAAAAAAATAAAATCAGATCCTCCTGCCCCCCTGCAAGATCAGAACGGACGGCCAATCCGCATAGCTTTCGCACACGCTTTTTTTTAGCACAGTATATACGTAAATGTTTATATAAACGCGCACACACTCATCTCTATGAACGCGTATATACACACTTATCTCTATAAGCACCTCCGAGAAACTGAGCCGGTATATCATCTTGAGATTTTATGAAGTCACCATAGATGCCCCGTAGTCGATGGGAACATCTCCTCCCACTGAAAGCATATCATCGGAAATTCTAAAATAAATTCAGAATAAATGCGAGCACCAAGACTTGAACCCTAATGAGCTGGAGATATCATTGTTCATTTAATCATTTCAATCACAGATTGGTTCGCCTTTCGCACACGTCTTACTCAGATCGATCGGGGCAGATCTACAAGCATCGTGTAACATTTCATAAAGCACTGTGCACTGAACCGGCCGATCCATGCCTGATTTCGACAAGCCGCTCAAGATGCAGACCACGAAACATTGGCCGCCACGCGCCCGGCGTCTCTGCTGTCCAGCCGAAAGAGCCGCCCGTCGCTGTTCATGTCGTGGCGGCACGGCGGCACCTACTACCTACCTACCTCAGTTGCTCTCGACTGGACTCTCCAATCCACCAGCAGCTTTGCCGTCGTTTGTTCACGGCCTCGAAAGATAGATTAGCTTTGCCGTCGTTTGTTCACGGCCTCGGAAGGAAGGAAGAATCTTTCTGTAAACCATAATGTGCCTTTGGGCTTTGAAACTTTCTCCACATCCACAAAGCAAAAGGTAGAGTAAGCAGCACCGAGGCACGACCGACGGTGCAACCGTCGTACTGTATGCTCTAATCCTCGGCCCAGCTCCATTATTATTATTATTATTATTATTATTATTATTATTATTATTATTAGCAGTGGACTGTGTGGGCACGCCCCCGTCGGCTCACCGTCGGCCAAGATCGAGGCCACGTACGTCCCGGTCGTGGTGGTGCTCCTGCGTGCTGAACCGTACCCGTTGCTTAGCCGCCAAGGCGGTGGGTTGATCAAAGTGGTGCGTGTGCATGCATGGACGGATGGCACGACCCACCGACTGCTCACCGTGAGCCAATCATCGCTCGGCTTGGAACGCACGACTGGCACGGAAGCCGAGCACATTTTCGCCACCTCGCCGGCGCGCGGCGGGCCGACTCGTGTCGCCGCCGGAAAGGCGCGGCGAAAGCAGCCGGGGAAGACGCCAAGAATGATGCCGCCCCGCCCCGGCGCACGCACGCACCACCACCTCACCTCGCCAACTTTCCACATCCGGCGAACCGCCTCCGCCCCGACCCGTCCCCCGCGCCACCTATAAAACCCACCCCACCCCACCTCCCCCTCCTCATCCCACTCCACTCCCATCACCACACAGCGCGCACCAGCAGTCCAGCACACACTGCACCCACTGACACTGTGACAAGCCGACGCGCACCAAAGCTAAGCTAAAGCTGGCGGCGGCGATGGAGATGGTCCTGGACTGGCGCTCGGTGGGCTCGCTGATCGCGACGGTCATGGTGTTCCGGACGGCCATGCGGGACTTCATCCCGCCGGAGGCCGAGCTGTGGCTGCGCCGCCTGCTGGCGCGCCTCGCCGCCGCGTTCCGGGCGCCCACGGCCACCATCCTCATCGACGAGGCCGACGGCGCCAGCTCCGGCGCCACCAACGACCTCTACGACGCCGCGCAGCTCTACCTCGGCTCGCGCTGCCTCGCCGCCGCCCCCGCCGTGCGCCTCTACAAGCCGCGCCAGTCGGAGCGCGCCGTCGCCTCGCTCCCGGACTCGCACACCGCGGACGACACCTTCCAGGGCGTCCGCGTCAAGTGGACCTCCACGGCGCGCCCCGTCGAGCGCGGCGCCGGGCACAACCCCTACAACGTGTTCGGCTCCCGCGGCGGCGGCGCCGGCGGCGACCACCGCAGCCTCGAGCTCCAGTTCCCGCGCCAGCACCGCGACTTCGTGCACGACACCTACATCCCCCACATCATCGACGAGGCCACAAGGATGCGGCTCAAGTCGCGGGAGCGCAGGCTCTACACCAACCGCGCCGCCGCGCCCGGCGACGACCACCACCGCCTCTGGACCTCCCACACCTTCTCCCACCCCTCCACCTTCGACACGCTCGCCGTCGACCCGGCGCTCCGTGAGGAGATCCGCGCCGACCTGCTCCGCTTCGCCGCCCGCCGGGAGCACTACGCGCGCGTCGGCCGCGCCTGGAAGCGCGGGTACCTGCTCCACGGCCCGCCCGGCACCGGCAAGACCAGCCTCGTGGCCGCCATCGCCAACCTCCTCGAGTTCGACGTGTACGACCTGGAGCTCACCACGGTGCCCACCAACTCCCACCTCCGCCGCCTGCTCGTCTCCACCACGCCCAAGTCCGTCGTCGTCGTGGAGGACATCGACTGCTCCCTCGACCTCTCCGACCGCAAGAAGAACTCCGGCGGCGCCGACGAGGACAACACGCAGCTGGCCATGCTCTCCCCGGCCGCGGCCGCGGCCATGGCGGCGATCGGGCGCGAGTCCATCAGCCTCTCCGGCGTCCTCAACTTCGTGGACGGGCTCTGGTCGTCCTGCGTGGGCGAGCGCCTGATGATCTTCACCACCAACCACCCGGAGCGGCTGGACCCGGCGCTGCTCCGCCCGGGCCGCATGGACCGCAAGATCGAGCTCGGCTACTGCACGCCCGCGGCGCTCCGCGTGCTCGCCAAGAACTACATCGGCGTCGGCGAGGACCCCGAGGACGAGCCCGACGCGGTGGTGGACGGCCTCATGGCCGAGGCCGAGGGCCTTCTGGCCGCCGACGTGCGTATCACGCCGGCCGACATCGGCGAGGTGTTCATGGGCTGCGACGGCGCAGGCGCCTCCGCCGCCCTCAAGAGGCTCGTCGGCGAGCTGCGCGGCAGGAGAGACGCGCCGGCCGCCGATACGGTGCAGTCCGGTGCAATGACAGAGGAGAAGATGGAGTGAGGAAGATCAAAGACACAGAGATTGACCAGTGGTAGGTGGCTTGTTGCAGCATTGCCTGGAGGATTGCAGATGAAATTAACTTGAATAATCCCTTGATATCAGCACCAGATCGATCGTTGTTTACGTGTTCGTGTCATCGTGTTGCGGGGTTTGCATACAAGTGGCTGCTTGATCACCGAATTCGATAGATCCTCTTGTAGTTTTTGTTCTATAATATTAGTAGTTTAATAAAGTTAAGCTCAGAAGAAAAAGCAGTATCATAAAGTTTCTTCCGTCTTTTGTAAGCACCACGTTCTTGGATTTTTGTTTGAGCTATCATGCGTTGACGTCGGAATTTAGGTCAGGATAAAATACGAGCAACGGTCGGTACAAAATGTTGATCGCCGAAGATGGAGTGAGGCAGATGTGATACTGAGATTGACCAGTACGTACAGCAGAAGGAACTAATAACTTCAGTATTCCATGGTATCTGCTGCATCAGATTCAGATAGGTCGATATGTAGAGTGACATACGTGTTCGTGTCATCATGTGGCTGCTTGACCATCGAACTATTCTTCCTTTTGTTGCGTATAGTGGTACGCCTGTGTACTCACATGATGGATGGAGGTTAGTATAGTGTATTAACCAGGCATGACATGACATGAAATGATGACAGTCAGCACTAGTAGAAAGTTTCTTCCGTCCTTTTTAAGAGCACTTCTTCTATTCTTGTTTGAGCTTTCGCATATCATTGATGTCAAAATTTAGGTCAGGATAGGATTGTTCAGGCATGGCGATGGTCGGTACAACATGTTGATGGCCGAATTGAAAACGACGGGTAAAGTAGTATACGTCGTGCCTTTCCACCTTGTTTTTAATACGGGGAAGCCACTTGGCACTTTATTACCAGTTTAGCAGAGTTACAGCATATACAGTCCAACGTCTCAAACCATCTCTTATACATCCGCGGATGCGTCCGGTCAATGACCAGACAATAGAGAGAAGAAAAAAAGGTGATCCAACCGGATCTCTCATATCATCCCTATACGTCCGGGCTGTCCGCGAACCCTCATATCCATCTCAAATGTAAGGAGGATATGAGGGCTTGCCGACACACCCGGCCAGTCCGCCATGTAGGATGCGGCCACATTCCGGACCATCTTTTTTCTTTCTTTATTCATTTTTTTCTTTCTTTTTCTTCATCTTCACCAATCACATGCAAGTGACTGAACATATGAGGAAGAAAATGAGGATTGTGATTGCGTGGACAGACAAATAGGGACTCAAAACTGATACGCCCGGTCACTGACCGGACGTGTCCACGGACGTTTGAGGGGTCAAATTAGAGGTGCGTCGCTGTCGATGCTTTTACATCCGTCAAGACAACGTGAAAAACTAGGTGGTTCATCATTCCACCACTACATCAACTGTGAAATAACGTCAAGTGTTCCACGTTGGTTCGTTGTGCCTTTCTTAAATAACGTCACTTCTCAAAGTATGTGGAGAGCAAGTATAATAAGATGATGAAAGCCGGTAATGCTACATGGAGAACGAGCAACATGAAGTCTTTTACTTTGAAATTTTTGAAAATCTCATTTTGAAGTTGAAAAAAAATCTAAAAAAATCACACCAATTCATACTAATGTATAGTGCATGGGTGTAAAATCTGAAGATGATATACATATGGTGAGAGCTGCACAAAAAAGAGAACCTGTAATTTTGAAATAATGAACAGTACACACCATTCACTATAAAGAATGCACAAATTTGTCATTTTTGTAGCTCTCACCATAATGTATTTCATTTCAGACTTTACACACATGTAAAACACATCAATATGAATGTGTATGGTTTTGTTAGATTTTTTTGAAACTAAAAAAATGATTTTTTTTTGAAAAAGAGCTCCATGGAGCTCGTCCTCCAAAATGCCCTATCCGATGTTCTATAAGTATTTTAATATTATGTTTTTCCTGAGTTGGGAGAGAGAAAGAAGAGAAGCAAGCTCTAGATTTATAGCCGGTTGTAGCACGGGCTCGAAGAAGCATTCTGAGAGTGGAAGATGGACCATATGTTAATTAGTGCTTTCGTATAGCTAATTACTATATATATTGGCTATTACATTGACTATAGACAACATACTATAATCAATAGTTGGCTATATTATTAAACATGCTCAAGCTATATAGGGTCTCTATAAAATTAGGGAATGTGAAATTTCAAGTGGAATGCTAGGCATCAGTTGGATGGAGGGTGCGCCTAGTCGGTGTCTCCATCATCATCCAATCAAACTTAAACGTGTTGCTTCTAGTGTATTCTCATCGTAGTAAAGATAATAATAATTGTGCATAACTTCGCGTAGTATGTCAAGGCATGGTTTTTCTGGATATGCAAGAAAACCGGACTAATTGCAAAAAAATAGTTTGTTCCACAAAAATGTGTTCTTATAAGAGAATCTCGATGAACATACTGAGCACTAACAAACATAGGTTGTGGCCTTATATTTTCTACACGAGAGTTTTGTGAAGTAGAAGCGTAATCGAGGTGAGCCCTTGTGTAACCCTGTGGAGTACCACTATCATCGGAGTGACCAATTGTGGCAGATTTTTCGGCGGACTCAAGAGACCCTGGAGACTGACTTTCAAGCCATAAATCCTAGCATCATAGCTGGGGGTGATCTTTTAGCCATATATATTCTTTAAGCAGTTAAGCGTACCACAAGTGTCCTTAACTCTGATACTAAATGACGGGTCAAAGTGAGTTGAATAGGCGACTGCATAGTTTTACACTTTCTTGGTTCTTAGGGATTGTAGAATTATAACTTCCCTAAACACAACTAAGTCAATCGACCTATATGATAACAAGACTAGCAACAATATACACAAGGCAAGCTAGCACAAACTGAAATAGAAATAAACACAAAGTCGGATATGAAAATTTATCACGAAGTTCACAACCTTGAGAGAGGTGCTACTCTTCATTGGAGATGCAGAGGCTACTATTGCCCTCAATGTCAACAATGCCCTACCGTTATTCTCCTTCAGTGTTGGCCAACAAATGCCCCGAGTCGATCAGCATTGGTAGACCTTGATGCGGCCCTCGAACCTTGACAAACAAAACCAAATCACAAATCCATAGTTGTGAGGCTTCTAAGCGACACCAACTAGGTAGGGATTATTTGAATCCCAAGAGTAGCAAACACCATGATGATTTGTGCACATAGTTTACTCTCTTACCACACCTCTTGCATGTGATGTGTGCATAGTCTCGTTGATATATTTTTATCACATGTGAAGCCTTTTATGCAATGATTCATTTAGTTGATACTATTCACTCATCTCATTGCATATTTCTATTGATCTAGGGGGGGCTCTAGTTGTGTGCATGGTATATAATCACACAAACATTTGTTGTACATGAACACACCTATGAGGAGCACTCTATGTCGATAGCTTTGCATGCCTATTCTCCATCTTTATTTTCTTTGCCATGATCTAACATGTTGTCATCAATAAACTAAAAAGGGGGATTGAAAGTGCATTTACTTTAAATGGTATTTTGGTGTGATGAAAATGTGGTTAGTGGAACTCATGACGGTTGTTAAGGTTTATCTCAGGTCATTGGTTCCTCGAATAATTATTGAGGAGATGATTGATCCCCCCCACACACCACACATACACTTAAAGAGATAAAAGTTATTAATTTTCTAATGACTTGAAGCTTCTATTTTAGTTTATTTGAGTCATAGGGCAACCACACTATCAAGAAGGGGCAAGGTGGTTGAATGACAACGTGGGACCACTTCAAAACATAAAACCCGGCTATCCTATACCTACCACCAGAGAGATGCTCTATACACTTCTTATCCATCATCTCACTATGCCAATGGGGAAAAGCCCGAAGTCTCTGACCACTGTGCGCACATGCTAGTGCCCTAGCTTCTGGACACCCCGTGCGCATGGGGTCTTAGACCACTAGTAGAAAAAGGCCTATTGTCCCGGTTCGTAAGGGCCTTTTGTCCCGGTTCCTGAACCGGGACTAAAGGGTCGGTACTAATGCCCTGTCCTTTTAGTCCCGGTTCAATCTAGAACCGGGACAGATGGGCCTCCATGTGGCCTATGCGCGGAGCCCAGGTAGGAGGGCCTTTGGTCCCGGTTGGTGGCACCAACCGGGACCAATAGGCATCCACGCGTCAGCATTTCTGTGGCTGGGGTTTTTGTTTTTTTGAAAGGGGGGGGTTGGGGGTTTTGGGGGGTTAATTTAGGTGTTTCATATATTGTGTTAGCTAGCTATAATTAATAGAGAGAAGTGTCCTCTCTTATGTCCGTGCTTGGTCGACGCTACGTACTATACATACGTATATAGAGGACTAGACACGCTAGCTAGCTAGTAAGCAAACGAAGGAAACATAAGATCGTCATGAACATATATGCATACAAAGAGAAGTGATATCGACCACCTCTCCTTCTCCGAGAGATTGGTCGAACAACAAGTTCTCGTATATCTATCCGACACTACCAGCTACATATATACAATAATTATCTCTTACAAATATAATCTCCTAACATACGGACTCATGGTCCACATAGTATTCTCCGTCTTCAGCGATCACGTGGTCAAGAAAGAATGCCGCCAATTCCTCTTGAATTGCTCGCATGCGAGCTGGTGCTAGGAGTTCATCTCGCTTCCGAAACATCTAATTTGAAGAAGAGGGTCAATACATATATATATATATGAATGAATGAAACTCAACACAAATGGCGGTAATAAAATAAAATTGTGAATGTTGTTATTTACGCACTTCATATTGTTCGTCAGAGTAGCCCCGCTCACAGGTCGTGTGGCGGATGGACTCGCAAACGTAGTATCCACAGAAATCATTCCCTTGTTCCTGCCACAACCACTTTACAAGAAATAGAGGTCAATCAAACTGATAAGCAAGAATGCCAAATGGTATTGATGAAACTAGCGCTTGAATCAATAGGAGATGCGCGGAACATGCTACTATAGTACTTACTTTTGGGTGTCTAAATTGCAGCTTCTTCGGGAGTCCCGGAGCTTTTTTGGTGAATTTTTTCCAAACCCTGCCAAACAAAGAAAACAATTACTTGATATATCAGGAAATGAACAAAGTTGCTGATATGGTGGATAATGATCGATTTAACTTACTTCTCGAGCAATTGAGTCATGTCCGCATAGTCCTGGGGATCTTTTCGTCTTGAGTCTAAGATGATTACTAGTCCCTGCTCAAGCTTAATCTCTAGGAGAATATAGTGGAAACTGCACACGCATGCATAACTCATCGATTACATTACTATAACCTTGACTAATATATAAGGGAAACCGAATATGCACAAGACAGTAACACTCACTTGAAGTTGTAAGGAAAGAGTATTATATCTTTGTTTTCATTTATTACCAACGATCGTAGCAAGTTGGCCTCGGTATCTGCGGCATGAAATTTAACCTCAGTTGCATCTATGAGATATGTGTTAATGAACCCAATATCACCGACTTGTCTTTTCTTCAATTCGACGATCTTCAATCTACATAATATAGTCAGGATAATTATAAATACATGCAATGAAAGAGCTGAGCTATATAGAGAGACTTAATGACAGAAGTAGTACTATTTACAGACAGTAGCAGGTGACCGTTGCTTTATCGAGGGCCAATTGATTGAAAAACTGAAAGAACTCCTCAAATGGAATAGGCAATAGATCAATTCCAACGAGGTCATGCTCCTTTTTAACTCTCACATACAAAATACTCCTCCCCCCAGACTCTCTGCAGATTTTCAAGTATCAATCATGCAATCTTCGCATCATCGTTGATAGAGATCTTTCATCTTTGACGAGAGGCTTCCCGTACCCGTATCTTTGTATCTGCACCTCCATGAAATCATAATGTACATCGTCGGGCAGATAATCTCCAAGATTTCTATAACCGGGCACCATCCTCGGATCGACGATGTCGCTAGGCACCTTGAGCGGGAGGCACGATTGCTTCACTTGTTCGCCGAGATGGGCAATTTGTTTCCCCACTCGTCGTTCTTTCAGCCTTTGATCACTGACAGTACTTCCCGACCGCTCTGCTTCGGCAAATTCCTTTCCAATAGTGCGCTCATAGTTTCCTTTCGGCGGAGACTTGGGTGGTTTTGTCAGGGCAGCCAGAGTGCGCTTCGCTTTCACCGGATGTACCTTCTCCTCCAGAGGTGGATGTTTCTTTGCTTTCACCCCTTCAAAGAAGTTCCTCACTTCTTCTCGCGTGATCTCGGCGTTCTCCTCCGGGGTCCTCTCGTATGGCAACTTCTCTGGAGTCTTCAGAGAAGGACCGAATCTGTATGTCCTCCCGCCTCTGGCTGTACTGCTAGACGCCGGCAGAGCAGACGGAGCGGTTGTCTTCTTTACTTGCTTACGAGGCGGAGGAGAAGGACTACGACGCGCTGGAGCAGCCGGAGCGGCGGTAGGTCTCTTCCGCCCTTGCTGACGAGGCGGAGAAGGAGGCTGGCTGCTCGGGCGCGCCGGCGCAGGCGGAGAAGGAGGCGGAGTGCCGCCACGCGCCGGAGGAGAAGCCGACCGAGTGCCCTGATCGTCACTCGTCGGAGGAGGAGGCGGTGGAGAAGGCAGAGTGCCCTGACTCGCCAGAGGAGGAGGAGGAGGCGGAGGCGTCCAGTTCGGAAGGTTGATGAGCTCCTTCCGCCATAGGCATGGAGTCTTCAGAGCAGAACCCAGCCGAGTCTCCCCTTCACCGGTAGGGTGGTCAAGCTGGAGGTCCTCAAATCCCTCCATTATTTCATCCACCATCACCCTAGCATATCCTTCTGGATGTGGGCGTCGAAGCCGCGTCACTTATTGGACCGTTGAAATGTAAGTTCCAGACACACCGACAGGCCACAAGAATTCATTCTGCAACACGAATGATCCTGCTATTTTTATCGGGAACTCGTCGAGGGTCACCGAGCGGTAGAGGAAACCCTAAATAGCAAGTATCGTGGTGTGAGATACATGTGGCCGTCGGTGTCGGACACTACATCCACGTCCCACAAGTGACGTGGGCGTCGAAGCCCGCGTCACTTGTGGGACGTGGATGTAGTGTCCGACACCGACGGCCACATGTATCTCACACCGACGATACTTGCTATTTAGATTACAAAGTTGGCATGGTATCATCATAATAGTTGCGGGAGAAAGTCTTCACTTTTTCTTCGCTTGTGTCATTTGCTTATTGCGCCGCAACCATGGATAATCTTCATCGTTTATCAGGATGCTTGGGTCAGCCTTGACATTGAAGAGAGGAATTTCATGAAACTGCTGATAATCTTCAGACATGTCTGTCTTGCCCTCCACTCCCAGGATATTCCTTTTTCATGAAAGAACTATGTGGCGCTTTGGCTCATCGTATGATGTATTCGCTTCCTTATCTTTTCTTTTTCTCGGTTTGGTAGACATGTCCTTCACATAGATAACCTGTGCCACATCATTGGCTAGGACGAATGGTTCATCAGTGTACCCAAGATTTTTCAGATCCACTGTTGTCATTCCGCACTGTGGGTCTACCTGTACCCCGCTGCCTGATAGATTGACCCATTTGCACTTAAACAAAGGGACTTTAAAATCATGTCCGTAGTCAAGTTCCCATATGTCCACTATGTAACCATAATATGTGTCCTTTCCGCTCTCGGTTGCTGCATCAAAGCGGACACCGCTGTTTTGGTTGGTGCTCTTTTGATCTTGGGCGATCGTGTAAAATGTATTCCCATTTATCTCGTATCCTTTGTAAGTCAATACAGTCAAAGATGGTCCCCTGGACAACAAGTACAGCTCATCACAAACAATGTTGTCACCTCTGAGACGTGTTTCCATCCAACTGCTGAAAGTCCTGATGTGTTCACATGTAATCCAGTCGTCGCACTGCTCCGGGTGTTTGGAGCGCAGACTGTTCTTGTGTTCATCGACATACGGGGTCACCAAGGTAGAGTTTTGTAGAACTGTGTAGTGTGCTTGAGACCAAGAATATCCGTCCCTGCATATTATTGAGTCACTTCCAAGAGTGCCTTTTCCAGTCAGTCTCCCCTCATACCGCGATTTAGGGAGACCTATCTTCTTAAGGCCAGGAATGAAGTCAACACAAAACCCGATAACATCCTCTGTTTGATGGCCCATGTAGATGCTTCCTTCTGGCCTAGCGCGGTTACGGACATATTTCTTTAGGACTCCCATGAACCTCTCAAAGGGGAACATATTGTGTAGAAATACGGGCCCCAGGATGACAATCTCGTCGACTAGATGAACTAGGACGTGCGTCATGATATTGAAGAAGGATGGTGGGAACACCAGCTCGAAACTGACAAGACATTGCGCCACATCACTCCTTAGCCTTGGTACGATTTCTAGATCGATCACCTTCTGAGAGATTGCATTGAGGAATGCACATAGCTTCACAATGGCTAATCGGACGTTTTCCGGTAGAAGCCCCCTCAATGCAACCGGAAGTAGTTGTGTCATAATCACATGGCAGTCATGAGACTTTAGGTTCTGAAACTTTTTCTCTGGCATATTTATTATTCCCTTTATATTCGACGAGAAGCCAGTCGTGACCTTCATACTGAGCAGGCATTCAAAGAAGATTTCTTTCTCTTCTTTCGTAAGAGCGTAGCTGGCAGGACCTTTATACTGCTTCGGAGGCATGCCGTCTTTTTCGTGCAAACGTTGCAGGTCCTCCCGTGCCTCAGGTGTATCTTTTGTCTTCCCATACACGCCCAAGAAGCCTAGCAGGTTCACGCAAAGGTTCTTCGTCACGTTTATCACGTCGATTGAAGAGCGGACCTCTAGGTCTTTCCAGTAGGGTAGGTCCCAAAATATAGATTTCTTCTTCCACATGGGTGCGTGTCCCTCAGCGTCATTCGGAACAGCTAGTCCGCCGGGACCCTTTCCAAAGATTACGTGTAAATCATTGACCATAGCAAGTACGTGATCACCGGTACGCATGGCGGGCTTCTTCCGGTGATCTGCCTCGCCTTTGAAATGCTTGCCTTTCTTTCGACATTGATGGTTGGTCGGAAGAAATCGACGATGGCCCAGGTACACATTCTTCCTGCATTTGTCCAGGTATATACTTTCAGTGTCATCTAAACAGTGCGTGCATGCGTGGTATCCTTTGTTTGTCTGTCCTGAAAGGTTACTGAGAGCGGGCCAATCGTTGATGGTCACGAACAACAACGCCTTTAGGTTAAATTCCTCCTGTCTGTGCTCATCCCACGTACGTACACCGTTTCCATTCCACGGCTGTAAAAGTTCTTCAACTAATGGCCTTAGGTACACATCAATGTCGTTGCCGGGTTTCTTAGGGCCTTGGATGAGAACTGGCATCATAATGAACTTCCTCTTCATGCACATTGAAGGAGGAAGGTTATACATACATAGAGTCACGGGCCAGGTGCTGTGATTGCTGCTCTGCTCCCCGAAAGGATTAATGCCATCTGCGCTTAAAGCAAACCATACATTCCTTGGGTCCTTTGCAAACTCATCCCAGTACTTTCTCTCGATTTTTCTCCACTATGACCCGTCAGCGGGTGCTCTCAACTTCCCGTCTTTCTTCCGGTCCTCACTGTGCCATCGCATCAACTTGGCATGCTCTTCATTTCTGAACAGACGTTTCAACCATGGTATTATAGGAGCATACCACATCACCTTCGCAGGAACCCTCTTCCTGGGGGGCCGCCGTCAATATCACCAGGGTCATCTCGTCTGATCTTATACCGCAATGCACCGCATACCGGGCATGCGTTCAGATCCTTGTATGCACCGCGGTAGAGGATGCAGTCATTAGGGCATGCATGTATCTTCTCCACCTCCAATCCTAGAGGGCATACGACCTTCTTTGTTGCGTATGTACTGTCGGGAAATTCGTTATCCTTTGGAAGCTTCTTCTTCAATATTTTCAGTAGCTTCTCAAATCCTTTGTCAGCCACATCATTCTCTGCCTTCCACTGCAGCAATTCTAGTACAGTACCGAGCTTTGTGTTGCCATCCTTGCAATTGGGGTACAACCCTTTTTTGTGATCCTCTAACATGCGATCGAACTTCAGCTTCTCCTTTTGACTTTCGCATTGCGTCCTTGCATCGACAATGACCCGACGGAGATCATCATCATCGGGCACATCGTCTGGTTCCTCTTGATCTTCAGCAGCTTCACCCGTTGCAGCATCATTGGGCACATCGTCTGGTTCCTCTTGATCTTCACCAGCTCCCCCCGTTGCAGCATCACCGTATTCAGGGGGCACATAGTTGTCATCGTACTCTTCTTCTTCGCCGTCTTCCATCATAACCCCTATTTCTCCGTGCCTCGTCCAAACATTATAGTGTGGCATGAAACCCTTGTAAAGCAGGTGAGAGTGAAGGATTTTCCGGTTAGAGTAAGACCTCGTATTCTCACATTCAGTGCATGGACATCACATAAAACCATTCTGCTTGTTTGCCTCAGGCGCACCGAGAAACTCATGCACGCCCTTAATGTACTCGGAGGTGTGTCTGTCACCGTACATCCATTGCCGGTTCATCTGCGTGCGTTATATATAATTAAGTGTCCAAATTAATAGAAGTTCATCATCACATTAAAACCAAAGTACATACATAGTTCTCATCTAACAACATATAGCTCTCCAGAGCATCTAATTAATTAAACCATACATTGAAACTATGTAAAACATTTCAATGCGAAAACAAATGCGATCATAATCGCAACCAAGGTAACAATTGATCCAACGACATAATGATACCAAGTCTCGGTATGAATGGCATATTTTCTAATCTTTCTAATCTTCAAGCGCATTGCATCCATCTTGATCTTGTGATCATCGACGACATCCGCAACATGCAACTCCAATATCATCTTCTCCTCCTCAATTTTTTTAATTTTTTCCTTCAACAAATTGTTTTCTTCTTCAACTAAATTTAACCTCTCGACAATAGGGTCGGTTGGAATTTCCGATTCACATACATCCTACATAAATAAAATCTATGTCACGTTGGTCGGCATAATTTTCATAAACAATAAATGAACCAATAGTTATAAAGATAATATATATACCACATCCAAATCATAGACAGGACGAGGGCCGACGGGGGCGGATACCAAAACCATCGCACTATATAAGATGCAATAATAAAAGTAAGAAAATAATACAAGTATCTATGTAAACATACAAGTAAGAATATTTTTCCCTTTCAAAAAGAAGATAAGAACAAGAGGCTCACCACGGTGGTGCCGGCGATGAGCTCGGCGCGGGTGATCAACGGTGGTGAAGACGGGGATGGGGCGTGACGGACCGCTAAACCTAGACAAATATTGAGGAAAATGGAGCTTGAAGGTCGAGCTTGGAGAGGAGAAAGCTTAAGTACTGTGGCTCAGGCATTCCATCGAACACCTTGTGTGCATAGGAGGTGAGCTAGAGCACCACCAAGCCCTCTCCCCCTCGGCCAGAAAAAACAAAGTAGTGTGCTCTGCTCTTACGCGAGGAGGTATATATAGGCACCTCATTGGTCCCGGTTGGTGGCATGAACCGGGACTAAAGGGGAGCCTTTGGTCCCGGTTCAAGCCACCAACCGGGACCAATGGTGGTGGGCCAGGAGCGAGGCCATTGGTCCCAGTTCGTCCCACCATCCGGGACCAAAAGGTCCAGACGAACCGGGACCAATGGCCCACGTGGCCCGGCCGGCCCCCTGGGCTCATGAACCGGGTCCAATGCCCCCATGGGTCTCGGTTCTAGACTGAACCGGGACTAATGGGCTGACCCGGCCTGGACCGTTGCCCCCTTTTCTACTAGTGGACATCTATGAGCACGGGATAGTGCTCTACTCTCTGGACACCCATGCCCACAAGTCTATCGGCAGACAATGGTCAAAAGGTGGGATTGACAATATAAAGATATCTTATTCCACCTCCAACGACCCTAATCCTTTAAGCCTTGGAGTAACCACCATTTCCAAACACTCATCTTGCTCATTACTCGATATCCCTCCACTCAAACTCTTTGATTCTTTGGGGATAGGAAGAGCAAGGTCGATCTACAACTTGACCAAAGTGTTTCGTGTTCCCTCTTGATTTCTTCACCAACAACTTGTTACTCTTGGTGCTTTGTCTCCTAGGCGGTTAGGGTTCCTCCGAAAGCTTTCTTGCTTGTTGTGTGCTCCGAAGACGTATGTAAAGGTGTAGTGGTATCCTTCAAAACCAACCCCAAGTGATTTGCGGCTCATCAGTTGTGGGTGAATCGAGGAGAATACGGAGCCTTGGTCTCGGCACCTCTCCAATGAAGATCAGCACTTCCCTAAGGAAGTGTGAACTTCGGGATAAAATTTGCATCCCTGACTCACTTGTGGTTATTCATTGCCCGGACTTTACTTCACTTTGTATGCTTGTGGGCTTGCTAATTAGATTGTTCCTTAGCTTACATTGCTTTGAGCTTGCTTGACATATAGGTTGTGTTAATCTATTTGCATATCTAGATAACATTTTTTATTCGCAAATCCCTAAAATTGGTAATTAATCTCAGAATATGTATTCTTCTACTCAACCCCTCTAGTCGACCAATTCGTATTTGATCTGAAATACATTCCGGCGGAGTTCATAGGCTAGTGGGTTCATCCAAAATTATCCAAAATACAATTTGGATTACAGGCTTCCTGGAGGTTTAGTTAGAATCCAATGGACCCAGAGTCTCGAAGAAAACTAAGAGCATGACGATAGGTGAAAAACGGTGTTTCCACAAGCTCTCACTTGTTTTTTTACGGATGTGGTGTATGGTCTCATAGGATGATTATCTCACCACTCATATTCATCATGTTACCTTCTTAACAATCAATTGTCTTTTAGATGGAATTGTTGGAGGTTTATTCAAACGTTGGGGGACACTCCCGGGTCAACATCGAGTTGATACACTCAAGCGGCACCTGAAACCTTGTTTTTGCAAAGTTCCCTAGATAACTCAGGTGTGACATTATTCGCCTCTTGTCGCACCCACACAACTTTTATCTCCTCGAAAGGATGATGTAGACCTTTCATTTCTTCCACAACTAGCCCATTGGCTAATACATTCCTTGCCTCATCATTGATTTTCAAATCACAAATTGATAATCTTTTTCCAGCACCAGCTTCTAGACACCCGTCCCCATTGCCAACTGGTGAGCCCTCCTGGCTCCTGCATGTTAGCAACTCAGCCAACTCGGGTTCAACATTGATGGGGAAAATTGCATGTTCTGAACAAGAACACAACATGATGTCCCAAAGAACTGCACCCCCGCTGTTGAAATAGACAGCCTTCCATATTGCCTCGTCTATGTTAGCCTTCACTCAACCCTCCTTCAGCGAACACCACCAAATTTTTCCCGGAGCGGTCCTTGCACTACTGACATCATCATGCATAGAGCTCCACTCCTCCACCAGCCACACCACACGGTCCTTGATAGCCACGGGGTTTTATATCCCTTTAGCATCCCTAGTGTTGTTCCTGGACTGCCACAACTCATATAATCCCCTAAATATAGTCGCCTCTCCTTTTCCCTTGTATGACCCATCTAATCTAACATTCAGTTGCGCATCATCTCATATGTCTCTATCTCCGGCGGAAGTAGAGGTAGAGCACACTGAAGGTCTCTCTCAGAAGCTTCCAAAACTGGACGAAGTGCATACATCGCCAAAACTAGTGCATGATGGTCTCCTCTCTTTCGCATCCCACACAAAACACCCCTAGTTTGATTCTCATGTGTTGTAGCTCCGCCCCAATGGCCAAACCATTATGCATAATTATCCATGTGTGCACCTTCACCTTGTTGGGGACATCTATTGTCCCACAAACCGAGCCAACTCTTATGGTTAATCATTGAGTCCGAGCAATCAACGTGTGATACACGAGAAACCTTCATCGACAATCCTATATGATAAGCGAACCTGACCAAAAACTTTCCATCTTTGATGAAGTTCCAAGATCTATAGTCTTCCTTAATTACCATGACCGCCATAACAATATTCTTGATATCACATGTATCAGACTTGGTGAATACTTGATCCAAATTTGACTCGTTCTAGGCATTACCTTGATCATTCAACAGACCAACAACCTTAACAATTTGAGGATGGTGTGTTGCACCCAATGGCGACATGCACCCCGACCTGAGAATCCAGTTCTCATGCAGAAAATATATCTTTGATCCATCTCCTATGCGCCATACAGTGCCATGTCGTAGCAAGTCTCACCCGTGCATAATACTCCACCAAGTAAATGAACACTCGTGTTGGCATGTCACTATCATGATGCCCATCTCTAAAATACCTTGCTTTGAGACCATGAGCACATATATCGCTTATGACCATGATAATCCTCCATTTCTTGGCGAGGAGAGCTTGGTTGAAGGTTTCGAAATCTCTAAAGCCTATACCACCTTCGTGCTTTCGAGTGCACATTTTATCCCACACTGAAGGAAATATGCCCTAGAGGCAATAATAAAGTTGTTGTTTATATTTCCTTATATCATGATAAATGTTTATTATTCATGCTAGAATTGTATTAACCGGAAACTTAGTACATGTGTGAATACATAGACAAACAGAGTGTCCCTAGTATGCCTCTACTTGACTAGCTCATTAATCAAATATGGTTAAGTTTCCTGACTGTTGTCATTTGATGAACGGGATCACATCACTAGAGAATGATGCGATGGACAAGACCCATCCGTTAGCTTAGTATTATGACCGTTTAGTTTTGTTGCTATTGCTTTCTTCATGACTTATACATATTCCTCTAACTATGAGATTCTGCAACTCCCGAATACCGGAGGAACACCTTGTGTGCTATCAAAGTCACAACGTAACTGGGTGATTATAAAGATGATCTACAGGTGTCTCCGAAGGTGTTTGTTGAGTTGGCATAGATCAAGATTTGGATTTGTCACTCTGAGTATCAGAGAGGTATCTCTAGGCCCTCTTGGTAATGCACATCACTATAAGCCTTGCAAGCAATGTAACTAATGAATTAGTTGCGGGATGATGCATTATAGAACGAGTAAAGAGACTTGCCGGTAACGAGATTGAACTAGGTATGATGATACCGATGACTGAATCTTGGGCAAGTAACATACCGATGACTGATGACCCACAAGTATAGGGGATCAATTGTAGCTCTTTTCGATAAGTAAGAATGTCGAACCCAACGAGGAGCAGAAGGAAATGAGAAGTAGTTTTCAGTAAGGTAATGTCTGGAAGTGTTGAAACTATAAGTAGCGAGTAGTTTGATAGCAAGATAATTTGTATTGAGCAAGTAACGGTAATAGTAGCAAGTATGCAGCAAGGTAGCCCAATCCTTTTGAGGCAAAGGACAGGCCAAAACGGTCTCTTATAATAAGCAAAGCGTTCTTGAGGGTACACGTGAATTTCATCTAGTTACTTTCATCATGTTGGTTTGATTTGTGTTCGCTACTTTGATAATTTGATATGTGGGTGGACCGGTGCTTAGGTGCTGTTCTTACTTGAACAAACCTCCTACTTATGATTAACCCTCCCGCAAGCATCCGCAACTACGAGAAAATTATTAAGAATAAATTCTAACCATAATATTAAACTTTTGGATCCAATCCGTCCCTTACGAAATAGCGCATAAACTAGGGTTTAAGATTCTGTCACCCTCACAACCCACCATCTATTTTCTACTCCACAATGCATTCCCTTAGTCCCAAGTATGGTGAAGTGTCATGCAGTCGACATTCACATGACACCACTAAGGGAATCACAACATACATACTATCAAAATATCGAACACATATCAAATCCACATGATTACTTGCAACATGATTTCTCCCGTGACCTCAAGAACGAAAGTAACTACTCACAAATAATAAACATGCTCATGATCAGAGGGGTATTAATATGCATAATGGATCTGAACATATAATCTTCCACCAAATAAACACTACAAAAAATACACTTCCATGATGATACGTGTTTGTCACAGTAGGTCGCGTTTTTTTTCATGCATGTACATGCATGACGATTTTATGACAGAATCAAGATAGTCATACCTGTGCTGTCATAGAAGTGTTCCATGACATTACCAAAATTATCCTCACAGAAGTGTCCACTTCCATGACGATAAATCGCGCGTCACAGAAGTGCTTTCATCAAGGGTGACCGACACGTGGCATCCACCATAACGGAACGTCGTTAAGCTATCGGGTCGGATTTTGGATCCGATAACCCGTTAACAGCCCTGACCAATGGGAAATTTCCACATGTAAAGTTCTAATTGGCCGAAGGGAACACCTGTCAGCTCGTCAGTGGGCCAGATGTCGCCCGTCCATTGGAGGAGACATGCCTATGATACGTCGACACGTGGCTGGGCCCAACAGAGGCCCATATAGGTTAAAAAGGATGGCCCAGTCAAAGGCCCGTAGAACTTAATCAGGTACTAGTGGGCCAGCCCAATAACGGCATGCTTAATAAAGGCCCATTTACGACCCGAAGCCAGATCTGGCCCGTTAATTGTTCGCCCAATATTTGGGCCCATTTACGGCCCGAAGCCAGATCTGGCCCATTAATTGTTCGCCCAATATTTGGGCCCATTTGCGGCCCAAAGCCAGATCTGGCTCGTTAAATGTTCGCCGAATATTTGGGCCAACTACAGCCGAGTGACTTTCGGCCTGTTAGAGGCCTGATGTAGACATGGGCCCATTTTAGCCCGGTGTGACTTTCGGCCTGGGAATGGCCCGTGCTGCCCATGGGCCATATATGGTCCGACGGGACATCGGGCCCACTAACGGCCCGTGCTAAAGGTGGCAACAGTTAAGCCCTACATGACTTTGGGCCTGTTAAAGGCTTGTCGCGTAATTTGGCCCGTTGATGCCTGTGCTAAGCTTTCGGCCTCTTAAAGGCCCATGATATCAGTGGGCCAACTAAGGCCGGAGATATGTTTTGACCTGGTAATGGTCCGTGAGCTAACTGGGCCCAAAATGGCCCGGTCTACATTTTGGCCTGCTGAAGGCCCGTCGACGACTAGTGAAAGTTGAGGCCCAACATGCATTTTAGCCTGCTAAAGGCCCGTGGTTTCATCTCGGCCATAACAGGCCAGTACAATATTCAGCCTGTTAATGGCCCAACGCTACCTAGGCCAAACTAAGTGCTGGGTCGATAAAAGGCCCAACTAAAATATAGGTCGGTGTAAGTTTGGGCCTGGCGCAATGTGTGAAGGCCCCAATCATTTGGGCCCAAGAAAGACACAGGTCGGCCCAATTGTGGCCCGCTAAAAACCTGGCCCGTTAGAGTCGAATGCTTCGGTCCGGTCGACTACATCTGATTTTTTTAGATAGCGAATGATGGCAGTAACTAGTAGGAATTAAGAAGAAACCTACTCTATACAATAAAGAAATTATGGCATAGTAACTGAGAATAAACCTACACTATACAATAAAGGATTTAAGGTATATTACATCCACCGGGCATCAAAGTTCGCCACCAGTGATCATAAAGCGCAATGAAGAAGCAGATTACAAAAACTGGGCACCATTGTAGCGTAACAAAATAATACTGAACCGAGACCACTTCCAAGACAGTTCAAGAAATGTTAGCCTTGCGGGGGAACTGCTGCGCAAGCTGCTGAGCAAGGCTGTGTGACCGGCCTAGCATGTCGGTCATAGCTTCCAGGTGTAGCTGTTTAGCAATGAGGTTCTCATTGGTGTTCTCCGCAATCTTTCTTAGAGATAGGACTTCAAGTCGAAGTTGAGTTGCAAAATGCCTTTCTGCTAGAACTTGGGACTGAAGAAGTCGAACTGATTCAGACAACGGATTCTGTGAGCTTGTCTGACTGTTAGTATCAAGTAACTTGAACACTGCATCAAGACAAGACTTTGGGGTTGTCTCGCTATCTTCAAGATGTTTTGCCTTCTTTGCTGCAATATATGTTGGGTTTGTCTCAGAACCTTCAGCAGACTTGTGCATGCCATCAGGCATATCACCCTGAAACAAAGCAGAGAGATGACAGATTTTGCACGTGTATAAACAAAGATGATAACTGTTCTGTCAATTCTATCCAATTTCAAATTAGAAAATGAAGAGTAAGTTCAAAATATCAATAGCATAATTTGGCATTGTTCATAATGCGGGGAGCTTCACCACACTACTGGATTACCATGTCAACATAACAAGCATAGATGACGGGCAAAGAAAATCATTGTATCTATTTTGGATAATGTGCATGGCATGTTGTTCATATCATCAGCCACATCAGTAAGATAAAACAGGAGATGACAAGGTGCAAATATGGGCTGCTTCACCACACACTGGATTATAGATCCACAAAAACAAGCATACATATAGGGAGTATTAAGTAATGTGCATGGCATGAATAAGGAATTTGGTTTTACAAGTAAAACTTAGAACTTATGGTTCTTACGAACATGCATTTTGGTAGAAACAGCAAACTAAACAGCAGTAAACGATAGGGAGTATGAGCAAATTAAACAGCAGTTGAGGATAAAGGCTTTAGAAGGACTGACTTACATGAATAGTTAACACCGGCTTTATAATGCCCTTCTCCATGTCAAGGGAAGGATAACTCAAGAATTTCAGCACATAATCTTCTTCATAAGCATTGCCTATACTCTACATTTTGTAGAGAGTAATTATAGATATGATAATACTAGAAGGGATAGAGGATAATGAAGATAAGATGCAGATTGATGCTACATAATCAACTACCAATCCCTGGAAGTACAAGCGTTACAGGACAAAATGTACTGACAAGAGCAATGGGCTACACTTCTGCACTGGCATTGTCTGTGTATTCTACTTGTTTCTAAGATTAAATATAGATCTGATCTTTTTTAGTAAATGGTGGGAGAGGGAGCTAAGATGCAAAATGCTACAAAATGAACCAATCCCTCTTCCCATAATACAAGAGTGTTTTGAACACTAGTGTACTGTACAAAATGTTCTTATATTATGGGACGGAGGGAGTAGCTGTTATTGTAAGTACAGTGATAGACCACGTTCAGTCCTTACAAGAGGACTGCAGAGCTAAACCTCTTCAAAAGCATTGGGTTGATTCTAAATTTATGTAAGAGTCCATACGGATCTTATAATGTCCACCAAATGGACGATTACAAGGCTAACATGTGCAGTGATGCTACATAATCAAACAACTATGAAAGTAAGTATGGTCATACAGGGCAAGAGGTACTCACAAGAGCAATGCAGTGTGCAGTATAGTTGCGGGATTCTGTGGTCCCTTGAGAACGAATGTTCTTCTGCTAACAGTTTTCGTACAAGTGAGACATTAAGGCAAATGCAGAAATGTAGTTCAAATTGTGATGTGATATCATAGACAGTACCTTACGCTGCAGCCGAGACCAATGTGTAACAAGATTATTCCAGTCACCGTCGGATAAATGTAGCACCGGAGACTTTACAGAAATGTTGTTCAGAGGCTTGCCATCGAAGTGGGCTTGCCTCAGGTAGGAACGATACTTCATCAACGAGTGCTTGAAAAGAGCAACCAACCCTTGCTCGTCATCACAATCCAGTTTGCTCCTCGCCTATTTAAAAGAATGAAATCTTGTGTCTTCTGTCAGCAAAAACATATGCAGTAATGACCATGAATAACATTAGTACATTACTTACGCGTAAGTTGCGGAGGAAGACTGGAAATTGTTCTGTGTCTGCGGTATAATCTTTCCATGAAGGAAAGATGCGCACAAAGTTCCTGACAACAACATAAGCTTCATCTTCTAATCTGGGAAGAAATGGAATAGGGGTCCTATTTGCTGCAATTGGGGCTCTCTCTGGTTCGAAAAGGGATTTAGCTATTGGATTTGGTGTACCCTTTCCTGGAATGGGGGTTTTGTGTCGTACAGCTGGTGTTATGTCAACTGGCATAATCATACTGTTTGCTACAGTTGGGGTCTGCTGAGTTGGGGCATCAGAAATGACCAGTGTACTAGGGCTAGAGTCTGCTAGAGTTGGGGTATTTTGTGGGTCAGGTGATATTGCAACTACACCTAATGGGCTATTTGATGTATCAGGTGCCACTACCTTTTCCAAATACTTTGCTTG
Source organism: Triticum urartu (assembly GCF_003073215.2). Taxonomy (NCBI): domain Eukaryota; kingdom Viridiplantae; phylum Streptophyta; class Magnoliopsida; order Poales; family Poaceae; genus Triticum; species Triticum urartu. The sequence continues at coordinate 610,925,625 of NC_053028.1, forward strand.
TGCTCCTCCACGATCAGCAATCGCCCTCTTTGTTTTGAACATGTGATACACAAGAACAACATTTGAATGGATAAATATGGTATGATGACAGATGAAATATGTACTGAAAATGGATAGGCAGGGTGTATTCACATACACGATGTGTAAACTAAGCTAATGGCAGTTCAACAAAGTAGAAGCAATGCAAAGCATCAGTTGCAAGATATGTGCTAGCAATGTAACCTTGGAAAGTTAGAGCAAGTACCTTGATGGGTGAATAAGATAGGGCATCTTCCTATGACTCCTCCACTAGGGAGCTACATTGACTTAGGTCTCCCTCTAGCTCAGAATCACTGTTAGGATCATATTCTGAGAATGAATCTGTAGGTGGAGAGCGTTTGCATTGCATTGCATCCAGACTTGATTTCAGTCCCTTAATGCCAAGTTTGACATCCATGGCATTGTTCTGCTTTATTCTTTTCATGCACGCAAGCTCATAATCATTATGATGCTGTTCAGAATCTGAGATTCATGAAAACATAAAAAGTAGTCAGATTGTCTATGGAATGCATTGCGGATTCAACTCGGAGAATGTCTCCCTATAAACCCCTGCATATGCAAAGTTCACCCCCCAACCGTGCTGACCAGACCACACACAGAAATACAAAACCCTTATGTCTCTATAACAGGCAGGCACACATTTCAAAACTGAAGTAGGAACATTAGAATCATATGAAATTCGTATTTGAACAAATAAACTAAGCAATTATGAGTGGCGTAATGTTTAGCTTCAAGGGTGGAGTGTTGGTAGTGCGACACAAAGCAAGTAGGCATATTGTATTCCATGTAAAAGATCGAAACCTATGTAAAAGCTGGAAATGACACTTTCTTTCTATACATTGCAGTGTTCGTTACCCACACATGATGGAAGAGATCACATAGAGAAATACTATTCACTCATGTCTATGGTTCTAGTATTTAGAAATAGGGTGGTCCACCCTAAAAGAATATTGACAACAAATATGACAAGGCAAGCATAGATGTAGTGAATCAATCACTTACTTGTGAGCTTACTAGGACAAGTATGCAGAATTGTAACTGCAGTAAGAGACCGTCCAAAATCTGAATGAAGAAGTTTGTCTAGCACTTATTGTTTGCAACTAATCGACGTGAATAATTGGATATTATACCGAATGAGTAAGAAAGACAAGTAAAATTGTCAACAAACCTGGCTTGCAGTAGTAATCTAGGTCAATGTCACTACGACCAACAACCCAAAATGACTAGTTTCTATTCCGAGGGCCGGAATTTTGAAAACCCTGTGAACTTTAGAGGTACTAAAGATTACCGAAATACATCTGAACCATTAAGTGTAGGTAGCACTGAGCACACAACAAACCCTAATGACAGTCCTGCCTAATGAGTAATGAATGAATTAGAAAATGGGTGACGAGGAGTGGCTGCTGAGTGTTGAGGACGTATCTCAGGATAAATCGGGTTGGCTTGGTGGGTGCTGCACGCCTGAGCCCTGAACAGACTAGGAAGGTAGGCACGGCGGCGCGCCCAGGCAGCGGTGACGCTGTTGGGCGAGCGGCTCCTGGCCTCATTTTAGTCCGACGTCTCCTCCTAGAGTCATGCCGTCCGGGACCGGCAAGTCACCGGCGAGGCAGGCGGCTGGGGGCGAGTAGAGATCGGAAGCGCGCAGCAGAACAGAGGGGAATCCGGGCCTGGGACGACCCAAAATCCTAGGGTGGGCCGGCCCACCATGGGCACCCTGTAGAGATACACACCCGAGCGGTGAACATGCATTTTCGAAACTAATTTAGGAACATTTAGCTGACCAATTAAACAACTATGTTTTAATAATACCAGATTCGTATTTGAACAACTAAGCTTGTTTAGCTTGATGGGTGGAGCAGTGTTATTATGACACGAAGCACGTATTCTGATCGTATAGTGATCATAAAAGGGGGGAACTCTAAGCATATTTTTTTTAGCAAAAGATGGTTTCCCCCCCGATTTCTATTAAAGAAACCACCATGGAACCAACATGATCAATTAAACCCTAAGCATGATCAATTAAACCGTATTATGGCTGTGCCATGGTAGATTTGAAGCTGCAAACCACAGAAATGATATTTAGCATCCATTGTTTGCTTTGAACTAAGAACTAAATTCTAAGAGCTGAAAAGAAGGTAGAGTAACCAAGTTAAGATCTATTTTCTGGTTGAGATCAAAAAAGTTGAGGAGATATGAAGTACCACCTCTCTTGCGGTGCCGTGTAGGCATCGGGGGTGCGATGGCTGTCGGTGGCGTTGAAGCAGATCTGCGACGGTAGACAGGTGCATCGGGGGATAAGTCCCGTTGCGGTGGAAGAGAAGGTTGTGTGAGCGGCCCCGACAAAGAGGACGACGACGCTGATGAAGCGAGAGGAGGCGATGCAAGGCTATGGATGAGAAACATCCATCTCTAGCAGTGGACGACACGGTCTTGGTAGGCGCTCCGGCATGGTGGAGGACAGTGGCGATGGATGTGGTGGAGGACGGCGGCGATGGATGGGGTGGCGGACGGAGGCTGGTGTGGGGATGGGGTGTTCTAGCGCGGACGGTGTATGAATGGGAAAATGGAGGGAGAGGTACAGGGAACCATGTTTTTGGGACGGGCCTGTCTGAAATATGGGAAAGTTATGAACTTAGCCCCCGTTTAAAATTTGGACGTTTCGTCGGTTGGGGATAGGACGGTAATCTCGCATCTCACCAATATTTGCCCAGAGCGATTTCAGGCGAGGAGAGGGTGGTTGGGGCCCATGGTTGGCGCCCACAGTGTATGAACAGGGCTGACAGGTAGGGCGGTTGTGTCACGTCTGAGTGAAGTTACAAACCTGCCCCTATTGAAAATATTTGCCTACATCGATTTCGGCCGAGTCGAGTTTGTTTTGCCGCCCACAGTGTATGAATGGGGAATGGAGAGAGAAACGGAGGTCTTTCGGACAAGCTTGAATCAAATGAGTTTTGCCGCCCATGTTTGACGCCCACCGTGTCGGAATGGGCTCAGAGGCACTCGTGTCACGTCTAATTGAAGTTACTAACCTACCCCTATTTAGAGCAGTGGAAATTGGGCCGATGGATTGTCCGTGTAATGGGTAGACAGTAATTTCCATCTCCCAAACACTTGGCTTCGGGCAGCCGACGTGGGAGTGGACATTTTTCTGCTTCTTTCGAATTTTGGGACAATAAGCATCCACGTTTACCCTGGCAACTAAATTCAAATCCATTTTGTATTCCTATATGAATCTTTATAAATCATTCTATGTGTTTTTATATATCTTCAAAAGGACGACAAAGATGTATTCCACTGTCAT